>NC_091402.1:6843333-7166041 GCF_032191515.1 Phaenicophaeus curvirostris | reverse complement strand
ACTTACTCATCCCTGTCTAAATTAGTAAACTGTAGGTTGCAGTCTCCAAGGGCGATCCATTAAATATTTATTAATCATCCATTAAATATATATTAATCATTTGACAAGCCTTAAAGCACAGGTTCCCAGTTTTCCAATATAAAATTTTCTTCCCCAAAATAATAAGCAGCTAAGGGTTTAGGTAAAGCAGGGTTTGTTCTTACGTCTCAGTTTTGTATTGCTGGTCCTTCGTAACACATCAGCCTATGCAGTGGTGGAAAATGAAGACAAGGCAGCAACTACTGTATTGCTGTAGCTGGGATTGATGCCATACATATATATGTATTTATATCTCTGTATAAATACATATATATATAAATACATATATATACACATATTACTAAGGCTCTATGTCTCCCATCTCTTCTTGAAATGTATGAAGACTGTTTTAAGTATTGCAAAACTGATTACTTTAAATAGATTTTTTTTAAACAACTTTTAAACATTGTGTAGTTTATCAGGCCCCACTCCTACGTTTTCCCAATCCTTCAGCTAACCTGCTGGGAGTCCAGGCATTTGAGAGTTGCTGGTGAATGGTTTTCATTTCTTTTGTAGAGGGGTTTGTCTGATGCAGCCTAAGTCTTTAAGGGTATAGCTGGGGTACTGAGAAGTTGTTGGAATATTTTAGGTGTGCATCTTCTATGACATTCAATGCCTTTTTGCTCTGAAATTATAACACATTGTAATGGTATAGATTGGTTCTGAATTTGTATTGTCTGCTGCTACAACTGTTTATCGTCTGCTATTACTACTGTTTGTCCTCTCCTTACATCGTAGCTTAGTTTAAATTACCTGAGAGAGCTGATCAGGTGAGTCTCAAGTTTGTAAGTGTATCTGTGAAGTGTTGAGTCTTAAGCTAAAGAAGATATTATATAGTTAATACTGAAATCACATTTACAGAAACATTTAATTAAGAAAACACTGTGAGTTGACAAAAAAAATAACAACTTATTCAAAATGCCTTGTTAGCAGTGGCATCCTTTCTACTGCTTCCAAACCCACTGAGAGCTGGAGCCCTGCTCTAAAGCATCAGCACTGCAGCTCCATGGTCTGTGATGCAGCCGTGTTCACTTCAATTAATTCCAGCCTCCCTTCTGGCCATAAAATATTTCTCAAAACTTCTGAAAATGAAAAGAAACCATTTTTAGGTTGTGACTTTGCTCATGTTTTGTCAAACAATATTCTACAGCTGTGAAGGTCCCAGAAAGATGAACTTAAGTTTGTTTCTGGTGAAGAACTGAAAAGGTTATGAAGTGGTAAGTGAAAAAGCTCTGTAGATTGGTATTGTTAATTTTGGGGTTTGTTTGGGATTTGAGTTTTACATCATCTTTATCAGCATTGTGTGGTCAGGATCCTGTGCCTTCAGTGTACTCAATCCCGTTCTCGGTGTAAGCGTTGATCAATACTTTGAAAGCTCATGGCTGCAGAGGGGGCTGATCAACCAGTGTGGAGAATTACGTGGATTTTGATCTTTTTGGTTACACTTGCAAGTAACATCTAGGTTAGCTGAGCTACATTTGCTGCCTTTATATCCTTTCACTCAATTCACTCCCTCTTGAATATTCATTCCTTGGCATTCGAGCCAGTGTTTTATTTAATAGTGATCTTGTGTTAAATCCATCTGCTGTGCTATGCTTGTTTTATCACTGCAATTGTAATTATAGTTACTGTTCTCCTCCTCAGTTTGATACCTTTTGTTACAACAGGCTTTCAGCTCTGTCTCTTCGTTGACTGTTCTACTGAAGAACGTTATAAATGGCTCATAGTATGTTCACTTTATTTGGCTCTCATAAATAGTACCAGGAAAAGATGTCGTTTATGACCTGCTGCTGCCATCTGTAAATGTGTGTTTGTTAGGCCTTTGGGATTCTCAAGATTTATTTTGAAAAAAAGGATTGGTAGGAACTAAAAAAACATATCCCAGTTTACTTAGCAGTTGTTGTAAATCGCATGAGTCTGAGATGATGCCAGTTTCTGATTTGGATGTGATGCTAATGCATCAGTCAGTGTTGCTTCCTGGGTAGGTAATGAAGAGGCAGCGACACCATGGAATTTCAGGACAGAGAGGAGTATAGAATACGTGCTGCCACATAAGAGCTGCTGCTTAATGCCTGTAGAAATTCAGTGGTTGGGATTGACCATGACATGACAACCTGCCACACACACATGAACGTCAGGTCAGAATGCTTTTCAGAATACCAGGCATATGTATTTCTTTTTCCTTACTCTCTTTCTTGCCAGGAGCTCACAGAAAGATTGTGTTGTACCTGAACAACACGCTGCAAAAATCTTAGGGTTTAGGATATCCTCTTCTCTTCCAGATCCCTATAAGAGGCCTTCAAACCACAACTTCAAATCAGCTCTTGGCAATTAACACACAGGGTGCTGTGATCTGAAATTTACCCTTTGAAATGCTCTTGTGAATCACAAATGGCCATCAAAGTTTTAAAATGCAGTCACTGCTGTGGACACAGAGTTTCTAAAATATTTGAAATTGTTGTTTCTTCCAGGGCCTGGCAAAGGGAGACAACACACATGCTCCTTTCCAGGAAGAATTGTGCTAACTGCAGGATTGTTTCTAAAACAAACTAAGAAATTATATCAAAATATAGGAAGTTGTCTGCAGAAGTGTCTGAATTCTCTGTCAAATACCCATATGTGGCTAAGGTCGAGAGCACATTCTGTCAACTAGGGCATAAAAGCCATTACAATCAAATGAAGTTTATGAATGAGTTCAGGCTCAGTCAGTATTTACCCCCATATTTTGGCAGAGTTTTGTGCTCAACTGGCTTTGCATATCTGGGTCTAGAGGCACCAACAGATGAGCTCTGGCAAGTCAGCAGAAAGTAAGGTATACTCCAGCCCTTCTACTTCAAACATCTCTGCATAAACCTGTTTTGGTGATAACGTAAGTTAAAATGATTCATTGAAGCAGCAGAGATGAAGACCTACCATCTATGTTGCTGACTAGTCAGTTGAGGAAGCCGGTTATTCTCAGCAGGTCTTCTATGGCAGCATGTGAATTGAAAATCCTCAGTTTCAGAGAGTTGTCTGAGCCTCAAGATGTTGAGGTTGAAGTGGAAGGGGTTTATTCTCTTCCAGGAGTCTGATTAGCTTTAATTTTGCAGGAAATAGTTTCTTAAAAGAGAGCTTTTGAGGAGATTTGCTGCAACAGGAGGTAGGGAAGACCAGAAAATGGTTTGCAGAGGAACACTTAAGCTCAGCATTAACTTTGGCCATACTCAAGCAAATCACAATTGCTGGCATTGTGCCTCAGTCAAGATTATTTGGTCTGGTCCTGAGATGATGTGACTTTGGTGCTGGCTGTAAGAAGAATCAGGCTTGTATTGAACGGGAATTCCACCTTACTTATGTGGCTGCTGTAGACCAGGCTTCACATCCATCCCTATGTCAGCTATGACCAGTCTTACATTTCTTCTTTCTTTCCTTTGCACTTGTCAGAAATTTCAGTTTTCAGATTTTCAATTTGTCCTCAGGGGTCTGAGCTTCTGTGGCATTACCTTGCATCTACTGTGAGCAAAGAGCATGTTTATGGATACATCTGTGGCTGAGCTTATTAGCAGTAATTTGCTAAGTCAGGAAAACTGAGTGGTGAGAGTGTCCCTCCAAGCGTGGTGACTTCCGTAAGGATGAATGAGATTTGTTGAATTAGCTGTCGTGCTTCTTTCTAAAGATGGTCAGAAACAGGAGTGTTTGGAGGAGGAAGTTGGCTGAGCTTCATTCCATATATGCTAGGAAAATATTGATTGGGTGTGGAAACAACTTGGAGAGTTTCTTGAGGACTCACGCTTTTGTTCCACATAAATGAGCCATTGCTTTTTGCATTGTTTCTCAGTAAGAGTCTTCTGGATCCTGTTTTTGCTTCTGAGACTTCACTTTGCTTTGGGGGCCCACAGGCGACTTCTTTCCTCTCTGATCCAATAATTGTTGCCACCGCTTTGAAGTGTTGAGTCTGCTGGCAAAGCCTTTGCCTTCGTAACCTTCGAACTGCAGTTGTGTAACACACGGCTGACTTCCAAGAACACAAGGCAGTTTCTCTGCTGTTCAGTACAGCACCAGACGCGATTAGAGTGTCCTGTTCCTACTCCTACTCCTCAATGGAAACAGAGGTCCTAACCACAGGCAGGGATTGCTAAGGAAAGAGCAACCTCAGGCAAAGGCAAGAAGCACTCTTTGAAGGTGCACCAAAGTACCACATCCTATGAGTTTCCAGATGTGACATATAAACTAAAAGAAGTAATAAAATTTGTGTGGCTGATTCACAGTACTGAATTCATTATTCTAAGAAATTTTTTGCTGAATGATTGGAAGACATTTAAAGGTCCCCATGCACATTATTTGCGTGATATTACTAACAGTAACAGAAAGAAGAGACTATAAAAAAATACATGGTATATGTTTCCTTGTCATGCTTTCCTGTATTAGTTCTGATTGGGATGTGTCAGACATCTGTTTTCCTTCTCCAGTCCCTTCTATGGTTGAAAGGATCACTCGATGAGACAGGTGTTTTTAGAGAAAGTGCTGGGGATGTCAAAAAGAAATCTTGTTGCTGGAACCTGAGAGAAAAATTCTAAACCATTTCTTCAGTGCTCCTTGGAAAGTATAATTTTATATATGTGATACTTGGTGTCACTTAATATAATTCATTTGCTACTTTGAAAGAACTTCAGTTCTTAATGAAAGAGTCTGCTAAGTCCAGCTTCCTAACATACATGGCACACATGGCCCAAACAGTTTCTTTTTTTACCAGTTGACAGGATTGAAAGTGAGCTGCCTCTGACTTTCCTTCTGCTTTTGGTACAGCTTGTCTGGAAGTCTTCAGCTTAATTGTGCAATAACAATGCAAAATATGCAAACTACAGAGAACTCTGGAGTGCTTAACATGACAACACACACATGCTTTTAATTATATAGAGCTCACGTCGGGAGCCTGGAAGAAACCTTTACGAGGGACCCCAAACCTGCGGGTTACATCACTGTCCTGTCAGCTGGTGCCTTCTAGCTGCCCATGAAGCTGGAGCATCAGGGGGTCAGAGGCAGCCTGGCTGCCTTAATTCCGGTGCTCCATGGCTTGACTGGTGGGCACACAGCTCTGCATTACCCTTGAGTGCCTGTGTGCATCTCCGGGACATCCCGGAGCCAGAAGTGAGGTTTCCTCCATGAAGACCTCCGAGTAAGGAGGACTGCTTCCTTTTGCTGAGAGCAGACTGATGAACTCTGCCATCCCCTGTGATATTGCATTAACTCAAATATTTTATCCTGAAATTCTGCTTATCTTAGAGATTAATCTTGGTTTGTAACTAATATTAATATTTACGATCATTGCTTCTGCTATTGCATTGCTTCAGCATATTGCAAAAATTCATAACCCTCTGCTTACTAAAGATTTAATTCATCAGCCTAACTCTTCTTATTCAAATTATGATTTAATAAAGATGGATCCTTCTTCTAATACAGCTTCATGGCATTTCCAAAGTCTTTAATGATTGACGTGTTTTACAGCCATGAATTCTCAGCGTTTTTTCATGAAAACTTCTATAAAAAGGATGCACTCTAATTCAGTGAGCCAAAAATAGACACACACTGCCTTCAGGTTTAGATGTGCTTTACTCCCTGTTTCATTGTGAAAAATGATCTGTGAGGATAGGTGTTCAGATGGAAAAGTCAAGTGAATTCTGTAGTAAAGCACTGAGAAAGAGGCAAATAGACTGTTGTTGTGAGCTTCATTAAAAGGTAGATGTATGCCTGTTTGCTCTTCTGCCCAAAATGAGGTTTAGGTTCCAGTATTTCTTACAGGCAAGTTTTTCTGCTTTGCATCACTCCTTTTGCCTTCCTACCTGCAATCTCCTATAGTTGCTAAAGCCTCATGATTTATATCACTGTCTAGCTGTATCTCTTTTGATAAAGTGGCATACAGTTGATTCCTTTATTTTCAGCATGCTCTTTGTCTTTATCAACTTTTACTGCAAACCATAGCAATTCATTTTTTTCTCAGTCTCTGGTTCCTACAAGGTTTTGTGCAAAAGGCAGGATGTTGTGAGATTTGGGGCTTCATTTATCAGAGCAGAACTGCATCAAGAGTTTTGCAGCAAAGTGGAAAAGTTGGGAAAACTGTGAGAAGCTGCACCAGCAGATTTCATACATCAGGCTGTTAGCAAAAAAATGATTTTCCAATTTTGTGCAAAAACAGAGCAACTTTCGTTTGCATGAAGTCCTGCCAAACTCACATTAGTTGTGTTTAATTTGATTGCTTGGAGCCCAGATGAAAATGCTTTTCAAATAATTATTTGTCTGTAATCATGGAGATCCTGATTCAGAAAAAGCCTTGCTGAGGACAGCATGCAAGCATATGCCTGAGTTCTGTTGATGTCGAGGGACATAATAATTTAATTAAAAGCCTTCCTGAGCAAGGTTTGGAATGTTTATAGGAGTTGTAATGACCATTATTGTCTCAGGCTGTGCCAGAAACACCACCACTTGCAGTCTCCTGATTAATAGTATTCACGGTTTCCTGTCCTTGGCTTTTTTCTTTACCATTGCAACAAGGATCTCTACATCTCGGACTTCTTCCACATGTGCTATCAAGTGTCAGTGACCCTTGTGCAGAATGAGCACATTCAAAACCTGGTTGTATCTTTGCATCCCATTGCTATCCTCCCCCTCCCCAGGAAATTCCTCTTCATGATGCCTTCCCCACACTTCTCTGCTTATTCTGCTCTGCAGTGCTCATTTTCTCCAGGGTGGAAACTGGCTTTACACTGAGGATGTCCATTCATCTAGGTATGCTGGATGAGAAGAACATCTGTTCTCTCTCATGGTGGTCAGAAGCAAATATTTAGAGTGTTTCTTTTTGCCACAGGTTCTCATGGTCCCTGTGCTGGGCAATATTCCCAGTATTGCTATCATGGTATTTCCTAGCTCAACATCTGGTGTGTACTCAGGCTCGTAGGACATGTTTACATCTCGGGCATCACCAGATCCTGGCTGAGGAGGATCAGTAGTAACCGAAGCATGCAGACCTGGTGGATGAAAAGCTGGCCATAAACTGGCAGTGTGTGCTTGCAGCCCAGAAGGTAAAACGTATCCTGAGTTACATCAAAAGAAGCATGGCCAGAGGGGTCAAGAGAGGTAATTCTGCCCCTTTACTTCAACTCTGGTGAGACACCTGGAGTTCTGTGTCCATCTCTGGAGCTCTCAGCACAGGAAATACATTGATCTGTTGAAGCAAGCCCAAAGGAGGGCCACAAAAAGTGTCAGAGGCCTATAACACCTCTTCTATAAAGACAGAGAGTAGGGGTGTTTCAGCCTGGAGAAGGCTGCTTATTGCAGCCTTACAGTACTTAGAGAGGGCTGATAAGAATGATGGGGACAGATGTTTTAGTAGGGCCTGTTGCAGTAGGAAAAGGGTTGATGGTTTTAAACTTAAAGGGTAGATTTAGACTAGCTAGAAGGAAGATATTTTTTATGCTGAAGGTGGTGCAACACTGTCATGTGTCGGCCAGGGAGGTTGTAGACACCCCATCCCTGGAAACATTCAAGACCAGATTGGATGGGGCTCTGAGCAACCTAATCCAGTGGAAGGTTTCCCTGCTCATGGCAGAGGGGTTGAACTGGATGGGCTTTAAAGGTCCCTTCCAACCCAAGGCATTCTGTGATTCTATGACCAGAATGGTTTGCTGCATATACCCTTCATACAGCCCTCTGCACTGTCAGTGAGCACAGTTTTGTATTGACATTCAGGTGCCAAAAAAACCGGGTAAACAGAACTGTGCAGGTATTTCCAATAAAATAGTATTTCCATAGCAATGAAGTAGTTATGTACTACACTAATGGTCTAGAGTTAGCAGAGAATCAGGAAGAGAAGCTGAAGATTAAGTATTTTCTATGGTGGAAGTGAACCAGAAATGCTAAGGGAAAGGCAGATGTTGAAACAAAGATAAAGCCAAGTGTACAAAAATCTATTTTCTTAAAAATGCAACAACAAAAAGAGGCCTGTCAGAATGATAGGCAGGGTAGCATTTAGCTCTCAGTGACTAAGTTAAGAACAAAAAGACTGCAGAACCCAAGCAAAATTGAAAAATAAACAGCTGAAGAGAGATTTCTGCTTGAAAGATAGCAAAAAGTTTTTGAAATTTTCTTATATTTTGCCAAAATGTTAACCTTTGAACAATCCCACCTTCCTAAAAGCTTGCACAAAAAAACACCTACCCAAACCCAAAACCCAAACCCACAAAAAAATCCCCAAACAGCCCATCTTTCAAATGTTACAGTGTTTTCCTCTCTTGGCACACCCATAGGAAGACCTGACAGTGCCAATGTTTTGATGTAGCTTGAGTGTAAAAGATAAAGCAGAAGAGAAGTACCGAGGAAACAGAAAAGCTTGGACTGCTTCACCCCCCACGCTCTGATTTTCTTTCCTTGCATATTTAGCAGGGTTAGAAGTAGGTCAGACTCTCCCCGCCATGTGCTGAAGCTGCGGCTGTGACATTAGCCTGGAGCTGCCTCTGTCTGCTGTCAGTTTTCAGGGCTGGTATGAGGTATCTGGTGGAGTCAGAGAGCCTGATCTTCCTCTTGCAGGCCACAGCATAAATCAGAGGGTCTCTGCCAAGGCAGTGGAGTAAGGGCGTAAGGGCATGGTGAGAGATGAAGAGAGCACGGGCCAAGTAGCTGTGGACACTGCGAGAACCAGAATGGAGCTGATCTTGAAGGGATGGCCAGGAAGGACTAGAAGGGTCTGTGGCACGAACATCACTCACCTTTAGGGCAGGAGGATCACAGCAGAGCTCATGTTTTTGGGCAAGGGAGGGTTTCGTATTCCTCTGCCAGAGGCAGCCAAAGGCTTTCTTATTGACATGGACAGGGATGCTCACACTGGGTTAAATACGAGTCTGCCTGTGTCCTGCCCTTACTGAAGAGAAAACAGAGCAGACCTTCTTCTCTGCATGAAATAATACACACGTCATCACACTTGGTGGCCTTTTTTCTTAATCATAGAATCACCAGATTGGAAGAGACCCACCAGATGATCAAGTCCAACTGTTCCTATCAAACACTAAACCATGCCCCTCAAAGAGCACTGCTGGACTGAAGCCTGAGCCAGGTGCTTGCTGCCAGTGCGTTAGCGTTGCAGGAGACGAAACACTTGATGCTAAAAAGACAGCAGTTCCTTGTCAAATTCTGGCTCCCAGCTATCAGGCTTGGGGCAGCGAGACTCACTGTCACAGCAGGAAAGGTCGGCCTCGAGGCTGTTGCCACCAGCAATGGAGGCAGCCCAGTTTCTGTGGGACCTCTAGGCCAGAGGGTCCTGGGAGAGGTTCTGAAGGTGAGGAGAAGACAGGACCAGCCCGGCTGCTAGGAACAGTCCCCATGTCATTCGCTGCTCCTTTGTTTCTGGTCACATCATCTTAACTGGTCTGTCTCACTACCAGCATCCCCTCATGGAAAACTGCCCCGTGTTGCACAATACTCCCTGCACCTGATTAATAGTATTTTTTATTTGATAATTAAGTTTAAAGGGCAGACCAAAGTCTGGTAACTGAAGTTTCTTGAGTTTCTGAAATGAACCTACATTTACAGGGAAGAGTAAATCCTAACATCATGATGCTGCAGCAATATGTTAGCCCTGATAAATGGATCTTTAACAAATCAGGATCGACATTGACAAGATGAGAGATTTCTTTGTTTCTTTATTATTCAGAAACATAAAATAAGTCAAGGGGAAAGGATGCCATTTTCCAACATGCCTGCAAGAAAGTCTCAAAGTAAGTGCACTCCACAATGCTTGCTTGTCACAAGAAAGCCTTGGAGGACATACAGATGTTGGGTCTGAAGCTAGTAAGAATGTACCTCATCTTTTTTGATGGCATATTCTTTTATACTTTGCTCTTTCTCTAAAGATTAATAAATCAGGATTGTGTTTTCAGAAAGAAGGATAATCACAGTACCTCACCCCAGATATGTTGGTCAGGAGGTTGGTGGGGTGGGACAAGTGACATCTAAATTAGGTTGCAGCATTCACTGTCTAGATAATTTCCTTCTGCACATTCATTGTGTTAAGTTCTGATCTCATGGGCCTAAACTTAGATGGTGTGAAGACTCTGGTTTGCTTTTCTTACTGTCACCTAGGACAAAATAGTGGATTTCTAGAATATTTTGATGATAGTAGGATGTAAGGAGGAGGAGGAGTAAATATGACAAGAGAGCAATCTGAGCATCTCCCTCAGTTTTGGCTGAGTTGAGCAGTGAAATGAAGGCAGTATATCAGTCAATACTGTTGTATAAAGGACGCAAGATGCATCTGTCATGTTTCACAGTCTGCAGACGCTATTATCCTTTGTGAAAGGCAGAATATTTCACTAGGAGTATTCAAACCATCCCTGTTCTGCTGGATATTGTTGAAATGGGCTCTCAGGTTCAGTATCCCATCAGCCCAGCTGTGCTGAGTGGGGTCTTTTGCTAAGGCCCTGCGTACAGCAGGGACTTTGACTGCAGAATAAATCCTTCCTGGCAACACACACCACGTCAGGGAGAATTCACAGGCTCCAGCCCTGTGGCATGTTCCCTGAGGCAATCATGGCAGTGAAAGGGTGCTGGAGAAGGTGGCACTGGCTCAGAGAACTGACAGTGAAGCTCTCCAAATCTTAGCCTTGCAAAGCAGCCAGCACTGAGCTGAGCAGGAGCTCTTAGAGACCTTCTAGCTGAGAGCCAAGCAGTGACGATCCAAAAGCTGAGGATGCAAAGCTCAGTGCACTCCCAGCCAGCTGCAGTGCATGGTTCAACTCAGGAATAATGAGACGACTGGCACCGAGGCTGGAGAAGAACTGCTCATCTCCTGCATTTTGTACAAGGGCAAATGTATTTGGCAGCAATGGGTGTGACAGCCCTGAGCAGATCCTGATTTCTGAATGTGCTGGTTCCTGGCTTAGAAACTAGACACCTGTGGTAAATTTGTATGCATGCACACACACAGAGTCCCCAGTGCCCCATCTCCCAGGATTTCCTGCCTGCTAACCACAGCCAAAGCCTATTGGGTGTTTTTCCACCATCAAACGAGCGAATCTATTGGGTTCCTTCAATCAAGATTTGAATCCATCAGATCACCTGTCCTTATCTAAATGCAGCCTGCTCTCCTGTGTGCTCCTGGCTCTTGGTAGGCTTTAGCTGTACCTGCAAGCACAGCTCTGAACTTGGGTGTGCTCTTTGCACATCAGCAGTCTCTTCTAATGACAGCTGTAAAGTCCCCTATGACTTAGAGATGAAGAGGGAGATGGCTTTTCTAAACCTCACTCCTTTGGGTGAGGGTATTTTTTTTTTCCCCATGAAACACGTAATTTGTGTCAGTTCAGCCTTTGAAGAGGATTGCTCAGGCTGCAGTTTGGACATGGGACGCAGACATCAAGCTGAGAAGGAGATCCTCAGCCTCTGGGCACAGAGAATGGGAAGACAGATGGGCTGCTAAAAATGCTGGTGAGGTCAGAGTGCAGCAAGACCTTTGGTCGTCTCTATCTCATGCGTCATTGTCACATGCGTCTCTGTCACATGCGCTGTTGACCGACACAATACAACACCCCTGCAGTACCTTGGGGCCTGATGATGAGAGCATTGGAGGATGCTATAGGCAGTTGTGAATTACGGGAACCCATCCTCACAGGAGAAAGGAGGCTTCCAAAACCACTAGGAACCTCCAACCCTTTCGGACCCAACCTGCAGACCATGTCCTTCGGGGGGATGGAGGGGAGGTGCGAATCCAATGTTGCATTGGCTGTTGGGTGGCAGCATGCTGGGCACTGCCAGCAACATTATAATCAATATTATCTATCAAGCATTCATGTGTTCATCTTGGAGAGCTTGAAAGAGTTATGAATCTGCTGAGTGCATATAGGGCTGAGGTGGAGAGCACAAGAACAATCATCATTGTTGTGTCAGGCAATATATTGTGGCTGGCTTGCCAGGTGGAAAAGTGAATGTGATTTGTCTTTTTGTTTGCTTTAGTGAGGTATAAGAGACTGTTTTGCTTGCTCAGGTGTTTTGAGTCTTTTAACTCTGCCTTTTTCTTGCTGGGTTTGGGAATTAGCCTCTTAAGTGTTTGTGCATTCCTCCTTCTCAAACTGGAGGTTATTTGTGTGTTTGTTCAGAACGAAACAGGTCTGCTGTGTGTGATATTGCTTCATGCTCTCATTGATTGCTTTGCTGCTGCTGCAGTTTTGGAGGGGAAGTGGCACAAAGAAGCTGAAGTAGCATTTCTGTGAGATGAAGAAGTGTGCTGTTTATTCAAGAAGCTGTTGCCATGTTTGTTAAAGCAGCCTTGGTTTGTATGTGTCTCCTCTTGTGCTGTAAGAGAGGAGGGTGAAAAGAAAGCATTCCAGTTTAGGCTAAAGAACTCACAAGCAAGAAAGATCCTGAAAGAGAGACAAATATATACAAACAGCAGCTGTATAGTGGCTAAAGTTTTGGCCTTGCTTCTCAAGTGTGCTGTCTTCCTGCTAGGGTGGCTATCTGCTTCTGCAACAGAATTAGTTTGCATCTGGCCAACTTGGAGCCGGGGCCCGGAGCATGTGTCTGTCAGTCCTCATCCATGCAGTCATTCTGTTAGTGTGATGTTAATGCCATATGTGCAGCTGGTAATAATTTTTAGAGAGAATTATTGAGTTTGACACTGACATAGTAAGGATTTTGAAGGGTACCTCCAGACTTTGTTCCTGCAGAGAAAAGGAACCTTTCAATAGTAGTTCACCATCCAATTTACGTAAAGATGTCACAAAATATTCCCTCCATGTAGCCTGCATCAGTACTGGATGGGTAGAGGACCTTTTTTTTTTTTTGTTTCTTAATTTACTGGGAATAATTCATTGGCTGCCAGCTGTGCTTGTGAAATGACTAGGTGCATCCCTCAGAAACAAGCCTGACAATCCACTCAGCACCCAATTTGGCTTTACTGCATCTGTGCACTTGTAGTCACTCTGTTATGCAACCTCTGTGCCTCTACCCACAGTCTGTTGGCATTCATTTATTCATTTGATTTCAGCTTTGCATGCGGCAACCACTGTCATTTCCATATTACGAAAGGAGGCAGGGAACACGTTGACACAAGGCTTGGGCTCATGTCTACGCTGAGAGAGCAGCTGGGGAAAGCTCTGTACTTGTCAAGGAAAAGAGAGTATTCAAGGGCATCTTCCCTTTTGTGGAGGCTTTGTTAGGAGAGATGGTCAGAAGTGGGACTTCCGTTCCATGAGAAAGGTTGGAATAAACATTTTGTCCTATTTTTGCAAAATACAATTCCAATTTGCATGGATGGGAAGAGGCGAGAACGTTGCAATGTTTATTCAAAATAACCTAAATGCTCTGATACGTCTGAAACAAAAAATGAGCCTGAAAGGCCAAGTAAGAAGTAAATCTTCTTGCTCTGGGTGCTCCCAAGGGCCTGGGATCCAGTCTGCCTTGGTGAGGTCTAGAATAAACAGTGAAGCTTTTGAACATGGCACTCTCAGCTCTGCAAAACAGCCTGGAAGCCCCAAATTCCTAACAAAAGACAGATCTTCCAGTCTCTCTGCCCTACAGCTTTGGTGCCTAGAAGTACCCATCATGGCATGAGGAACGGATGGCTTGGTGTAGGCATACAAAAAAAGATTTAGGAGTGATTTTTGGACTAAATGGTTCCATGTTTGCCTGGGGCTGTGGGGAAATGGACTGCAAAGCTCTTGCTTGATTTCTCACTGTATTCATCTGTCTAGCTAATGCTCTTCTTTTCCATGTATGTTGCCTACATTTGCCTCTCTCATTTCCAATTTGATCTATCAGCTTGACACAAGAAATGTGTTATGGGTGCATTTCTCATCTGTATTACAGGATATAAGCTGCCCTTTTATTTCCACCACTTGGAGAGGTGAGGAAAGGTTGCCAGGCACCCCACAAAAAGGTGAGACCAGTAGGTGCCCTTTCATTTTGTGTGATTGTCTGCTTGTCCTGGAGGGAGATGGATCTTGGCTGAGACACAAAACCCACAAAACACCTATTGAGTAATCTTCTGGAGGTGACAAAGGCTGCAATGATAAGGGAAAAGAGAAGCTTCCTGGAGGTGAAATGCAGGTCACCTGGAAACACGGACTTTAGCCTTCCCACATCTTCGTTTTGCCTCCTGTCACAAACTGGCCAAAGTTCTGAAAGGACCTACTTTATCTCTCCATAGACAGGAAACCTTCCTCCCTGTAATTTTTATCTAAAGTAGTTATGCTGTAAAAATGTGATGACTGCTTCTGCAGCACTCGCCTGCTTCCATAATGGGATAATTGCAGATAAAGGTAATGTGTTTTTAATTTCATATCATTATTAGGTTGCTGGTAGGTGAATGTATAGGAGATGGTTTAATAAAGCAATTTGAAATTTCCTGTAGCGAGCCCTTGGAAGTGTGTATCAGCCATGAGTGAAGAGCACAGACTTAATCAGTATTTTCAGAATTGCTAGAGAGGAGGCTAGGAAGGGAGGTAAAATGTGATAGCCTGTCTCTAGCTTTGGTGGGCTGACAAATGCTCAGGGCCAGGGCTCAGCCTAGGGAGGCAGCACTTCTGCTCATGCTATTGAAGCAAGACTAAAGAGCTGTGGCTTCCAATCCTCATTCTGCCCATTCTGTAGCTCTTGTGCCACAATAAAGGGAGACCAAAATTATTCCCTTGCCTCCTGCTCTGGAAAGTCATTGATAGGAAATATTCTTTGAGCACCTGTGGGCGTTGGGTGTAGCTGAACTCTCTGTTGGTATCTCCTGGGCTGACTAAGGAACAAGTCAAGTGCTCAGCAAACTTGGACTTTGATGTCTCCTTCCACCAATGAAGGAAAATGCCTTTTGCTTAGTCTGTCTTGCAGTGTTTGATGTGAAAGATCAGCTACTATGTTCCTGCCCTCTGCCTGTAGAGGCTGGTGACGAGAAGTCTGGTTGCATCTGGTCTCTCCTCTGTAGGGTGCATAGCCTGATCAGGAGAATAACAGGAGCTGTTCCCTGTAGGTAGGCATTGCATTAAGAAACAGGCTCTTAGTTCTTCATCCAGTGTGTTTTGTCCACAGTCCTTTCTTTACACAAAAGGATTTTTTCCAGCACTGACAGCATGAGTGTTTCTCTGTTATTACATTTCTGCTTCAGTCGCCTCATTTGGAGAGGAGGGAATGCAGCATAATGCTGGATCTCCAGCTCCCTAACATCTCTTTGATTTCCCATATTGTCCAAAACCTCTGTCGTTTCAGTCAATAGCATACTCAGCCCTTCAGCCAGGCAGGGCTCATTCATTAGTCTTCAGATATTTGATTCTTTATGCTGTTCTTTTCTTTACATTTTTACATCTGGCTTACAGCCATATTCTTCACCTTATAGAAACCCTACCCAGTGTGTTCACATCTTAGTGGAAATACATGCTGTTTGCCACACGGGCTCTTCAGCTGCTTTCTTTCAATTCACCTCTTGTTAGAATTCAGCCTCTTACTCTCATACCAGGCAGGATTACTGTAGCCACATCCTGCCAGGTTTGCATGTTCAAGAAGTACAGTATCCCATGAACATGGAAATAACTTTAATAGACTTGAATATTAAGAGAGTGCAGATTCTTCTGCCTATGATGGGTGTTTGACTCTAATTGAACTCTTGAAGATAGTGTTATTATCATATTCCTTATTAATGTTTGGGTAAAACCAAGTTATTTTAGACTAATATTAATAAAGAAAGAAATTCCTTTGTTTATGTTTATGCTTTGTGGCTCAAATATATAATAACAAATTCCGTCTGTTTAATTAATGCTCACAGTGCGGTGACAAGGTCTACCCAGCAATACAGAATATGACGTTTGACTCAACAAATTGAAAAGTTATGATAAAAAGTGATTAATGCTATTTAAAAAAAGCAATTACTATTTGGCATAAGGCAGTTTTCAGTCTCCTCCTATTGTCAAGGAGACGCAGGCTGGATGTAAAAGGCACTTGATGCTGCTGGTGCTGGGTGAACTGTAAATGTTTTATGACTTCCCTCACCTTAGAAAAAGCGCAGTGCTAACCTGTCACAGGAGCACATTTAATTGCTCTTTGACAACATTTTCATTGTTGCCTGAATATGCACTGCAGCCCTGCCTTCACCCCCACCCCTGCCCTCAGAGCTCTTGACATTAAAAGCTATTGATGGATGAGCTTGTTTTGACTAATTTTGAATCCACTTGAACATTCTGGGTTTGAAAGTTCAGTGCTGATGTAGCTGAGTTCACATCCTGAGGGAGAGGAGGATGCTGGCAGAAGGGGAAAGAATTCCAATGGGGAAAAGTGGTGGAAAAGAGATAAAGGTAGTGTGTGGAGACATCAAGACCCACTTGATAGTGGGAAAGTATCAGAGGCAGAGCAGAGAATGGAAAACTAAGTACAGTATTTGTGTGTAGGCACGTATATGGTTCATTGCTGAAGCTGTGCTTAGCAATGGGGTTTCTTCTTGTCTGAAAAGTGATTTAGTCAGGAAAATGAAATCTGTTTTGTAAAGAAAAATCCAAGTTGTACGTGTGATGGCCTGAAAAAGCTGATGAACTTGATCCTGTGTTCCAGACCATGGAAACTCAGGTTTTTGACATTTTAAAGAAGTCATTGCCTCTCTCCTCACCTTCTCCCTTTTGCTATCCTAGGGCAGAAACACAACCCTGATGGTTGCGGGAAAGGCAGTTCTCAACTAAAGGGAACTGAAAAATAACAACAGACGCATTGGATTACATAAATTCAGGTGTTACCTAAGACTCAGCTGATTGCTCCCACACACAGACAGACCATCCACTCCTGCAAAGGTCTTCCCTGCAACAGAGCTTGTGCGATCAAGCAGAGGAGGCTCAGGAAAAGTTAGGATTGCATAAAGCAATCTCTCGTTGCTTCCAGCAGCCCTTCCAGACTGAACTCCCTTTCATCACCATTCAGAAGTATTAATATCTGCACCACTCATTGCATCACATCTAGATGGCTGACAGCATATAATAGAGGTCAGAAAGGATTGTAGTTCTTGGTCTCCACTTCACTGGTCAGGAACTGGCTGGTGTAGATGAGGCATGCTTGCAAGATTATGATGGTAATTTGTAAGCCTTTGCTCAAAGCACTGCAACTGAATCTGTTGTACAAGTGAAGCTGATGGCTGAAATCCAAGTCTTTGATAAATCACTTTATTGCTGACCTAATGAGTTCTTCATGACAAGAAGATTTCTGCAGCAGCTCATTCAACAAGCTATTTTCTTTACCGGTGGTCAGGACTGAAGAAATGATTGCACACAGAACAACTAGGAGGTAGGCCCTTTTAATCAGAATCTTACTTGTTGTAATCTAAAAGTAAGAATTCAAAGGGACCATAGTCATTTCAATTACTTTCTTGTTAAAACAAAAACAGTTGTTGAGTGATAATTCTGTTACCATGTAGCAAAACAGTCCCATGCAAGTCATTCCAAAGTTGACTTCTCAAGTGCATAACACCTAGACCTCCCATTTGCAAAGCAATGATTTCTGCAAACTCCTTATCAAAGTCCACTAGCTGGCAGTGATATCTTGGTTAGCCACCAAAATACAGGTGATCACAAGTCATTTGCTCCCCTTTTCCACTGACCAGCTTCTCTTAGAATGACAGGGGTTGTTTAGCCTTGAGAAGAGAAGGCTGAGGGGAGACCTCATTGCTCTCTATGACTACCTGAAAGGAGGTTGTAGAGAGGAGGGTGCTGGCCTCTTCTCCCAAGTGACAGGGGACAGGACAAGAGGGAATGGCTTCAAGCTCCGCCAGGGGAGGTTTAGGCTAGACGTTAGGAAAAAATTCTTTACAGAAAGGGTCATTGGGCACTGGAACAGGCTGCCCAGGGAGGTGGTTGAGTCACCTTCCCTGGAGGTGTTTAAGGCACGGGTGGACGAGGTGCTGAGGGATATGGTTTAGTGTTTGCTAGGAACGGTTGGACTCGGTGATCCGGTGGGTCTCTTCCAACCTGGTTATTCTGATTCTGTGATTCTGAGTGAAAACAATATTCTCTTGTGTTCTACTCTTAACTGCCTAGGTCTTGAAGCATTTGGCAAAAGTGGCTGGTGTCTTTTCTCCTTAATTACAGAAGGGAGAACTGAGGCAGATGCCTACTCTACCCTGTTATCTCACTCTGCCTTTTCTTCTGGATTCCCTACAGCACTGGAGCCCACTCTCTTCACCGAGGCCTCCTTCCTGACTTCAGTGTAACAAGCAGATGGAGCTATTTGAGGCCTTTAAAAAATGGTATGTTAGATGACTAATTATTGTGAGGTGACTAATAGATAATGCTTCTGGGCAGAGATGTACCTATATTACCCAGTCATCACTACATTTGCTAAAAATGAGGAAGAAAAAAAAATAATTTTTGCCTGAGCCGGAACTTTATCCAGGTCAAGTCTCTTCTTATTTCAGTGTTAATCTTGAAGTATTACATAAAGTTTGGGGCTGCAAAACTTCTGCAAGGTTGGATCTGAGATAATTAAAATGAAATATTTTTCTCTTCAGAGAATCTTTGTCAGTCTGGGCAGCCCAGGGCTATCTCCTGGGAGATGTCTCACCACACTGGCTGCTATGTGTGGTGTGGTGGGGGCTCACTGTCCTTCCTTGAGTGAGGATGCTAAGATGTCCCCTGAAATCCCTGCAAAGCCCCAGTAGGTTCTACTTAAATAGAAGGTTAAAAGTGCTAATTTAAACAAATTGCATGATATTGTACCAAAGACAGACTCCACAATGAGATTAAAAGCCGTCATTCAAGGTTGGTGCCGAGGGTGCATGGAACGTCAAGGCTCGGTTGCCCAGCAGATGCATGGGTGGCCACAGCTTTTTACTGAGATGTTTGAGTTAACTAGCAGTGGAGGCTTTTCTGTATCCTCCCGGCCTGGATTGCTGACCCTTTAGTCTCCCCCTAAAGCAAACATTTCAATAGCTTTCTCTGCCTCTTTGGGCCATATTTTTGTGTTTTCTTTTCCTTCTCTTCTTTTCCTCCGGTCAAGTTTCTACGTTGGCCCCAGTAGCCAAGATGTGGCATCTCACCAACATTTTGGGGTTTCTTTTCTTTCCAGGAATTTCCTTGCACTGCACAGAGACCTTTAACTCTCTTGGGAGCCTTTGGCAGACTTGGAGTGTTTGGAGGAAAAAGGATGGAGCCACATCCATGCCTATTAGCCAGCATCCTCTTGGGGCAGCAGTCACCTCTTTTTCTGTAGCACCCATGGGAGCTATAGGCTTTGAGTAAATGCTGCAGAGGACGTGGAAGTGAAGAGGAGGCAAACCCTCCCGGCCACTGTAATTTAAGCATTGTTCTGTTGACTTGTGACCCAATGCATGCTAACAAATTGTGTGTGTCAGAGGCAATAAGTGATGTGAAAATGGAAGATCACTGGGTGTAATTTAAAATCATAAAAGGTTTAAATTATTTGCCAGGCTTCGGTCAGTTTGCACAGGATGACTTTTTATGTAATGTGTAGTAATGGATGTACACTTGAATGTGCTTCCTAATAGCCACCATTTTAGGAAGTTTATTCCACAGGAGAATCTCAAAACCAGACTCATTTTGCCATACTGGTAGTTTCATTGGCATGAGTGTGCAACTGTGTGCTTTAAACAACTGTCTAAAGAAAAATTTATAGATGTTGCAGGCAAGCACAGGCTGCTGGACTGTTGGGTTTTTTTTTAATAGAAAAGATCGGGCTGTCCAAGTTTACACCAACAGAGATGGATTTAATTCAGTTATTTGTTTTACTTTCTTTCTTGGGTGACTTCTTGTTTGGTTCATTTTCTTTCCATTTAACCCTTTGCTAATTTAAGCAGTGGTAATCAGTGCTTGACACCTGCATGCCTTTAGTTGTATTTTGGCATCTGATTGTAGGAGCAATATATTTTTTGTAATAGCTAGTAGAAGAAAGATGTGTTACATTTTGGGGGGAGGTGTTTGTGGTGTGAGTACATAATGAAAATTAGACAACCGTTTCTATTCCCTATTGCAAATCATGATGTGCATTATCTGCCATCTCATTGTGCCTGTGCAAAGCTATCAACAGCCACGATACCACAGCTGTGAGCTCATACAACCTTGCAACTTATGATTAACAGGATTTCCCCTTCAGTTATTAAAGTAATAACAAGAGATATTCTGTGGAAAGCAACAGAATCCACAGCAACTGAATGTACTGTTTCCCTCAGATCCACCTCAGTTTATTTTCTGGCAAAAGCCAATAAGTACCATGCTTTTAGAACCTATAGTCATCTGGAGCTTTACAGGCTGCATCTTGCCAAATGTGAACTGAGTAAATTCCTTGAGTTCAAGGCAGACTTATACTGAGATTTTGGCTCCAGTTTAGCCATTTAGTGTTTTTTATCCCTGGTGGAACCTGGAGTCAGATGGGACTCTGGGGTGGATGTGCTAGGACTTTCCTGCAAACTGAGCATGCTAAGGACATCAAAGAGGCTTTGAATTATTAAACTGACCTAGTATTGGGTGTCTAGAACACACACTAAATAAGGTAACTTTTGAAAAGGATAAAGTTAGATCTGATTAATAAATAAAAGTGTTCAGATACTAACTTATTGCTTACCTGACAGATCCTCAGGAGGAAAGACTTTACCCTTGTGTGTTAGCCTTCGTCTACCACCTTCCTGGAGACTCCAGCAAGAAGCTCCATGCAGATCCCTCTGGGTCATTTGCGTGCCATTCTCCCCACTGTGCCCTGTGAGAAGGGCTGGCACCACTTCCCCATCGCCTCCAGGGCTGCCCCAATCCTGCATGCCACATCCTACCCCTTCACCTGCTCCTGCCTTGCTGCCCAGAGCTCCCCAGCTTTGCTGTGGCATCTCTTGGACCACTGCTGCACGGAACAGGCTGGGTGCCTGACAGGCATCAACACCTTCTCCTAAGGCATCACCTGGGGTAAGACTGCTGTTGCAAATCTTTTCAAGATGGCAATGGACTCCATTGTAAGTGATAGGGTTATTTCTGAAAGCCTTAAATCTGGCTGTTAGCATTTAACTAGTCAATAAATCACATTTCCCAGTGTGCATTGAGCTTGCTTGTGGCAGTAGTCCTTACAAAGAACACCTCTACCTTCTAACTTTATGAAGAATATCAATCAGTGTAGAAAAGCAGCTAAGAAAGTCAACCAAATATTTTGCAGCCCTTCATTGGTGTAAACTTCAAAATAACTTCTTGCTGTTTAGCCAGGAACTTGATAATACAATGGAGACCTTTGTCACAACTGTGTGTTTGGGAATCCTCAGACATGGTGAGTTCTTCATCTTGTCCTTGTGGTCTTGTATGATCTTCAGTAATTCTTTTTGTCTGTTTCATAACTGGAAAATGAAATTACTGCTTGTCTAGCAAGACGCTGGGTGAGTTGGGCCAGCATCTCTCCTGGGCCAGCTGGACCTAGTGTAAATGATAAAGCAAAACTGAAATTTGACCTTTTGTTGTCCATCTTCAGACTCTCTCTACCTCTCAGGGTACCTGTGTGTGCATTGTCTGTCTGTCTATCTATCTTATCCTATAGCAAACAACTGCACAAATATATATGAAATTACATTTCAGCCCTGATTCACAGAAGTATTTAGTGCCTCATAAATCCCACCACAATTCTGGACATTTAATCTTTTCTGCTGGTATTTTTGGTGTAAAGCTGACAAATACACAGCAAAATCTTTCGTTCTCTGGCTGCTGTAATCAACTGACTATAAGAAGAGGTGGCAAAGTTATTTATATTTTTCAGAGAGAATAATTCTTTTCTCTCCTTCCACATGGCAGAAAAAATGCTCTAGTAATGTAGGAGCTTAGAATTTCTGTTGAAAGTGCCTCTAGTTGACTTACGAGACAAATGAATGCAGTTCTCTTGTATTAAAAAGATGTTTTATAACCCTTCTATACAATGAAAATGGTGTGTTGGGTGTAAATATTCTGGAGTAAAAATTGTATCCATTAAAATTTGTGAAAGAAATTACTAAGGAAAATGATATTGCAAGTGATTTCTTGCCTGACCTGGGGCTTTGTCATTCGTCAGCCAGCCAGCTTACTGTTCTCTCCTCCTTTCCAGTTCCAGCTTATTTCAGGCCTTAGGAATAACTGTGCATGGCAGCTTCTTAGATAACAGTGAATGGGATGTTTCCATTGAAGCTGTATTTATTTAAGCACTAAAGTCAGACTTCTTCAATACCTGAGGTGGCAATTCAGGGACCTTGACCTCTCCATGGAAATGTCCTGGGGCAGGCTGGTAGGTCTTCTTGGAAATGAAGGAACTCAAATCCATGTACTATTCAGGAAATCTTTCTTTATCTTTATAAGGGAGGATTTACTGCCAATTTGACACCTTGCATGTTACCTATTTTGGACCGCATATATGTGCACATTATTTATAAAAGAATTGCTTTTCCATTAAGAATGAAATGAACATTTCCCATAAATGCTTTGTCTTATGTCTCTTTTCCCTTACCTTGAGAAATGTTCATCTTCACGTGCTTGTTTACTCATAAGATGAAGAAGTACCTTTTCTTCCTAGTCATCGTGTACGAATCTACAATAAAAATGAGGCATATAAGCCATCAGAGACATAGCTACAGGCAAGAAGCAAAGTGGGTTTAGTGACCTTGATGTGCATGCCATAGTTGTTATGGCAACAGGCAAGTAAAATCACTGTTGCTAAGGCTGGGAGAAATAAAGCAATCTCAGTCGTTTAATGGTCATTACTCTCTAGTAACTTAATTTTGAGTTTGCTGCAAGCCGAACTGCAAAATGAGTCAGCAAATGAACTGAATTTCGTAGTAGAAATAAGAATGGGAGGGGTTTTCTTTTCAGTCCCCTACCCCTAGCCCCTCCAGTGATACCATCAGGAGCAGCTACAGAGGGTTTTGAGCACCGGGTGGATCATGGAGATAATTCACAGCAGTTATTAGGAGCCACGTTGTGACATGGAGTGCAGCCTTGAGGCAGGAGCAGCGGGTGGTGCATGCTGACCCCCTGGAAGAGCAGAAGGCAGCATAGCCTGGAGGCATCTCCCTTTTTTATCCAAAAAGGGGTGGTTTTCAGCTTGTATTTAAGAACAACAAATTCCAGAATCACAGAATGGTGGTGGTTAGAAGGGCACTCTGGAGCTCATCCAGTCCAAACCCACCTGCTGAAGCAGGGTCACCTCGAGGTGGTTGAGAAGGGAAGTATCCAGACAGGGTCAGATTATCTCCAGAGAAGGAAACCCCACACCCTCCCTGGACAGCCTGTTCCAGCCCCCCTCACAAGAAGGAACTGTACCCTCATGTTCAGGTGGAACTTTCTGTGCTCCAGTTGGTGCCTGTTACACCTTGTCCTGTCACTGGGCACTGCTGAACAGAGTCTAGTCCCATCCTCCTGATCCCTACCCTTTAGATATTCATCAGCATTGATGAGGTTCCCCCTCAATCTTCTCTTCTCCAGGCTGAACAGCCTTAGGTCTCAGCCTCTCCTCATAAGAAAAATACCCTAGTCCCCTCATCATCTCTGTGGCCTCTTCTGGACTCTGCCCAGCCCCTCCTTGGCTTTCCTAAGCTGGGAAGCCTGGAACTGGACACAGGGCTAAAGATGGGTCCACATTGGTTTTAACAGGTAAAAATAAAGACCCCTGCAAGAAATTCTAGCAAGCTAAATGTTGGAAACCAAGATTTGGGATGAATTTTATAAACCTTAAACAGGTTTGGGGGCTCCAGAAGAATAGAATATTGTAAAACTCCAAGAAAAGAACAAGTGTACAAAAATCAATGCCAGTTTTCATTCAAAATGGCCAAGAAACAGCCATGAAAAATCTTAATCCCAGGAACATTCATGGAAATTGAATGCGCACAGTGGGAAACTAGTCAAACTACATTTAGCTTTGAAAAATGAATATCACCATATGTTTAGAGTATCGCTGTCCCTAAATTCTTTCATAGACCAAATCCAAAAATAAGAGTTTTTTGCTAAAATAAATATACAAAAGCTCCTATTAGAGACATGCCAGCAAACTCCTCAGAAACGTCACTGCAGGCTCTAGCATTCTTTTCTGTGGTGGTGAATTTGTGAAGATTTTTCCAAAGGCTAATTGCAAACCCCTTTTGATTCCCAGTTTATTTCCAACAAGGCCAGATGTGAATTTGCAGTTCAGGCCTCTATATTGTTCCAGAAAAAGCAATGGCTTTAGCAGCTGAAAGCAGTCATTATGTGTTTGTTCCTGCAGCAGACTGATTGCTCATCAAGCAGAGCAGAACCTCATACAGGCTGAGCTCGATCGCAGCGTTATACATATGTATTCCTTCTTGAAAATGGACACAATCAGGCCATTCATGTATCCTGCCAAGATGCCTCTTGGTTTCAGATGCCCTGGGTGATTGCAGGGAGGGATTTGCTTCTGCATCCGTGTATGCTGGCATTTGTCAGGATGGTCTCCATTGAAATCAGCAGCATTTTACAGAAATGTAGATGAATTTGGGACCGATCCTGAGGATGAAAGCTTGGTACTATGGAGGACATTAGAATTGGTGTTCCTGAATTCATGTGACTTTGAAAATGTCCCTGACACATCACATCTCTGTGATGCTGGGCTGCAGGGATTGAGATGAGTGCTAGGACTCACCATTGTCCTTAGGCACCACTGCCAGCCCAGTGGTACAGAATCGAGCAGAGGACATTGCCTGCTTAATCACTTAGTTACTCAAATTGCCAAGGCTCCTCTTATTTCCAGTACTCTTTCAGCTGCTGCTTTAAAACTCAGACCAGCTGAGTGTTGGTTGAGCCCCCGGCAACTACGTGTAATTAAAGTATTCATTAAAAAAAAATTGATCATTAAATGAAATGGTTATTGAGAATGTTGTCGTTAAACAACCAAGCAGATGATTAAGCAAAGCTTTGCATGAATATCCAGAACAGCAAAAACAAAGTTGAAAAGTGATGTTCTCCTTGACATGAACTGCATTACATTCTCATTCACACTGGAGTTTTCAGCTGTATTGTCAGAAGAGGAATGTCTGCAAGAGATCTGCCCTGTCATCGTGTGGCTAAGTGGCAAACAAGTTCATATGGCGATGCCTTGGCATGACATATGCGCGTTTTGATTATCTGCAGAATTATGTATGGCAATATGAGAGTCTGAAATGGCACATGAAGGAGTCAGTTGAGATAGAAAAACAGATTTTTTTTTTCTTTTTGAGGGAATGGAAATGTTTTTTCAGCTGAACTCTTGACTTGCTGAATTTTCTGTTCTGTTTTTTTCATCTTTGAAAAATTCTTTCCCTTTTACTTCCCTATGCATCCTTCAGCAAGGTATCCCCAGCCAATGTGTCTGCAGCAGGGATTTTATTTTTGTGATCAATGGCATCAGAAGTGCTGCGCTGGAAGTCTTTTGGCATACTCTGATTTAGTGAGATTTTTTAAATAAAATTTTGTGCTTGAGACCTACATTTGTGATTGAAATGTCACTTGGAGTCAATGTGGCCACTTGTTCTGAGAGCAGGAGGAAGAAAGATCAAATTAAGTAAAAGTAAGAAGGAAAGAAACAAAGAAACAGGGATGTCCAACAGCTTGGGAAAAGTTGGAGGTGTTAGTGAAATCTTGTTCAAACATTCACAGCTTCCATCACCTTTCCTTGTGCTTTGCCTTCTGTTGGAGTTAAAAGACAATAGGATTTTTTGCCTAAATGTAAAGTATAGAGGGTACAATTATTTTTGTGCATGCTTATAGTGAAAGACCATCATTGCTTGAAAAGCCTTCCTCTAAATACAAAAGGGAAAAAAAAAACAAAAGGCATCAAGGCAGACCTGTCTTTCTGCTGCTGGATAATATGGGTGTAACATCACAGATCCAAGCCATGAAAGGAAGTGTATGGAAGTTGTGGGAATTTATCTGCTATCTTCTGGATCTCTTTGACTTTTGCAAGGTTTCTGGGCTCATTCCTTGACATATGTACTCAGATTGCAATAATTCAGTTTCCTTTTGGACATTAGGAAAAAATTTTTCACAGAAAGGGTCATTGGGCACTGGAACAGGCTGCCCAGGGTGGTGGTTGAATTACCTTCCCTGGAGATGTTTAAGGCACAGGTGGACGAGGTGCTGAGGGACATGGTTTAGTGATTGATAGGAATGGTTGGACTCAATGATCCGGTGGGTCTCTTCCAACCTGATTATTCAAAGATTCTATAATTCTATTTGGAAAACAGCCTCTATGCTATATATGACATGAGAATCTGGTTGGAGAAACAGTGTACATTGTTAGATGTGTTCTACCTGTTTGTGCATATTTAATCAACATCCTTGTCTGGTGTCTCAGTGGTTTTGTTGTTGGCATTGGTTTTGCTGTGTAAGGTGCTAGAAAGGACAGCAGAGACAAAACGAGATGTAATTTTAAAGCTGGAATTGGTCTCAAAGTTGTGGAAGGATGCATGTAAATCAAGCTGGTAGCATTTTCTGATCTTCAGTAGTTGCCAACATAATTCTGTGCAATCTCAATTAACAGTGTCCTGTAAAAGGCTCTTTGAGAAAGCTTGTGGCACTTGGGAGTGGTTCAACTGTTTGTGTTATTTGCCAGAAAGACTCGGTTATTTTACTTGTTTGCCAGGGTTTCAGATTCCGGAAAGTGTGAAATATGAAGAAGGAATAGAAGAGCTGTCTTAATTATTTGGTGCCTTTGATTAGAGAAAAATGATGCTTTTGTTGATCCCCACTTCCTAAAAGCAGCATTCTGGGGAAAAACCTTCAATTTATTGATTTAATAATAAGCATGCTCTAGCCCCTGGGCTTCATCTCTGCCTGAATGCATCTCTGGCTAGGGAGGGAGCCGTAGTCTATCCCTCTGCATCATTCAGTCTAAGGCTTGGAATAGTCATGAAAGATGTCAGTTCATACCAACAGTTGTATGGCCCGGAGGTGAACTTGTCTCTCTCCATTTGTAAATAAGCATAGATTTTACAAGAGGGATTACTGAGAGAGATGCATTCCTTTATATGTGAATAAAATAATAGAAGGGGGTAGTAGATGATGGAGAATATGGAGGTCTTGGATTTCTGTAGGACCAGTAAAATTTGCATTATAAATGATTTCCTGAGGAGTGTTTTTGATGGGTTGATTTAAACAAAGAGGGAAGGAGGAGTTTCAAACCCTCTCTCACTCTTCACAAAACATATGGGCAGGTTGTCCCTGAAAATGTCATGTGGAAGGAAGGGACGATTCATTTCTCTCCACTGAATGTGTGGTGCATTGGCCAATAGACCTCAGTTGTACCTTACACCACACAAAGGCTCTGAGGGCTCCAAGAGGATCAGCTCACATGTTGTTGCAATGTTAACCTACGCAACCTAAAAGCTGCTTCACTGCTTCTGTACTGCCCACTCAGCAAAGCACTTAGAATCATAGAATCACCAGGTTGGAAAAGACGCACCGGGTCATCGAGTCCAACCATTCCTATCAAACACTAAACCATGTCCCTCAGCACCTCGTCCACCTGTCCCTTAAACACCTCCAGGGAAGGTGACTTAACCTGAGCTTGTTAGGCTCAGGCCCTGACTACTTTGGAAAACCATCCACCAAAAAATGTTTGCAGCATTGACAATCACGTTAGCAGCAAGTAATCAATCTGCTCTACTTGCATAACCACAGAGAGAGCACAATTGATTACAGGGTGGTCTGCTAATGATTGGAGCACCAGCAGGCCCTAGGGCATTAGGACTTTAAATGGACTAAAAATTCATGATTGATATTTAGATCTGATCACCTTTCATCCTACTCAGAAAGTTAAAAATAAATGAGGCTTTTTGCTACTAGGATGCTTATAAAAACAACCTTCTTCAATGCAATCCATAAGCCTTCTGTGGTGAAGAACTTGCTGAGCACTAAGGGGAGGTCCCGATGCTGTTTCTGTGTGCCTCTGTGGCTCTTTGGCTGCTGCCTTCTGCACCTGTGCCAAACCTTGCCCTGAGTAAGTGCTACGAAGAGGGGAAAGAGCAGTTTTATGGTTGTGAAAGTGGTGTTGGGTTTAACTGGGGAAGGAAATGCTAATGATGCTACAAAACCGTGGTCTGTGCTCTTTGATAGTTTGTGCACAGGGATTTTCCCAGTTGCGCCAGGTTTATGCGTAGCATGATTGTACCAGAAGTATCTTACAAAATTCAGGGGAAAAGGTTCCGGGGGAAGAAACACCTCTGGAAGATTGTTTTGTCTGAAAATACAATCTGCCCTATTTATTTCTTGCCTGGCCATCCTGTGGGATAGTGATGTTGTACTGAGCTGCAAGATAAGTTCGTTTCAGTGAAAAGAAAGAGCAAGTTTTCAAGGGAAACAAATACATTAATGTTGTAACCAAGACAGACAGATGATTTGTTGGCAACTTCTGAAACACTTTTGATGTAGTTAAGTCTACTCTGCATGGCAAGAGCAATATGGAGATAAAGCAGTTTTTTAGGACTGCATGCATCTCCCCCAACAAGATTACTTGCTTGTTAAATAGTTTCCAATTACTCGCTTGTTAATAGTTTCCAATAGCTAAAACAACACAATTGGATTGGAGACAAATTTCAAGTAAGTCTACCACTTTCCATTAAGTTTCATTTTGAATTGAGTGCCTGCTCAAAGGAAATATATCTTCATTGCACAGTAGTCTGGATAGTGTCTCTAATTTCTTTCTCCTCTAAATGCAAAATATTCCCTTCTGTAGCTCAGGTATCATCCTGCAGGAAATAAACCCAAATCCCACCTTCAGAGGGGCTCAAATTGTTAATACCCCAGTGGGGCTGGAGCACCTTGGATGTGAGAGCAGTAAGATACCCCTGTGCATACCAGGGCTCCTACAGACACTCTCTCCCTATTGCTCTTTCTCTCCCCTCTCCACAAATTCTTGGTTTATTTTACCCTGTGGCTGTTTTGACTTGTAGCCTTTTATTAGCTAGCATTATTTTTTTCAGAATGAGCCCTTACCTTAAACTCACTTTTGCAGTGTGAATGTGTTGCTTGTTGATTACATCTAAGCTGATACATCTTTTGCTAAGTTAAAGTCAAAATATTCTTCAGTGTTGCTTCAATTAACTTGGTGTGTTAGCACTGACATCCCAGTGACTAAGCACAGTCAGAGTTTTAACTGATTTAATTTAAATGTCTTACAGCAAAGGAATTATCCAGGGTAAATTCGAACTCTGCCACTTTGTCCAATGCTTTTTTTGGTTTCAAATGTAAAATTAACTTATCAAAGAGCTTGCCAGCATTCAGACATTTTAACATTTTTAGATCCTTTAATATTTTTGGAACATCCCTTTGCTGAAACAAACATATGAACAATATCACAGCTTCTGTATCAAATGGGACTTCAACATGCTTAAGGATTGGTTCTGCCCTTCTTATCAGGGCTGGATAATGACTCATTCCTTCAAGATTACAATGCTACTCAGCCAGAGAAAAGGAGCAAAAATGAGATCCAGAGGGCAAAGTGAAAATAATAGTCTCTTCTGTGTCTTGAAGTAAGCCAGAGATTTAGGAAACCATTTTAGTTATGTTGTAAATATTTTATGGTTCTGGACTTTTCCATGCAAAAGATTTCACTGTGTTAACACTGGGGTTTTAAAGTAAATCATCCTCAGAGAAGACTGTAAATATACACAGGGATGGAGTAAGAGGATGCGCTGGAGAGAAGTACAGTTAAACTCCAAGTATGTGAAAAATGTAATTGAGGTTATCGACAAAGTGCTGGAGTGAGGACTTAGCCTGTGAGGCTGGGAGGCACAGGGACCACTGGGGTCATAGAATCATCAGGTTGGAAGAGACCCACCGGATCATCAAGTCCAACCATTCCCATCAATCATTAAACTATGCCCCTCAGTGCCTCGTCCACCTGTCCCTTAAACACCTCCAGGGAAGGTGACTCAACCACCTCCCTGGGCAGCCTGTTCCAGTACCCAATGACCCTTTCCATGAAAAATTTTTTCCTAATATTCAGCCTAAACCTCCCCTGGTAGAGCTTGAGGCCATTCCCTCTTGTCCTGTTTGTGGGGGATCTCCCCAACGCCTGTCCATTCAGGGACCCTGTTTGTTTTTAACAGTAACCCTTGTTCTTGTACTACACACCAAGCAATGCAATCCTTCCAATTTTGTCACTTCAAGAGAATGGATCATTTCATGACTGAATTCTATCTGCCAAATTAAACACAGCCCAGAAACTCTTCTTTAGCACCACCCAACTGTGGTTTCAGAGACTAGTTTATGGAAATCACAGACAACAATGTGTTAATGTTAGCTTTAGATGATTGTGTTTTATCTATGTACTTCTTCTGAGAATGGAACCCATCTGTCTCAGCGCTGAGCAATGATTAATAGGTTTTTATCCCATCCTACCTCTGTGATGCAGTGGGCTATTAGGCCCCTTTGACAGACCCAAGACACGGGGAGATGAAGGGTGTGCCTACACAGACAGGTGCAGGCAGACGTACGGTCTGTGTACCCCTCTGGGCCTGGAAGCTGTGAGAACATCGCTGTGCTGCCAGGCAGGAGCTGAATCACACACAGCGAGCCGTGCACAGGGACACAGCATGTCTGCAGCAGCCTTGGTGACAGGGCTGCAGGGACATGCCCTGCACCTCCCCATCCAGCATGTTATGGATGGAGAGGAGGCACAGGGACCACTGGGGTCCCTCCAGCACTGCTTGTGCTGTGTTACATGAGTTTGGTATCTAAGTTTCTTGAGCTCTGAGGCAGTCATTCTGCACATGTGAGAGATGACAGCAGACAGACTTGGCTTCCAAAGTGATCTGAAATTCTTCTCAAACTGTGCTACTTCAGGTAGGACAGCTGAAGATGATCTCATAGGCTTCTGCACCTGAGAGTCTACATGCTTTTTCCCACTGCATCATCTTTTCTGGTATGAGTTGCTTCCTCTCCCTGTGCAATTTAGGTCTCTTTCTAAGAAAAACCTATTTCTGCTGGATGTTAATTTCTAAATTTTGCTATTCTGTTGTGCAGCTGTGACAAGGCACTGGGGTTTTCCAATGAGATAAACCAGTGAATATCAACAGTCAGTGCGTCTGATGGAGGAGATATGGAAGCTGATCACTCTGACTGCCTTAAAAAACTAATAGCACCTTGTCTCAGGCATTGCACTGTGAGAGAATAGCTACATCATTGTGCTGGGAAGAAGAAAAGCCATTGCAGATAACACTGAAATCACTTTCTTCATCACATTTGATAGAACAATCTTAACTGCACCCACTGTGTTCTTACAGTCTTCTACATCTTCTACACGAGCTTCTCTCCTGTGCTGCCCTTCCCCAGGGAATGAGTGTGTGTAATGGCCTATCAAGAAAGTATGTGTATGGTAAGAAAGAGGATGGCTTATTTTTGGACCAGCGCACCTCTGGTGCATTCCTGGAAGAAGAAAAGAGCAGCTATAATTTCATTCAGGAATCTGCCTGGGTTTGGGAGAACAAGACTCCCAACGCTGCTCATGAGCTCTTACGACCTGAACCAGCTTGCCCTATGACAGCATTAAAAAGGAAGGTGGGTGCTGCTCTCAACAGTCAATTTATCCCTTAATGATGGAGTTTATTGCTGGTGAAGTCCAAAAATCTGACAATTACAGTCTTTCTTTAATTGTAACTTGAGCAGTACGCTCAGAAGGTCAGTCTGGTGTTTTATGGCTGCTACTTTATCTTTTAATTAAATGCCCATCAAACTTCTTTGATCTGAGGAACAAGAGCTCATAAGATGCAGAGTCACTGCTCTGCCCAGGTAATTCTCAGTAATCCAGATTGTCTCATCCTGTAGCATGGATGTAATTTGAATTGAGGCTGTGGGTTGCTGTTGGGCTCCTGTCTCTGCTGAACTTGTTGATTTGCATTCTGAGAGGATCTTCCAGGAGATAATGGGATTTGTGAGGAAAGTTGATTTTACCTTGTTATCTGGTGAGGGAAAGTCATCCTCTGAAGAGGAGGCAAGGCAGGATGGTAATTACTCAGCCAGGTGGAAGATAGCAGGGAACAAATGGAGGAGGCACGGCTGCTTAGCCTGACCAGGCTTGGATTGTTCCTTATTATAGAAATGCCATTGCAGACTTTCTTTAAGTAATTCCCCGAGGGTAGAAAGTAAGAGAAAATAAACTCCCAGTCCTAGGCTGCAAAAATCATGAGTATAAAGCTCTGACTTCATGAGATAAAATTCAGATAGCTTTTGGTTTCTTTTGAGTATATTTTCTGAGGATTTTGGACTCCCAGATCCAAGTTTAAAACTTCTTCTGGCACCCTAAAAAAGCAAGAATTTCATTTTTTTTCTTGAAGTTAAGGTTTTTTTCTTGTGATCACCTGAACTGAAAAGCTCAAGAACCGCAAATAGCACAAGATTCATAATAAAATGTTCGCAAGAAGATACCCCCAGGCATCCTGTATGTGTTCGGTGGCGTCCTTCCTGCTTCAGGCACTGTGGCTCACTGCAACAGTCCCTGGTTTGGTGTCCCTGGGCTCTGTGTTAATGCATCTCATAAAGTCTTTGCTTAGAGCTTCCCTCTTTTCTGATTCAGCACTGTTTAATTGGCATATCTCAGTGTATGATGCATGCATCTGAGCGGAATGTTGCTGGGAAGACCATGGACACTGGAGAAGACCCTGGGTACCAACCAAAGAGCAACCGAAGGAGCAGAAAGGAATACCAAGAGTACATGGAGTAGGAACAGAGGAGAATGAGAGGACCAGCCAATGCACAGCAGGGTCCTGGGCTGTGGGCAATAGGGCTGGAGAGGTCCCTGCAGCCATGCTTTCTACCCAGTCTATCCCTTCCTTCTTCCCTCTCTTGCTCACATGTTTGCAACCCTGGCACTATGCTGGTGACCCCTGCTTCACCTCCCTGACATTCTTCAGGCATATCCTCGTTTGTGCTTCTACCAGTTTCCAGGAAATGCCCTCCCTTTCTCCTCACCCTTCATGTCTCCTCAGCTTGAGAATCACTTCATAAAAATGTATATGAGACAGCAGAGCCCCAAACAAGCTTAGGCAGTGACTATTTATACATGTAAGTATGTAAGTCTGTGAGCCAAGCTGTTCTACAGAAACATGTTTATTTCTAAAAAGGAGCTATCTTATGTATTCATCCCTCAGGATAAGATCTCTCTCCACAGACCTCGCATTCCTGCCCAGCAGGACAATCTCTCTCCCTAAGGAGTCCTTCCAAGGGCCATTCAATGGGAGCACTTGAGTATCCACCAGAATTCTGCACACGCACACCGTTTAATATACATCGCAGGTTAGTCTGAAGTGATGCTTCACACCTCCTCTGAGTGCTGATCCAGAAGGTGTATGTGGAGCTACAGAAGAAGGCTGGTTTGATAAATGGTTGAGATGTTTATAAGGCTGACCCATTGACTCTAACCATATATCTTGTGTTGGTGGTAACTACCATGACTGACTTCTACTGCAGCATTATATGCTTTTTTTTTGTGCTGTTTGTAACATTCTCTTAGCATTACACCTGATGTGTTGTTTGAATGTCTTGACCACAAAGCAAAATAACAATCAACTTTGTTCATTCTGAAACCTTGGAGGTTTCCTGCAAGTTTTCTGCTTTCATTTATGTGCAGTGGCTACTGGATCTTCCTCAGCCTCCCAGAGGTAAAACCCACATTTTTCTTGTCCTCGAGAGCTTCCTGGGTTTCTCTTCTTGGTCAATAGCACAGGACAAATGTTGAAGAACTGATTGACGTTAGTCACATAAGCATTTGTAAAGCATACAGGAAATACACCTCAAACAACAGTTAGAACACTACATTGCTTAATCTCACAATTAAATCATTCATATGAGATAGAATCACCAGAGGCTGCCAAAGGTCTTTCCTTTTGTCTTGAAAGCCAGAGCTTGAGTTCACTAATGTCTCATAAGGACATAAGGTGCTAAAGCATCATTTTTATATAGTTCAGAGGTATTTCAAACTTGACTCACTCCAAAGACAACAGTTCTTATTTCTCCTTTAACAGGAACTTTATGACCTTTTGTGCATGAAAGCAAACCACAGTGTAACTCTTGGATGCAATCTTAACTGGCTGCTACCATACAAAATGCTGTCATGTATATCTTGTCAAAACTAACAAACTTTCTGATTAGATGTCAAAAATCCTCATTGATTTCTGTTTGTAGACTTTGATTAGATACTAGTGGTAAAGACAAACATCTTGATTTAGTCACCGCTTCTAGCAAAAACATACTAATGCTTCTCCCAATGGGAAATGGGAATAAAAACCAAAGTTCTAAAGTCTTAAAACTTGTAGCTAGCTTTGGTTTAATTGATGTTCTCCCTGACCTTTCTCATCTTTTCATTTCAGAGCAAGGAAACTGAGCCTTGAAGAGCTTCATGTCAGCAGGGTGTAAGCATTCTTTGTGCTGTAGCTTTTCATTGTGAACTCAAATATTAAAAACTGTTTGTGATTGTTTCTGGTATTAAATGTTAGAGTGACATCTATAATCACTTAACTTTGTCCCTTAAATATAAACTTTTAAGGTATTCTCTACCGAACTCCATGTACAGGTTTTGACCTGTCAATTAACAACCAAGATGCAGCCACACAAAAAGTGTTCAGCATAAACAAAATCGATGCTATTGATTTCTAAGGGCAAGTTCGCTTGAGGGATGGCTCACAAAGTCCTAAAAAGCGTGATTTCAGAACTAAACATTTCTAAGGTCAGAGCCTTTTTTTCAACAATTCACTTGCATGATGTTACTCTGATTTGAGCTGAAACTCTATCCAGGCTAGTGGGTTTAGCCACCACCTTTCATATGACAGGTGTAGAAGACGGTGACCATCTGACTCTGCTCCCCCACTGAAAAAAAGCCAAACAAATCTTTTCTGGGATTTTCAAATCCTAGAGGGTCCATAGATGCTCTTTTACAGACTGCTGTATGAGTGGATTTGCAGAAGAAAGAGGCACTGAACCTGTAAATGGTGAGTGTTGAACCTAGGGCTTTGGAGACATGGAGGGGGCTGGGGCGGGGAGAGGAATTTTCAGTGTTTTCATCCTTTTTTGTTTTCTAAAAAAAAAGCTGGATTTCATGTGGTTTTCACTGCCGTGAAGCTGCCTGACCCATTAACTTCCCCTTAAATTAAATAATTTCAAAGGGTCTCAATTGTGACTAATTAGTCAGGTCAGAAGTACAAGCAGTGTCAGTGGCTTCTGATTCAGTATCTGCCTATCACGCTGCCTGCTCAATCACCAAGGCCTCTTGGAAAGATATTAAAATCCAAGGAAGACAGCAAATGTCATCACATATTTTACCATGCAGGTGGGGTAATACCAGAGCCGCCTGTTGCTGCACACAAGGGAGGGCTCTGTGTCACAAATGCACCTGTGAGCACGTGCCCTGGAACCAAGGAGACCACAGAACAGACTCTGGGAGAACAACCTGTGGAGTCCTTTGCGGGTCACACTCCTCATCTCTTGGTTGAAATGACTGGAATATTTGGAGCTGGTAACCATGTTTTTCTTTACAGATTATGCTTTATAAAGGATTGCTTTGGGGCATGATTGTACACCTATAATTCACTGTATAGGTTTTCTCAAATTTTTCCTTTCATAAATGCTATGTCCACTAGCACAACTGAGTGAGGTGTCCAGTGCAGGAGAAACAGAGACCCTTTGAGGACACTGGCCTTCATCTACAGGTGGCAGAAGGAACCCTTTGATAACTTATTTAGATGTTCCATTCCTGACTCTGAGATGGCCAAAAGAAGCTGAGATGAGTATCAATCCACAAATAAAAACATTGTACTGGTGCCAGTCTGCCCCTCCATCCTCATTTATGACACAGCTCCTACTGCAAAAGAGTTCTTTATGTCAGTAACCTGTCCCTGGGAATGGGCACATCAATTCTTTAGTACATGAGCAACAGAGCTGTATCAAAGGGACAACTTACCCAGGAGGGAGGTTTCCTCGCAGACTTACTAGTCATGGGTGGCTGGTCATCCTAAAAGGCTGGCTTATCTTTGCACACCATGAATCCTTTCTTTTATTAAGGAAAATCTGCCAGTTGTGCCTACTACAGATTTATAAATGAGCTGACCTCAGAGGTGGAGAGTCTTACATTCCTTTTTGGAAGCATCTTGATAAATGACACGTGAATCAAAAGGTCATAAATCCTCAAACTCATCCCCTGCCTGAAAGGCCTGAGTGGAAAGGGATGCTCCCATCCTCAGTTCCTTGTGTGACTGCTGGAATCTCCATGAGCTTCGCTATGAAAAATAACATATTAACATAACACTATTTGTATTTAAAAGATGCATTTTGGAATGAAGCCCAGGGAACCCTCAAGCTCCCCTAGTGAAATCCTTGTCCACATTTTTGCAGATTCTGAGCTTTGTGAAAATGCTTGCATTTCTTTTGTTGCTGTTTATCTTAACGCTTTCTTTTCGTAATTAGGTCTGCACTACACAGCTTTCAGTCTGTCACGTTGCGAGACACAACTGAGATGGTGCATTACACTGCAATGGCAGTGGCTGCAGCAGTCAGAGGCAAGTGATGGAATTGTTTTAGAGGCTCTGCTTTGGTTAGCACTGGGGTCTAATCGCAATTAACTGACATAGTGCCGACTGTAATTAGGCTAGTTTGAGCGGAACAGCCAGCATTGTGTCAGCTAAGTCAACTCTTCACACACGACCACATCCCTAATTAAGACTAGCCCTTTGGTGGACATCTGTCATGAAATTCTCCCTCCTTCTCTCCTGTTTTCTCTTACATAATGTGATGGACAAAATCATTATACGTGGAGCATGAGTATAGATATTTGCTTACTAGTCTGGCTTTCTAAGGCTCAGGGCACTCAGGCTGTGCTTGGTAAAAAGCTGAACTCGTTAAGTCTAAGGGGAAATGCAAAGGAAGGGCCAGATTTCTAACAGGACTCCCTACCCCTCAGCTCCCCTCAAGGTGAGGATGGGATTCCTTCTCCTCCCATTGTTCCCAGGTGGTTTATATTCTGGCAAACATCCAGTTGCCTAAAAGGGGAGGTTTAGGCTGAACATTAGGAAAAAATTTTTCACAGGAAGGGTCATTGGGCACTGGAACAAGCTGCCCAGGGATGTGGTTGAGTCACCTTCCCTGGAGGTGTTTAAGGGACAGGTGGACGAGGTGCTGAGGGGCCTGGTTAGTGTTTGATAGGAATGGTTGGACTCGATGATCCGATGGGTCTTTTCCAACCTGGTGATTCTATGATTCTATGATTCTATGTGTGGCTATCCCTGATGGCCTGGGGTGCTATGTTTTTCTTACGGTGCCCTAGCAGCCCGAGTAGCGAGTATGCCACTCTACAAATTGTTGTTGCTGTTTGTTCATCTTGTTCCTCATCATCACAGAAGCAACTCTTCACTAGTTGATATCAGGTGAGGTTTCTTATCATTTATCCTGCTGTTCTAAGATGTTGTTGATGTTTTTCTGTGATTTTTAGGAAACAATTATATTGGCTTTCCATAGCCCCTTCTCTCCCTTCTTGTTTTCTTTTACTTCTGCCTCTTGTGTATATTTTCTATTCTAAACTCAATGGTCTTCTGATTAGGTTTGTAAAGGTATTAAGACATTGAAAAAATTCACTGAAATCAAGCACCATTTTGAAATATTTCTACACTTCTGTGTTTTCCTTTAGGCTTTTAACTGCTGTTAAACATTTGGCCCTTAAATCATGTTTTCGAAACCAGATTGAGATCAGATGTAGTCTTTCTATTATCTAAAGCCTATGCCCCACGTTTTGGTAAATCAATCATTGCTATTCCTGCTTCAGAGCTGTGGAACAGGCTGTCAACTGATATTAATCAATCTTTGTCATTGCCCGTTACCAAAAGTCATTAGCATGCTCAGCCTCACATTATATTCTCCTGTAGAAAATAACACATTGTCAACTGTAGTTTGTTATGAGTTACTACACAAGTGACCTTATTGATTAAATGTATGTAATGGTAGTCTATATTTACTGAGAGCCTTCAAGATTTTGTGTTTGCCTTTATTGTATATCCATTTTCTCTTTCTTATTTTTTTAATATTATTTTGTTTTCCTTAACAGGCAAAACAGTTGTTTCCAATGAAATGAAGATAGCTGAGGAGCTGGTATGAACCTTGTAAGTAAATGAAGACATCAAGTACATCTGACTGTTGGAACACTAGGAAATGATTAATGACCCTTTAGCACATTAAAAAAAGATCTACCAACATATAGCTATTTCTGTTGTCACATAGTAACACTTCAAATTCCTATAAATGTGGCCACAGTGGAGTTGGCATGTGTAAAAATCTTTCTTTTTAGCCATCAGGGCTTTACAGATGGATTTCTTTTGCTAGTTATTCCTCATGATGTTTGGCAAAGTCTAGCTGAAGGAAGGTATCTCCTCTTCTTTTTTCCTTTTTTTTTTTCCCAAGAAGAGCAGTTGAGTTTAGAAAGGCCTATGTGCTATACTGGCCAGGCTTTGTTTTTATTTCTCTCTGCATGCTAAGAGAAAGAAGTGTTGTATCCTCTGTGGGTTAATCAACGCTTTTGGATGCTGTGGTTCCAAGAGTCACGTAGTGGATACCATCCTGCCGTGTAGCGAGGGGCTGATCCCTGACAGGATCTGCATCCGTATCTCAGCATCTCCAGCTCCTGTAAAGCCACAGGACTCCAACATCCACACTCTATGCCAAAACATTAAATGAGGAAAGCCTTCACAGGCTCCTGAGTACAAAACAAATCCAGTTCTCATGACAGGTTTGAGACCTCAGAAGATGCGGCTGCAGGATCCTTTGCAAGGACTGACAGTTAACATGTTATTTCTTCACCATCGGGTAAACATGGAGACAGTGTTGAAAGTTACAGCATTGCACTAGCCAGAGCCTCAGGGTTCTGTGAACCCATCCCCTGCTGCCATAGGCATGCACACTGTAAAACCCCTTTATGAAGTGGAACAGTCCTTATATGATGTTAAAGCTACCAATTTAAAAAAATAAATCAAATGGGGGTTGAGCCCAGGATGCTTATAAACATATTTCTCATTTCCAGAGTAAGTTCACTCTGGGCCATTTGCACTGGCTTCTCAATGTTTTCTCACAGTTCCACTGTTGGCCGAGATCTTGTATACACTTCTAAAAAATACAAGCATTTGGTGCAGGAAAGGATGCACAAGTTAGCCTGCTGATGGACTTTTTTAACTTCATTGAGTAAAAATCCCGTACCATACTTAATAAGTAGGTATCCTCACTCCCTTCCATTTCTAGATTGCCTTAAGGTGTAACCTCAGGAAAAATGCATTACAGGCTCAAGTCCAGAGCTGACAAATGCTATTTTTATGGCAGTAAGTTTGAGATCTGAAACAAACTCTTAAGAGTTATAACTAGCTGGAGACAGCACCAGGTAATGGGAAGGATTCCAGGCCATAGCTGCTGAGAAACAATTTCCAGCAGCTGAAGGTACACAAACCCCCACAGTATAGGCTGTGACTTCAAGAAACCCTCAGATGGAAAAGAAAATACCATATTAGTCAGGGTTTCAACAGCCCTTCAATATGTCATTGGTTTTATTGGGACAAAATCTCAGACAGGTCACTCTGCGATATTTTCATCCAACGCTGTATTTTTCTTTAACTGGTTTATCAGAAGAATCCATCTTACTGGTATAATAAGTGTTCTGGTAGCTCTGGAATGAATTTATGGCTGCTAGAAAAAGCAGAATGCAGAAGTTTTAAACCAGTTCACACAAGGACACCTTAATGTCTGCCCAGTAAAAGCTTCACGAGATGATTTGTCTGTCTTTCCTAGGAAGTTTTATTATGAATACTTAGTAGAAGATGTCAACAACAAAATGTCAAGTTTCCTGGTCAAAAAAAACTTGTGTCATCTTCTCTTATCTAGGTTTTATTTAGAAAAGTGAGTGCGGGAGTTTCTGACGTTCCAGATCCAGCCTGGGTTGGTGGCAACAGTAGATAATTGCTAGCAAATCACCTAGTGCATTTTAATGATGCCTGAAGAGCTTCCCAAATCCTCAGCCACATTTCTCCCTAATGTAAACATTTTCAGTATTTAATTTGGGTGATGTCAAGGAAGACTGCTGTCTTCTTGCCAGGTGAAAAATTGTGAACAGTTCTCTCAAGCACTATGGCCAACAGCAGTAATGACCTGCATTAATCGTGAGGGAGTGGGGCTATTGGCATCATCTGCTGTCAACTCCATTATTGCAGTGAGAGGGGTGTGAAGCACTGGATTTTGAATCCCCTTTAGAGGGCTTTTTTCCCCCTCCCTCCCCCCATAGCTTTGTACTATAGCAAATTAACTTCATCCTATTTCAGCCAACATAATCTCATGGAGCTTCAGTGATTACATATTTCACAGGCCATTGATTGAAGTGCTCTTACAGTCCTTTGCCCTTCTGAATGAATGTTTACACCCTGGAGGCTTCTTCAAAGGACCCAGGGACAAAGGTTTCAAGTTAAGAAAACATTTGTGCAGGTCCACAGTGGCAGCCTTGCTCTGCATGGCAGGTAAGCAAGTACTTAAGCACATTAGAGATTATGGTGTGAAAACACACAGTTATATATTTGCCTGAGTGTGCAGCTGGATAGGGACAGACTGTTCTAAAATCAATTAGAAAATTATGCAGGATGTCCATGTCAGTATCTTGGCACCTGTTATATTTTCTTCCCATTTTTTTTCTCTTCTGCTTATGCAAGTAGTCCATTAAATAGCAATACTCAAGAAAGAATCCGTATTGTGTCAAGAAAAGCACCTTTTCCCTTGTGCTATTATAGGTTTTCCTTTCTTCTCTGTGAGCATTATTCCTTCCTCTCCAGTGAGATTCTGATGCCTTTCTGCTTGAATGCTATGGTTACTGCATTGCATCCACTGATTTTCAAAAATAAGTTTTTTAAATGCCCATTTCTGTCAGCCAGGGCTGGTCTAATAAATAGTGAAATAAAATCAGACCTGATCTATGTCCCCTTTGCAGAAGAAAGAAGTGATATTTGCAGCCATTTGAATGGTAGTGTAAAAGCACAGGGAGAGATTGTGCGGTGCAGACTGCATGACGGTGCATGCTCCTCTGCCTTTGCCTCTCCGCAGCCTCTCTCCATGGGCTGTCCCATCAATTCCAGCTCCATTTCAAGAGCCTGGGAAGGAGGGCAGTGGGTTGTGTGGAATGCCCAGCAGCCCTCACTGGGCCACAGAGAGTCAAGATTGACTCAGTCAGTGTCTTTCAAGTGGGTGAAGCTGTGGTTGACTTCAGGGGTGGGATGTCTTCTCAAAGGCGTGGCAGTATTACTGAGATCTTTATCCTAGCCGAAGTGCTGCATTGGGAGAATGGGGCACGAGATGTGTATTTTGAAAATTTACTCCCTATAATGTATTGGAGACTGTCTGGAGGGAAAGCCTCTAGCCCCAGACATGCTATTGCCCGTCATTACTGAGCTGGCTGTAGTTATTTTTAGTACAAAATTAATCATAATGGATTGATTTTATTTATTTATTTATTTATTTATTTTGCTTGGGATATGTGACTCTAATGAACTAAATTTGAACAGAGTGTTAATTAAATGCTGATTCTTGCCATTAACCAGTGCTTTAAAAATGTTTAACATGGTCTGTTTGAGGCAAGGTGCTTTCATAACAGGACAATTTGCTGTTTGCTATCTTTTCCATTGCTCTTCCAGTTTGAGTTGTGGTTATGTAATTTTTCTTTCGATTTCATGACCTTTACTCATCTTTTTAATTTCCCTGCCTGGAGTGGATGGGTAGCCTAGACTGTGCAGGACACCCATGCTATGAGGACAATGACAAATGGAAACGATTTGATCTCCTGAGATAAAATACCATGGGCATCACCCTGTGAACAGCCGGGGGAAACCGGTGGCGTAGATTGCCCCAACCTCCAACTGAAAAATGAAAAAGAGATTCCCTAATAGCAAAGGCCCCTTATGTGCTGAAGCACAAGAGGGCAGTGTTACGTTGGATTGAGTCGCATAAGGGTGCGATTATCATGGGAACACTTTAAGGCTGTTTAATTTAGCCTCTTCTTGAAGAGAGCCTGATAGAGGAAAGGCAGGGCAAGGCCATCTCCTACCTGGGGCTGGGCGGTGGAAGAGGTGGCCAAGCTCATAAACCACTTTCTTTGTCTGGTTTAGTGCCAGTTGCCTTGGGACATTGCTGGGCAGGGCACAGGTCTTCCTCTGGGGTCCCGACACCTGCCATGACCCCTTGAGGGTCCACCGTGACTTACAGCTCTCTGTCTGACTGCCCACTGGGATTTCTGCCCCTGCCTTGGGATCAGGGTGCCCTGGTAGCACTTGAGCCTGAGAGCTCAGCAGAGAAGTTGCTTTGTTGTGGGCAACTGGATTTAATGGGGCGGAACGACAAGCCTTTGTGGCTAGAGGTGGGATTTTCCAGCTCCCACCATCTCTGCTGGAGCTGCTTGTGTCGTGGAACAGCACCCAGCACATGCGGGAATGAACTGGGTCCAACATAGGGACTTGCCAGCCCTGTAGTCTCAGTAAAAGACACCGTCATTGTCAGTCAGTGCCTTTTATGGGGCAGTAAAAGAGAAGTTGTTAAAAAAAAAAAAATATGCATGGAAACAGATGTGAGTTAATAAAACTAAAGGTGTCCTCCCAGGGAGAGGAGGAACGGGGAGAGGAACCTCTTGGCAAAAAAAGCATCGCTTCCCCAGCAGGGTACCAGTAACCTGATCTTTCACAGTATGGACTTGTGAGTCTGGGAGCTCTCTGGCCTCTGAGGGCTCCTTTGTCAGCCTCTGTGGGTTTTTTTGTGAATGAGCTGAGTGTGGGTTATCTCTGTTTCCCTGTTTTCAAGGAAGCATGAGGTTTAAAGCAAAGGTTGTATGTGTATCTGTGGTGGCTAATTTTGAAACGCGTATTACTGCACATGCAAAGGAAGGGTTGAGCATAGATATGCATAATTTATCTGTGCCTGGAGGCTGGTTGCTTTTGTGCTCTCTGGTTTTCTCGTGGTTCCATCATGCCTGGGAATTGACTTAAGCCATGAACATGAGCACAGTGTTCCAACCCCAAAATGGAAGCCACTAAAGGACTCATCAGTGCTTCCTAGAGCCCCAGCCAAGCCTGCCAGGCTCAGCTGGTGCAAAGTCCTAGGAGATCCCACTGCAGGCTCAAAGCCTCAGGCACCATTTTTTTGATGTACACAAAAGACCTTGTTTTAATAGGAATTAATTAGCAGTTTAAATACTTGCAGGGTAGGAAATCCCACACGGGGTATACTTGTTAAGGTTTCTTTACACGTTACCTCCCAGGAGGATGCAGACTTTCCAGCATCCCTCACTGCTTCAGCAATAACTCCAGTAATTGTATTAAGGCCACAAAGTACTGCAACTGCAACCATAAAATCTTCAGTGCTCATCCATTACCCTGTGTTAGATAGGATCGTGATGGGCAATAATTTATCAAAGAATCTGAGGTTATAGTGTCACATACTCATACCCCGGGTGCCTCTAAGCAACGATGAGGTGATAATGTCAGTGTAACCACACATCCTGTTTGCATTATTTATTGCTCTCGTGAATGACAGATTTGTATTTTAAAATGGCTGAGACATTTATCTGCTGTCCCCAAAAGCCAAATTATGACTGTGGCATAATCTTGTCTCTAGGGCAGACATTCCTTTTTATTATTGGCATTTAATAAGAGCATATGTAATTAAAGGAAAGTAATTAACCTATTTCTAGGAACTTTGTATCTTGAATAAACAGGCAGCTAATGCAGCTGTAAGTGTACTGCAGGGAGTCTGTCTGCTGAAGTCATCTTCTAAGGCAGGTTGTCTGCATTATAACGAGGGAGAAGACTCTGTATGGATGTCTACAAAATGGTACTGCAGCATTGCATTCTCTTTAGGAGTTTTATTTTTGGAGACATTTTGCAAAGGGGTAACTTCTCCTTCTGTGGAGTGACCAGATAGTTGAGGCAGAGGCTGAGGTGAAAGGAATCCCAGCTGAACCCTGGCACGGTTTTACCACAGATATAACAGTCCTGGCAAGTTGGGAGACCATCAGAAGTAGGGTGACTGAATGGGACAGGAAGACCATCCAGTTTTCCTTGTCTAGCAACAGCCGCCAAAGATTCCAGCTGGCCAACTAGTAGAAGCAGTTAAAGAGTAAAGTAATGTTGAGTTATCCCATCAGCAAAAATTGGTGCTTGTGCAGTTGGCTAACTCCCTGCTAACACATGTGCTCTGTGTGGTGTGGGACTTCCCGTGCTGCAGCTGCTGCAGTGTGGGATGCTTTGCTGGAAGCTGCTCTGCCATGCATAGCAGGAGAGAGCAATCACAAAAAAATCCTATGAGACCTCTGTCACTGTTCCATGTTTCCCCCTTTTTTGAAAATGTGACTAGTTCCTATCATCTAAAAAGCCCACCTGGTAGAGCATTTCATATTTCAATAGCAGAACATATTGTGGGGTCTAAGGACCATAAGGACAACAGGCATGAGTAGCAGAAAAAGAAATTGCAGGTAGATATATGGGAAAGAGAGACTGTGGGATCCTGGAGATATTCAGATTCTGTGCATGAGGCCCTGAACGACCTGATCCACCTTTGAAGTGTGCCCTGCTTGGGCAGTGATTGGATCAACAACCTCCAGCAATGCCTCCCAACTCAAAGTACTCTGAATCCTGAAGCTGATTGGCTTCCCAGCCACTTGAATCTCAGAAGGTGCTAGTCTGGCTCACCTAGGCAGCCCTGGAATGGGGCTTGTGCTTCTGGGGAAGCCAAGGATGGAGAGGGCTGCCTGGAAGGCATATGGCAGCTGTGTTGTACCTGCCCCAAATGCATTCTGTGCTTTTGGAGCTGCTAGGCAGAGCAACCTTAACAGTTTATAACAGGGATTTGAGGAAATTATATTCAAGAGTTCATGCAAATTATGAGGATGCCAGGAAGCTGTTCTGACACCTGATGAGCCAGTGCTCTTCTGTTCTAAAAATGATCTGTATCTGCTTATCCTTTGCAAAATGACACCAATACGAATGCGTCTGATTTTGTAAAGTGTGCTTTTCCTGTAGGCATTCAGGCTGCTTTGGGCTGAATGATTATGAGAGCTGAGTCTTTGCTGTCATTGTCAGCATTCATAACCATTGCCTAAGAGGTGCTGGGCTCTGGGAATTGAGCCCTGGTGCTGCTCCAGGTGATTGCTTTTCTCTCCCGGATCCTCCTCACATACTGCATGAAGGTCACTGTGCAGTGATTGCTATCATCTGGCCCCTCCACTGGATAGGTAAGGAAGGCTGTGCCTATCATTTAAATGAGATGTTAGCTCATTTGAGATTCACAGTCCTGCCATGAGGTTAATTACTTTTCTTTTAATAAATATGGCAGTGAAATCTTCCATTATTTTCTCTGGTATACCGATAGAAAGTTCAAGGAAAGAGCAAAACTGATATGAATTTACACTACTATGCTTGGAAGATACTGGCTGTAGTATAAATCTAGCGCAGATACAGGCAAACCAGAGCCACTGATGGAGTGATTGTGTAGACAGCAAAAGGCTCATCTGCATGGGGGAATGGGTTGACTAGTTAAGCAAAGACTGACCAGTTCTGCAAGGTGAAGAGGTGGCTGTGGCAGGATGACTGCAAGTGGAGCACACTTGTACAGGCTGTTGGCTGGCTGGGGATTTGCAGTTGCATAATGGGATGGAGCATAAATAAAAGTCCTGATATTATCTCTGGAGACAGCGTCAGAACTATTTGACACCTTATCAATTCATAATACATCCACTTTCACAATGCTTCACTTGAACCAGAAGCTTTGCATATGAAATCACACTGTGAAATGTGCTCAGGGTAGCTGTGACACACTTCACCCATCGAATGTTGTGCCTTCTATTCAGTTCAGTATGAGGCTATGTTTTGGGCTACTTGTTCTGACTTTTCCTAAATTAGGAAATGACTGCAGCTTTCGTACTGTATTTGCTCCTCAGGCTCTGGCTCTTGATACCTTCTCCATTCACCACCCTCACCTAGAGGTCCCTGAGCTGGAAAGCAGCCCTGAGCTTGTGGCTGGGGCTCCAGCACAGCTGCAGAAACAGCCTCGTGCCTTGCCTAGGAATGAAAAAGGGAGGGAGATTCTGCAGTTAGCTCATATTCTGAGAATGGGCTGTGGCAGCTCATTGCTAACATATGCAGTGCTAAACTATACACAGGCAGGGCTGGGGGGGCTGCTGGGGTTTCCTTGCAATCCCAAACAACAAAAGCAGGAGAGGTTTACAGTGGGGTGACAACGGCAATCGCACCTCCTCGTTCTGTGGAGAGATCAGACATCAACCAGCCAGATGTTAACACTGAGGGATTTTAACCAGGCACGGTGCTTTGAAGTTTTTTTCAGAGCTTTTGGTGTATTTTTTTAAAGGCTAAAATACACTTTGAGTGCTCTGCTGTCATTGCAGCGTCCGGTCCTGCTGTAGGACTTGCCAGCATCCCAGAATAGAAGGTATATTTTTTTTGCTGAGGTTTAGTTTCTGAATGAGCGAAACATCAAGCAGTTGCCATGGAGTTTTTCTCTCAGTAATGTTCTTGTCTTTCTAGATTTGGGTGACTATCTGACACAGTCTATATTGGCTGAAGATTAAAGGGCAGAGGGAGACTGTGGGTCTGGCTGTAGTTTCCTTCCACCCTATCCTGGCAAAACAAAACAAAGACATACGTGACATCCCATTAGGTAGAAGAGTGGTTGGGACTTGCAGGCAGGTGGGCTGGGGGTACTGGGCTGGGCTGCCCTCACTGATGGGGCCAGGCTGAATGCATCCTCCCTGGCTGCTGTGCATGGCAGGGAGGAGGGTGCAGTGGAAACAGCAGTTGTGTCACGCTGGGCGCCAGAGGAATCCTGCTGGAAAAGCTGGTAAAGAGCCCTGAGGATTTCCTGGGAAGGACCGTACAGTCTTTCAGAGGGCTTTTAGGACATGTCAGATTGATGCCCATTGGGAAAGTTGAGGTGTAGCTCATCCTTGGGACAAGGGTGTGCTAAAGTCCAGAAATGCTCAGCTGAGGTCCTTTCCAGACTTCTTCCCTGTGATTCTCCAACCATAAGGTTCTTCAGTGGCCTCAGACTCTGTTTTGCAGAAACACTACCAGGTGCACCCCATCTATGCTTTTATCTGCCAGTGACAGCACTGCCACACTGAGCTTTGGCTTTGTGGTCCTCTGGCCACAGGTGAGTGCAGCCGGTGCACAGGGATGCTGGGGACATTGGGAGCGGTGGGCTCATCCTAGAAGCAACATCGCTCTGCGCTTCATCAGGTAGGCAGTGGTGACGCCAGGAAAGTAGGGAAGATGGTCGTGTAAAAAACCAGACATGGTTTATGCCCGAAGGTCAGACAGAATCACTATGTTTCCACAGAGCGTACGGCATCTCATCAGTGTTCTCTGGTGGAAAATTTCTGGTGTGCTTGAAACACAAGGCTAGATTTATTTGCAAATGCCTAGTGAGTGATAAGCAGGTGATTTAGTACAACATTTATTTTGTACTGGAAAAAGAAATAGGCTAGTGTGATTTTTTTTTTTTCTTTTTTTTCCTCTTTGCTGTTGGGAATGGTGGCTGCCCAGCAGGTCGTGGCAGAAGCTGTGTCTGCTGTGCTTCTGGGCCAATTGTTGTGGGTTTGCTACTGGAGATGGCAAAAAATAACCACCATTAATTAGAGTTGGGGACATGCCAGTTCTTGATTTGGGATAAAATCGAAAGTGCTAGCAATTTTTAGGGAAACTTTTTCTTGAAAACAATTGAGATTTGCAAGTCACTGGATCACAAATCGAATGGTGTTTACAGGAAACAGGAATAACCACCCCTTACCCAGCTGGGGAAAATACTTCTTTTTCAGTATGCTGTATTTGGCTTCTTCTAGATGAAGAAGTTGAACAGCAGAATGAAGAACTTTTCCTTGCTTTTATACTGTACTGTGTATGCTATTGCAAACAGCTGTTTGTACAGTAACCTAAAGAAAACTTCTGTAGCATTAGAGGTTTAAAGATCCTAGACTTTCATCTTGTCTTCAATCTGCTTAAAATATCATGCATGAAAAATGAAACATTAAAAAAATCACTGCTATGCATAACAAAGCCACTACTGAAATTGTTATTTATGCGCAAATATGTAGAAATCAAACCAGAGCCAAGAGGACATATTTTAGTTGTATGGAAGTAAAATGATTTGCTAAGTCCCAAGTGAAGGCTGTGAGTTGAAACCAAGCTGTTTCCACAAGATCTGTCAATATGGTCACACCAGCAGGTTTTGCTGAAAAAGAAAGACGCAGAAACTCTGCTGGGAAGTTTTCAGCCAGCTCTGAAGCAGGAAACTCAAGGTAGCGCTCACAGTGCCAGCACTGGTGGTGCATGCTTTGGTCTGATCTGTATCATTAGGGAGGTTGGTTATAATTGGGAGCCCAAAACATCATCCTAGGGCCCTTCCTGGCTGGGAGTCCCTCTGCCAAGTTGCCCTTTAAGGGCAGTCTCCCTGTGGTGGGCTCACTCATGAGACCTGGCCTGCTGGAGTGGTGGCATGCATGGGCCAGGAGGGACAGGGAAGGTGACACCTCCTTTCCCTACTCCCTTTCCTTCCACTGATTGCCTGGTGCCATCTGGCACTGAGTCCTACCTTTGCTTTTCCAGCAAATTAGAGCATCTGACAGGAGACGTGCTTGTTTTGCATCTCAAGGCGAGGATTGCACTTGTAATTAGCTCTAAAATTAAAATATATATATATACATCTGCCTTGAGGACTGGCTTTTTCCAGACTGATCCATGAAGTTCCTTCATGCTACTGTGGAAACTTCCATCCCCTCCACAATGCAGTGAAAAACATGAACCCTCCTGTAAGAGTGGGATGGCAACTGGAAGTCATTAGCGGCTGCTGTGCCCCAGCCCCATCTACCAAGCCCACCGTGTCTTGCTCCTTAGGGTCTGCATGGCTGTGCAGAGAGGCTTGTTCTTGATGGTCCACCTGGGTTTTCTAGTGATGGGATGGAGGGGGGCTTAGCCCACCTGCAAGCTCCAACCTCCTACTCTCCCACCACTGCAATGCGCAGGGTCCCCGAGAGATGGGAGAGGTGAAGATGGGGAAGAGGTCAGGTCTAGGACGCTGTTGGGAGTCACATGTCCCCACACTGCATGGCTGACCCAGGGAGCCTGGCTGCTCCTCCTGCACTGGGCTCCTATGACAGCAGCAGCAGGGGGTATGCAGCAAGTCCCCCCAGGAAAAAGCAGGCAAACTAGGAGAAATCAGGTGTTCAATTTCCACCCAAGTCCCAGCACCTGTGTGCAAGCCTTGGCCCGATAGACTCAGCAAGATGCCTTCAGGAGATGCCCCTTGGTCTGGTGGGAGCAGCTCTCCTCTCTGCAGGCCTTGAAGTGTGCCAGTACTCAATAAATCTAATTTGGTCCAAATTTACTGCAAGACGCTGTCTTTTCAGAAAAAGCATGTTTACTTTCCTTCTGGCAGTGACCCAGCAACATGACACTACAACTGTACAGAATTGCAAGTGCAGAGTATTAAATTATTGCTGCTCCTTTAGCTGACATGCACAATGGAAGTTATAAGTGATCTGTTTTTCCATGGAAATCTATTGCATTTAAGTATATCTAATTGAGTAAATCTTATCTGTGCACAAGGACTGCTTGTGCTATTGCCTCTCTACCAGTCTGGGATTGTATTAAGGTGCCTTACTGTGTCCAGAGTATGAACTCTTATAGACCCGTGTATGTACCCCAGTTGCAGCAAGTTTTCTGTGACTTTTTCACTCAACTTCCTCCTGGCTGTGCCAACCAAAAACTAAAAGCACTTCCTTCAGCCTGCATCAGACTCGGAGCTCTCAGGGTTTTATTGTGGGCCCCAGAAAACTCAGCTTCATAACTCTTATTTCGGCCAGACACTAGTTGGATGATTGCTTTCTGCTTACAACACAATATTTTCTCCCAATTACCATGACCATTGGAGCTTTAAAGTTGATAATTTTATGTTGTTGGAATATAAATTGATCATTAGAAGTATTAATAATAGCTTCTTGACTTTATAATTAGCTGTGTCTCTACATTGCATTCAGGAGCTGTTAGTCTTCAATGAACATGTTCCAAATAATTCATTTATATTTAAAGAAATTGACATGCAATAGCTATCTTAATCAATCTAAATCTAATTTCTGTTTAAGAACTTCTGCTTTGCCACTTAAAACTTTTCATAGGATTGGAGCAGTTGGGTTTGGTGGACCCCAGTGTTTGCTTGGGATCTGGAGCCCCAGAAAGACTGAGTGGGAGGACAGGCAACGGTTTGCTCCCTTGCAGCTTCCCCATCCATCAGCTACAGAGAAATTCAGATCATGATAGTGGGACTGTAGCATTGGTGGGACAGAGGCCTGGGTCTTCTGTCACCTGTAGGAGTTATTGGATGCCTCCAGCAGTTAATAAGATTCCTTGAATGTGAAATTGTTAGAAATTAACGTTCAAATTTCCATCCATAAAATTTTACAATATCTGCTAATATTTATAAAAGCTTGATTTAAGTTTGTTGGTCACTTTATTGAGCTGATAAGGTAAAAGCTCTCCTGGATTATTGTCACACCTGATCAAATTCCAGATAACAGGCGTATGAGGGAGCTTCACAGAAGTCAATGACAATGTGCAGATGAGATGACTGCAGAGAGATGGGAACTTCAAGCCGAGTCTGCACTATGAAGTTTGGATCCTGTCAGTCCAGGCAGGTGAGTTTTGTGATTCAATTCCCCCACCCATGAAGTGAGGATTACAATTCTCAGGATCTTGAAGCTTCTAACAATTTACCCTTTTGGGGCAAATATTTGAATGTGTGTAACCAAGGAACTGCATATCAAGCCTGGTAAAAAGGCTTTTTACTATATTTTATTGGGAGAAGGAATTTCATTTTTATACCTTTTTGGACTGTCACCCTTAGTTGTTCCTTGCTCATTTGTGTAGATATTGAAGGAAGACTGTACTGTTTCTGTAGGTGAGAGGACAGGTCAGCTGGTGGACACCCTGTGTGATGTTGCTAAAGCCACATTAGCACTCAGGGAGTGAGGATCACAGTGATGAGTTTCTCTTTTTGAGGGTCTGGATTTTTTCTCTAGAAAAACCTAGCAAAACCTGAGGAAATGGTTCCTCCCTAGAGGACCAGAGTAGGTATGAATATCTCTGCAGCGAGCAAAGACTTTAAAACCCCGCCAAGGAGTTCCTGATGGTGATGAAAACATTGTTTTCAACTGTTTTGCAATATGTTTTTGTCCTCATAAAGCTCCTATCAAAACAATCACACAAAAACCCCCACATCTTGCTTCAGACTTATCTTATTTCTCCATGTCTTCTTCTTAGTAAAAATAAATAAAATACTAGCCAACCCCACCCAGATTATGATGCCAACAGAGAGCTTGGGGCAGTCGAGGGAGGCTGAGTGTGTGACACATTGTACTGGGTGTATTACAAGTGACCCAAGTGGTCACTGAGAGACAAGTTAGAAAAGTATAAAGGCAAGAGAAATAGAGGCACCAATATGGATATGGTTGGTAGGTCAGCACCACCTGAGAGCTGGGGGACATTTCTTTATTATTTACAGGTGTCTGGCTGCGGAGGAGGTTTATCTGGCTGTGGTGCCCTGGCTGCTGGCTCTTGCTCAGGGACAACCCTCCAGACAGATGGTGCTCTGTCCTTCCCCAAAATAAGAGATGTGCCTTGTTGGTCAATGCTCCCAGGGACTCCATAGCACGAGCGGTGCAGGAGTTGCCAGAAAGGAGCCCAAACCTGCCAAACCTCAGCTGGGATGAGGAGAGAGAGGCCGTGTAAGTCTTTGTTAATAGGAGCTGTTAGGGGTTGCTGAACAAAAGGACTTGTCCTGCAATGGTACAGTAGGCAGAGAGAAATTGGGTTTATTTGACTGTATTTCAGCCAGGTCTAATGGGGTTTTTTCCACTGTGAAAGATCCTTTATTCTCATTTGTGCTTCCACAGAACAGCTGTGGTGTTTCAGGGCTCCTGGAGTTTTTTTGTGTGCACAGCAGAGAGGGGTCTGGATCAGGACTGGGATGGGTTCACACCAGAGGCCAGAAAACTCCCCTCAACCCCATCCAGCGAACTTTAAACCTCCTACAGCCCAGTTTGACATCTAAAATCACAGTAAGGTGCCACTGCAGGAGAGCAGAAAGGGCAAAGGGCAGTGACAGTTTTATTCAACATTACAGGTAGAGAGAATTATTGAAGTGAGAATGGCCACATGATGTGAGAAGCGGAAAAATCCCAGTGGCTGTGCCAAGTTTAACCCTGGCATGAGGGCTGGGGTGGGGGTTGGAAATAATACAAGTTTTATACAGTTTTTCACTGTTAGTGGTTTCCAGTCAGACTTTTTATCTGGTGGAGTTTTGTTCACTAAAGCTGTTTGATGTTGCCTTTCATTTCCCTCAGTCATTCTTCCTTTCCAATGGCCTGTTGTCGCCCACCTCTATTATCTAGAGTAATTTTAGTGACACCCCTTTTTACTTCTTAAAAAAAATCCACTACTTTTGCTAAAGGATGGATCACACCCTATTTAAAATCAACAGAAAGACTTCAGTGAGTCCCAAACTGGACCTGAAACTTTTGCTTCCTTTCAGGTTTCTTTATATATTTGCCTCCTAGCAACCACCATTTGCAGGCAATGTTACAGCAATATTAAGCTCTTACTTCTGTTTTGCAACTGGCATCTCAGCGCATCCTGCAGAGCTTTACAAAGCACCTGGTGCTATCAACTCACTCTGCTTGCTGTAGGTGTCATTTAGACAGCAGCGTTACACAACAGTCTGAAAAGCAAGGAAAGCAGCCCTATGGAGTCTGTAATAGGAGGGTATAGGAAGTGTTGCAGGCTAGATTAATACCCCAGGCATGACAGAAGTACTCAGAGGATGTTTGTGGATTTCCTGTGGATTTAATGCCTAGAGTATCCCAAATGGGTGTTGAAGCTCCGTCTTGGAGCTGCAATTTGTGCATCATCCCAGGTGCAGTCTTCCAGTCCTACTCTTTGACAGCTAATTTGATGCCTTGTTCTTCTTTTAATTACAGCAATTCATCACACTCTCTGCCAGCTCTCTGATATACTGGGATGGTGATGTCCTTTGTTCAGGCAGGACAAGGTGAAGTTTGCCTACTGGAAGTAGTGATTTTTCCATAAGGACCTGGCAAACACTCTGAACTGAGTGAAGTCTTTGGGTTCTTTTGGATCTCTTCTGCTTCCTTTTCTCCTATTTTTGCATGTCCATTCCACTGACTCAGTTCCTGATTAGCCACATTGCAGCAGTTGTGGGTCAGTTTTGGGAAACTCAAGATCTTCTTTTACCTTTGGCTGTATCAGAAGAGAGTTATGGGGCTGGAGAACAAACAATGTTCAAGTGACTCTGTAAGCGGGACATTTCAAATGGGTGTTTGTGGTTCAGACCAGCCTGGCCTCCTTAGCTCTTTCCTAAGGACCTCACAATAACAGACCCTCACAGGCTTTGGATGAATAACCTTCATCCTAGCGTGTCCTATTTGAAAGTTGCCAGTGACTCTTCCTTGTTCATTAGTCACTAATTTAAGATCTAAAGGGTTTAGGTCTCATGATATTGATGGGGTGATTCAAGGTTATTTAGTTGTGGTGTTTCATGGGAACCGCAGCTTTCTTTAAGAAAGGAGTAAATATTGGGTGCACTAAATGATTACAAAATGAAAGCTGAACATACAAAGCTTTGGGGCCAAATTCAGAAGGCAAGTTATGACTCCACTGCCTTTAAAACTATGTTATAGTTATTATTTTTAGATGTTATGATGTTTTTAATGAACTCCTGAATTTTTAGAGCCTGGAGCAGTTCAGTTGGGAAGAATCATAGTTTTAAGCTGCAATGCACCTTTGGAATCTTCCCTGGTTTAGCTAAGAGGGAAGAGGATGTACTAGAGCTGCAAATGTATGTTGTTTTTTTTTTTTATGCTGCACGTATATACGTATACATATTAGCATATCCTTTTTATTTTAATTGTATTCATGTGTCTTCTTAACTAGATGGTTTTCAAGGGTCATGTCTATAGTACAAGAAGATAAAAAGTTTAAGAGTAATGGAACAAATATACTGTGCATTTTATGAGTTTAACAGACATAATATCTGGATCATATAAAAATAGCTATTTAATAACAACTGTTTCTCCCACAGCAATTAAGAACCTATGAAAGCTGAAAGATGATGAGTATCATGTAATTGGTTTGTGCAGGGTCTAATGAGACTCCATTTTATTGGTAAATAGACTATTCTCTTTCTTGAGAACAGGAAGAATAACTGATGGTAAATATTTATATATGTATCTTACCTTTCTACTGCCAGCTAGACTTCATGAGCAAACTACACTTCAGAAGAAAGGTACTCATATTAGAAATGCCTTTTATTTATTACTTGTTAGTTTTTGTATTGCAGTGGTGCCCGGGGGGCCTAATCCAAGATCTAGCGCTTCCCACACCAAATCGCTAAATGTTTAGATCAGGTTATAGTGGAATTCCAGGTTACTCCAATGGGGGTCTTGTATCCAAATCTGTCACAGAAAGGTGTCTGGATGTCTCCCTGTGCAATAGGCTAATGTACCTGGGAGCATTATGAAGGGCACTCAAACATCTGTTGAGGCTGTTTCATCTTAGGATAATGACCGACCGAGGCATGAGAACTGGACATTGATCCTCATGCCTGCTCTGCGAGCAAATCCTGGACTAATGCACTGTGAAGCAACAGAAGCAATTTCAGGGCTACATATGGCTTTTCTTTGCTCCTTGTGCAGATATTTGCTGTGCTTTATCATCTAGGTTGGTTGGATGCTACACAGCATGAATGATTTGCATCAGGGCAGTGGCCATGTGTGTATATCATAGAATCATAGAATAACCAGGTTGGAAGAGACCCACCAGATCATCAAGTCCAACCATTCCTATCAAACACTAAACCATGCCCCTTAGCACCTTGTCCACCCGTTCCTTAAACACCTCCAGGGAAGGTGAATCAACCCCCTCCCTGGGCAGCCTCTGCCAGTGCCCAATGACCCTTTCCGTGAAATATTTTTTCCTAATGTCCAGCCTGAACCTCCCCTGGCGGAGCTTGAGGCCATTCCCTCTTGTCCTGTCCCCTGTCACTTGGGAGAAGAGGCCAGCAGACTCCTCTCCACAACCTCCTTTCAGGTAGTTGTAGAGAGCAATGAGGTCTCCCCTCAGCCTCCTCTTCTCCAGGCTAAACAACCCCAGCTCTCTCAGCCGCTCCTCATAAGGCCTGTTCTCCAGCCCCCTCACCAGCTTTGTTGCTCTTCTCTGGACTCGCTCCAGAGCCTCAACATCCTTCTTGTGGTGAGGGGCCCAGAACTGAACACAGGATTCGAGGAGCAGTCTCACCAGTGCCGAGTACAGAGGGAGAATCACCTCCCTGGACCTGCTGGTCACGCCGTTTCTGATCCAAGCCAAGATGCCATTGGCCTTCTTGGCCACCTGGGCCACTGCTGGCTCATGTTCAGTCGGCTGTCGACCAACACCCCCAGGTCCCTCTCCTCCAGGCAGCTTTCTAGACAGACTTCTCCTAGTCTGTAGCACTGCACAGGGTTGTTGTGCCCCAAGTGCAGGACCCGGCATTTGGCCTTGTTGAATCTCATCCCACTGGACTCTGCCCAGCGGTCCAGCCTGTTCAGATCCCTTTGCAGAGCCTCCCTTCCCTCCAGCAGATCAACACTTCCACCCAGCTTAGTGTCGTCTGCAAACTTGCTAAGGGCGCACTCGATGCCTTCATCCAGGTCATTGATGAAGACATTGAACAGGGCTGGACCCAGCACTGAGCCCTGGGGAGCCCCACTTGTCACTGGCCTCCAGCTGGATTTCACACCATTTCCCACCACTCTCTGGGCCCTCCATCCAACCAGTTTTCCACCCAGGAGAGTGTGCGCCTGTCCAGGCCAGAGGTGACAGTTTCTGAAGCAGAATGCTGTGAGAAACTGTGTCAAAGGCTTTACTGAAGTCCAGGAAGATACATCCACAGCCTTTCCTCCCTCATCCAGCAGCCGAGTCGCTTTGTCATAGAAGGCGATCAGGTTAGTTTGGCAACTTGAGGAACGAGTCAGCTTCAAGGCGTCTTTCAACAAACTTCTCTTCAAAGCTTTATTCTTTAGTCTGATTTCACACAAGTTTTTACAAAATATACCAGTTTCCTCTGTAGACTGAAAAAAATATGCCATTAGGTCTACATTCCCAGTCATCTATGTTTTGATGTGAAGCACAACATCCTTGGAGCTACCAGGCCTAATGGGACAGAGCGAGCTGAGGGTCCTGGACTCCACATACCATCTCCCCATCCTGCCTGCTGGGTACCCCCATGGAAGGGTGACATTTTTTGGGAGAATTTTGGAATCTGGAACCTCCTAAATAATGCACCCTTTAGTGGCTGCCTTATTTTATTTCTGCAACTCCATTTAATGGTCTATATGTGAGTTTGAGGGGATGAATTTTCTCTAGTGGCTCCAGTCACTACTGGGGTGACCCCCCAAGAGCTCTTTTGGCCATGGAATGAGCTGTGCATGTGCAGTCTGAATCTGACCTGTTTTGTCAATATAGATTTTACAATGCACTCATAAGATCGCTTGGCCAGCTCAGCTGACATGTGCTACAATAATGACCTGACTGCAAGTAAAATAATGCCAAGATATATATTGATATTTCAATTACTTTTTAAATTGTGCTTGTTGAGATCCCTGTGCCTGACTTGGGCATTAAAATATGGATTGTATTTGATTCTGAGAACACATCATTTTGTCTGTTCAGTGCATATAATAGCTTATAGTTCCATCCTTGGATAATTGCCTCTGCTTTAAAGAGTGACCCTAAATTGTATTTACACAATAAATTAACGTTCGCTTCTTATGGAGAAAAATTTGCCCCATGAAATCTGCGTAAGTGCAATTTTCTCTGCTCTTCTTCCATGGTCTCGATCATAAATAAGTAGCTATGAGTGCTTATTGGACAGTGCAAGGGCTTCTTGCAAGCAGTTGATTTTACAGCTCTTTTATGGCTAGGGTGTTGAGGAACTAACAGTTTGAAACGGAACCAATGGTGGCTGTAAATACATGTCTTAAAGAGGATATATCTTCATTTTTTTCCAGGTAATCTGATGATGACAGAACAGAGCAGAAGAACCTCCTTTTGAAGGCAAAGGTGACCTCTTTTCAGCAACATATTAATGGGTATCATGTGGACAGCTGCTGTGACTGCAAGGCAAGTTTCTTTATTTAAGGAGGAAGAATTCATACTTGTCACCAGGGAGAATTTTAAATGCACAAGAAGTGTCTTGTGTAGTACGAAATACTACTGCGCTCTTTCCTGAGGCATATGCTTAGATAGGATTTTCTCTAAAGGAAATGAGAGGGGAACATTGCATGCCAGATGTCTTCTTAAACGTACTTGCTAAACAAGGTCATGTTAATTCATCTGGGTTCAAAACAATTTCACCTACAGGATCGAGGATTATTATTTCACTGAGACAGAATAAAAGGTGCAGGTCTTAAAAGCAACAGACAATTTTTTTGGTGATATTCTGAAAGGAAATTGTATTATTTTCTTAAAGGAAATCAAATGAAATAAAGCATTATGAGGGCTGCTAACCTGTACCTCTGCTGAGACCAGGGACATAGCAGAACAGAGAGTGAATGGTTTAATCTCTTGTCCACCTCATTGTTATGGTGAGACTGGAATAGCAAATGTGGTTTTGCCTTCCACATCTTGGAAAGGATGTTGCAAAGCCGGAATGGATGCTGCAAAGAGCGACAGTAAAGACACAAGCGCAGGAAAATGTGTGTATGGCATGTGATTTACAGAGCTCAATTTGGCTTATCAGAAAGATTTCAGCCTTGATTTTCTTACAAGATTTACGTATCTTCACAAAGAATAAATATTCTATAGGTACTATTCCATCCAGTGCAAGAAACAATGTCTGAGAGTTAAATTAAGATTCATCTGTGTTTTGAATAGCACACACGCTTTCACTGTTGGCATGGGTAGACACAGAGAAAAGCAAAGGAAACCCAAAAGAGGTAGTAGATTGTTCATTTTGATGCCTAACATTGTGTTGCTCCCAGAAGAGGCAGTTTCCCCTGCAAACTGACCCACGAGGAGCAAGCTGGCCAACCAAGATGTGCAGGACTTTGGTGGCTAGGCTGGAGAGAGCTCTTATGCCTGCGAATTAAATCACTCTGCAAATGCAAGGTCCTTGAGAGCTGTTGTTTCCCATTCTTTTGGCTGGGAAGCTGGAGCAGCACAGTGCATGCGATTCCCACTGAGGGTGGTTATGTAAATACCGCTCTCACGATAGTTAACTAACAGAATTAACTCGGCTGGGAGTCAGAGGCAATATTCCTCTAATTTGTCCTCCACGGTCCTTTCCCCACCACACCGTTGGTAAATAGGCATTCTTGTTTCAAAGCTCTGACAGGACTTTTAATCAAAATAATCCATTTTAGAATAATTTCCCATTTATGCTTCCTGTTTCCCTTTCTCTCTCTCTCTCTTTTTCTCCCCCCTTTTAACTTTTCTCATTGAAAAAAAACCAACAAAAAAAGGGCAGGGAGGAACACGGAAAAAAAACCTACACTACTCATTTCCTGGTTTTGTTTTTTTAAAAAAGAAATAATTGGAAAACTTTCAAAATCCCTCAAACACTGCTTGTGAAAATTTCCCATTTCAAAATCAGTATCTAGGCTTGGAGGAGAAGTTGTCCAGGTCACTCAAGCCAGTTCCCATAGGCATTTTAAACCAGTTCCTATAGTAATTTTTAAAGACTTGGTTAAAATTCAAGCTAAGGATAGAATGTCACCTCTTTACTGAAAGAGGAAGGGGAGCAAGCTTGGGTAACATGACAATGGAGCATGTGGGAAGAAAACAATCGCTTATTTTCTTTTTCAGAGGACCCACTCCACAACATGGGGCTGGGGGTTGAGGAAGGAGAGTGGATCCTTCCAAGGGTCCCAGCTGCTCCAGGGCCTGCAGAAAAAGGGCTGGGCAGAGAGAGAAGCCAGGCTGCTATAGCTGGGGTTTGGGGGTCCTCTCCAGTCACACGAGGCTGCCTGAGTCCTCCGAGGCAGCAGTGCCATAAAAACACTCCCTTGGCATTTGAAGGTGCAGCACACTGTCAGCTGTGGTTTGTTAGTCATTCTGGGTTCCCTGCCCCTCCAAATCTTCAAGGAAGGACTTGACATTTACTCTCTGACATTTTATTTCCACAGGACTGGTCTTAAAACACTGTGGTTCACGCACAAAATATTGTGCATGTATAAAATAATCGTTGAAGCTCAGTTGGGTCCTGAGTTGACCTCTGCTGAGACTTGAGATCTTTCAGCTTCTTATTTGATCTGCCTCACAGTGCAAGACAATCTGTTCCCCCTTGCCCATAGAGTACACAGAGCTTGCTTTCCAGTATACATACCTAATTTGTAGCTAATACTCTCATTGTGGCTGCTTTAATAAAGTATAGATTTTTTTTATAAATGAGATACACATGTGGTTCCTAAGCTGGCATTTTTCTGTTTCAGATTAAGCAATTTTTTCTAGGATGCCACATCATATATAGTTTTCTATAAACTTTTCTATTTATTTCTGTCTTAGCCTTCATCAAAACAGCACTGGAGCAGTCGAGGAGCAGATTATGACCTACCTTGTAGAGAAAAAAAGGGCATGAGGAATCTACTTATACCATTGTATTACTTACTCCGTTGTATTGACCTGCTGCTTTGTGAACAGCATCCTCAGGTTAAAGGAACAGATCAGCTAAAGAATACTGTTTCCAAGGGTGATTGTCCTGTCTATTTTCTCCCCTCCTAAGGTTCCTAGAAAATGTCTCTCCCCCATGGGACACAGAGCTGCCAGATGGTACCATCTCCTTCCAGGAGTGGCTGGAAATTCAGAAGACACCTGTGACAGCTTTGCAAGGTAAGTGAGTACAATACGGACAAGCCCAAATCTTGAAAGGGAACCAAGCTATAACCCAACCAGCTGGAGATGGAAAAGGTCACTGGCTCAGCTCCAGAAAGACTGGTTTGTTTCGATGCTTTTGGAATATCCTCATGTTTCCTATCAGGACAGACTGCTGAGACAAGATCATGGCAAGTTTATGATGCTGAGGCATCTCCCGGGTTTGACTGCAGCAGAAATACCTTGTGTTTTTTCTGCACATGGGTGAAAGTAGTAAGTCCTGGAACACACGAAAATTAATAATACAAATAAAAAGCTCTCCTTCCACCCCCATCACCTCCTCCCACTGACACGATTTTAAAGATTTAAAATCAGTTTGTGTCATGGCCAGGGATTGGAATTACGATTGCAGTGTTTCCATTTAGAACAAGGAAATTGAAGTAGAGCAATTAATCAATAACAATATGGGAAAGTAAAGACTGAGACTGTCACTTAAACTCTCATGCTTGGCTGGGTAAGGGGAATTTTAGAAAACTTCTGTCTTTTACTGCCCATATAAGTTTTGTATTACTAACTTAAAAAGTACAGAGAAAAGTGGTGCTTTGTGTTGTACGACTTCACCCAGCATTATAAACCCATTCAGTTACAGGGAGCGGATACTTAATTATGAATAATCCTGAAGTGTTTCACTGACTGTTGTACAAACTGTGCACTCAGGCCCATTTCATACAGCCATGAAATGCCATCATCCCTCAGGTGAAACAAAGCAACTCTTCAGCAGCACAATGCAAAGCTGCACAGCAATTTAGGAAAGGAAGTGAAGAATAATGGATTCATTTGAAACTGCAGGGGGATTTTAACTATGCAGAATGCAATTACCAGAACTGGAGTTTATCCAGGACACTGGGGTTAAGACCCCATCTATTACAAAAGATGCCATAGAATTGCCAGCATCCTTCCCCTCATTTCCCATGTGTTACTCACTGGGTTCCTGAGCACACACTGAAAGAGGCCAGTCCTGTTTCAATTCGGAAAGTGATGGGACCTCAGGGCAAGGTGCAGAGGGAAAACTAGTATTTATTACTGACCAGAGCTTTCTCTTTGCATGTGCTGCAGGAGACTTTGTACTGCAGAAGAAAATTAAAATCTCTTAGCTGTGTGACTCCATCCAGAGACATCAAACCAGGGTAGCTGCTAGTCTGTGGTGTAAGTGATGAGCTGCTGAAACAGCCGTGTGGCTTCACAGCCTAAATTTGTGCATCAGTACCCTAAGCCAGAAATGGACTATTTCCTGACCAAGTTTATACAAGCTAAACTGAATTAATTTAAATATCTAAATACTTCTTGATCTGGATCAGAAATCCTGTGTTTCAATGGAGGCAATAAACCAAAGGCAGTGTCTCTATCTTCTTGGCTCTCAGCGAAGAGCAGTGTCACAGCACAGAAGGGAGATAATCTCATCTGCGTGGCGTCTGTTAGGATACAGGCAGACAAGCAGCCTCAGTTCTGCAGGGGCAGAGGAGAGGCAATATTTATTCAAATATATGTTGTATTTTAATGTATTTTTAACTCCCACAAAAATACTGGTTGCAAAACTTTGGGAGTAGCATTTTTTAACTGGGCAGGCAAGCTCAAGTGTATATGGAAAGCTTTCAGATGATTTGTGAGATACAGAAGTCAGTGTTCAACATTTCTACTTTTGAGCATTTAACTGGTTAAATTAGTCCTGCATATTTTTTGCCTAGAGATTCAGGTATTAGGTGTGTTCAGTGCTGGAAAAGCCTGCCTGCCTTATACCCCCCTCTATTTATTTAGGAGTGTTTAGGTCTTATTTAAATGTATGAAGATAGATGCTTGTAAGTATTATTATTATTGAAAGGCTGCTGAGAACAGATAAGTAAATAAAAGAAGTAACCATCACAGAAAATGTAGAAGAGAATCCATTTGCCCACTCACAGGTGCTGGGGAAAAAGTTACCAATTACTAGTAGAACTCCAATAAATAATGCTTCAGTCTTGTAACTGCAAATCTTTCTAATAGAATTTGGCTATTTCATGCCCTGCACCATAAATCAGTGCCCCCGATGAGTGGGCTTTGAATGGCCGGACAAAAATAATTAATCAAGATTAAATCAAAAGCAGCATGCTGCATGAGAAGGCAGTGTTAGCCAGGATAGATTCCTAGGAACGAAATCACTTAGAAGTGGCTTATAAATCTGGGACATGCCTGAGGCTGATGTGAGGAAATGTGACTGGTATGGATTTTCAGGTTTTATTGTGCATATATATTGCGTATGGTTAAGTCTTCCTGCTCCTGCAGACAGCATCAGATTTCAGGCCACAGGTATCTTGCGGTTTCATCTACAAAATGCAACAGGCGATGAAGCTGGGCTGAAGGGCGGCTCTCACACCCCTCCTGCGACCACACTCAGCGGATGAAGGACATGCAAAGTCTGGAAAAATAAACACTGCTGGGATATAGTTTTACTCCATTTTAGCCGATGTTCTCCCTTGTGGTGTCTGACCTAATTGAACACTGTGTGTATTTTCAAGCAGATTGGAAGTGACAGTGTTCTGATAGGTATGGCGCTGAGCATTGTCCCAGTGCTTAACCAGTTATATCATTTAACCAGTATCTATCTACATGTGCTTAAATAAGACCTAAACACTCCCAAAAGTAAACAGAGGGGATGTAAGACAGTCAGGAGTTTCCAGCACTAAATAGATGCACACCTAATATTTGGATCTCTAGGCAAAAAGACATAGGGCTAATTTAATCAATTAAATGCTAAAAAATATAACTATTAGAGTGTTTAACCAGTTCTTATGTTGTATTTATTGACCTCTAGTGAATCAACACTTATTCTTCACAGCCACTGATTTGAACTATAGCTATGTCTGTGATACAACCTGAAGTAATGCTCAGAAATACAAGAACATACACTTACCAGCAGCAACAGGCAAATTAAACATGCACCAGAGGTGGTCTATTTACCTCATGAAATAATGCTCTATTTCAAATTCATCCTTAATGTCCTCTCAGAAACTAGTCTCGTGTTTTTTACACATCGCATTCCTGTCTGGAATATTTTTCAGCTTATTTTCTCCAGTTCTTCTCTAGAGGAGCAAGGATTTGCATAACATTAGGTCAAAAGCCCACTGAGGATATACTACATGGAAATTTTGTAAAACAGATTCATCCTCTGGCTGTGAAGGGGAACTGGGCTCAGAGCACAGCTTAACAAAGGCACCAAAAGCCAGACAATACCCAGAGGTTCTGCTTGCTACTAACAGTGCCCTGTAGAAAAGGCAAAAGCACTGAATAGGTAATAGATCTATCACTACGGTACGTAAAGCAGATGCTGCCAGGACAGTATAAAGTCTCCCCAGAAGGTGGTTACTGAAAAACTACAACGATTCATAAGCTCATGGAAGGGGCAGGGCTGATGCTAAAAGTCTCAGCACCACAGAGTCACCTTTAATGAAGTAGCTGCACACCTACTCTTCAGTAATGGAGCACACCTTGTTGTCCTCAATTCCCATCTCTCAGCAAAGATAAAAAAAAATTCTATTGGGGATCATTTTTAACTTTTCAATAGTGAATAATATACATTTTCTTGGAAATCTGTTTTCCAGCAAAAGAACAACCTTAACTTTTTTAATAGTCTTCATCATTTAGCAACCATGCCAAGATTAATAGTAAGAGCTATATTTTATTATTTTTATATGAGGTTGTAGGGAAATGAATGTTAGTTTCTGTGTCAAATGAAGGTCACCCCAACTGCCACTTGTTCTAGGGTAACTGTAGTGCAACTGGTGCTATAGTACAACCTTAGGTAACATCATTAAGAAAGAAGGGGAAAAAACAGTCTTAAAAATTCAGTGTACAAAAAAACCCCCAAACCTGCAATGCCGAAGCAAAATCAATAGCACAGCATGAAAAACGGCACAGGAAGTAAAATAGATGATCTGCTGGCTCATTTAGAAATACTTCATTCTGACCTGAAGTTTCAACTAAAGGAAATACGAGTTTTTCACCTACACCTGTGATCATTTTTTTTTTAATTAACTCCAACCTGACCAAAAAGAGCCCAAGTCAAATAATTCTGCCCCCTGGTTGTGTTTTTTCTCTCTACTTTGCCCGGTTTTGTCTGGGCTGCTCTAGAGGGCAAGCAGGATCATGTGCTGCAGCTGGAGGGTGAGACCTGCAACACTGGGCTTGGTCAGACAGGGAAGGGCACCATGGGCTACAGCAGATGGGGAACCAGATTTTAAGGAATTATGCTGGTTTGGGAGCCTTGCTGTAATGTTTGGGTTTTTTTTTCAGGACCACAGGTTTGTCTGTTCTGGGACTCAAGGGAGGTAGGAGGTAGGTTACTCAAGCTGTAGCTGAAGAAAGAAAGGTGAGGGTGAGAAAAGGGTCCCCAGGGGAAAAAAAGACAAAAGAAGATCGCAGGTGTTTCTGCCGTGGCGTTAGAGGACTCCCACCCTGGCATATCAGCCCACTGTACCTCAGAAAGCACTTTGCTGCTATAATTATGGTTCAGGCTTCTGCTAAACAGCTCTATTGTGGATGCTCACAGTAAACACCTGTGAAGTCTTTTGGGGCAGCTGCTGACACTAAACACCTGTGAAGTTTTTTGGAGTGGTTTTCATTTTCCCTGTGCATGCAGCTTTATGAGCAGACTCTTCTTGTTTCTGTCTTAGATTGTTCTGAAAATGTCCATATTTGCAGTCCAAGCCAGAACTGGGCTCTGCAGCTGCAGACAAACTGCTTGAGTTGATTCCTCTTCCAAACCCACTGTTTCACAAGGTGCTGATAAAAGAAAGAACCTCACAGGAGGTTCTCATGAGTGCCTAATGAGGTCTCATGTGCCTAATGACAACATGTGTTCTCTAGCCTACTGATAAGTAGGTTTTAAATGGAGGAAGAAGGAAAAGAGTTATACGTAGTTCTCTTAATCTGAGGAAGCTGGATTGTGGAGGTGGAGGACAGGACAAGACAAGCCCTGCCCTGCCAACCTTGTCTTCTCAGTAGCGTGGTGAGTGAAGCTTACTTTGTACAGCTCCTGCTTTTTACCCCAAAGCTGGATCAGGATTGAAATGTGTGAAGTAGAGTCTGGGATTGAGTTAGGGAAGCTTGTGACTGCTAGTTTTGGCTTGTGTTGCAAAATCTGTGCCTTTTCTTGTCTTATCAAGTATGGCTTTGCCTGTTTTGCTGCTAACTGGTGGTTTTATTATAGATGTTGTTGAATCATAGGCAATGGGTGTAGGGAAAGAAACATTGTAGTGAGTGTGCAAGAATAGAACTGATCCTTAAAATATGTTGGGGTGGAACAGCAAGGATTAGAAGAGGATAGCAATTGTCTCTTTATCTGTAAGACATTTTCCCTACCCAGAATCAGTATTGAGGATCTTCCTGCTTTTTCCAGAAATAAAGGTTCTTATATCCCAAACACTTCAGAGTAATTTCATCTCCTGCTTAACTCCTAACTAATAATTTCATCTTTCATTTCCTCCTATTGTTCCTTCTGGCATGCATCCAGTCTATTATAAGCCCTGGATATCATAAAGCAATTTTTTTTTTTTAGATTTAGAGAGAGGGAAATAAGATTCAGGTGGTTTGAGGTAAGGTTTTTATAGTAGATAAGTTCTGGAAGCATTGCACAGATACTAGTATTAAAGAAATAGCTCCATGGGAGGAAACTGGAGTGAGAAGACAAAGCAGCTCCAGCTTTCTGTAAGAGCTGTATTACTGCCAAGGCAAGGGTAATTGCTTTCATTGAGAACTCTAATGCAAACTGGCTCTTTGAAGACACTAAGGAGAGGTGTGAGGTTTTCATAGGCACAAAGTAGCCACTAGATAAATACTCATGGGAGCTGGGCTTTTCTGAAAATCTCTGTCTAATTAGTATACTGAAAAAGTTGGCTGCAAAACAGTATATTTACAAAATTGAAATGTCTCTAAATATGTCTTTTGCCTCTATGTCTGCACATGCAATGACAGACATTGTAGAGCCCATCAGCTGGGCCTGAGTACGTTTACCACCAGGGACTGGGTTCTTCTGCTACATCATATTTCAAGAGGTTGTGCTACTTCTGCTCCTTCCCTCTTTCCTCTGAGAGAAACAGTTCTAAGAGTTTATCTTCCTTTTGGCTTGTGAAGGTGGATTAGAATCTCCAAAGTGCCAGTAAAGCCTGGGTTTAGAGAGTTTGTCTGAGACTGCGGAGTGCAGCATTGCAGCTCGGCTGATGAGTACTTCTGGATCCGTTTATTTTCCCTTCTGAGCAATAATACCTTGCCCATAGGGATGCAGGAAGGTGCATGAGTGTTCTTTGGCTGGGGCAGGATGACAGGTCTTCCTGGAGGATGCATAAAATGGAACCTCCTGGGAAAGATGCAGCAGAACTCAGTGGGCGAACAGGAGTTGCAGATACTGGGGTTCTATTTGCATTGGTGCTCCTCACTAAATTCATAAACAAAATGTATAGTGTGTGGGAGATGGGCTACTGCATCACACAATTGCTCCAGCAGTCCCAAAATGTAAAAAACCCTTTACAGGTTAGTCTAAACTTTGCAGTAGGAAGTCTGGGAGGTCTCCTCAATTGGCAGACCTGTCTCGGTCACTGTGGGTTTTATCTCCCTGCCTTGAGATGTAAAGGATGCCTGTAATGCAACTAGCTGGCTATGCTGTGATGTGTAGAAGCCAAGGTTAATTGGGGAATGTTCTTATGAATAATGGTTTTCCATCAAACTCATCTTCACATCCTCAGGGCACTGAGCCTGAAGGAAGGCTGACACTTCCCAGGTATCTCATGCCATTCTGGGTTTGAACATTATAGGAGCAACTCTGTCAGTCTTAGGGAGCCTTAATTTGTACTTGAGGGTATCTTTCACAGGTCACTTCACCTTCTGCACCAAATGCAGCCCTGACCAGAACTGAAGGTCAGAAAATGTTGTTTTGCTTTTTCTGAGGAATTTTTCATGTAAAGGCTGTAGGCGTGCTGCTGGGGAGGAAAACATAGGTTTATAAAGGGAATAAATAAATAAAGATACAGCAGTGGCTCTACCATGTCAGTCCAAGGTCCAGATTCATTAGAAAAAGGAATACTCATACTACAGACAATGGTGAGGGCACCCGAATAAGATGGGAGATAACTTGGACAATTAGGAAATAAACAACCTATGAAGAGAGTTGGCCATTAGCTAGTCCACCACATGTGTTTTTCACTTTCCTCTGTCCAAATATTGTCCAATGAATTCAAGTTGATTGCATCATCATCTAAATGTATTTTCATACAGAACTGCTGAGAAGATGAATGTCCATTTCTCCTTGAGGGATTATTAAGACTAATAACAAGGGAGGTGCAATAGTTCTGTTTTGCACCAGTTGCGTGAACCTCTTTGAGGAATATAGGAATGAAGTTTCCTGTTGCATGTGCTGTGAAGACTTGCAGAGTGATGGTTCACCACACCAATGCACTGCATGGTGTTAATGACCCATTTATTTCCAGCATCTCCTTAAGACTTGGACTCACTGTGATCTTCAGGTGTAATCCTGTGTCTCTAGAATCTTCTAGCATTTCCAGTGGCTCAGGTGCATTTAAAATTAGTGTGCAAGGACATATGCCTGGCCCTACAAGTGTTAGTTTTTTAAAACCTTACTGTTCTGGATTAATTGTTGTTCACCTGTAGCTGTGCTTTGGATTTAATGAACAGTTATGATGATAACCAGGTTCTCACTCTTTATGGAAAGGCAGCACTTCGTAAATACTGCAGTGTGCTCTTTCTACATCTGTATTGGTTTCCTACAAACCTGGAAATGAAATTATGTGGTTGCTTTCTCAGGACTGTAGCTATTTAGTAGCTATTGCTAACAGATTCATCCAAAATATATAAACGAGGAAAGGAATTCCATATGGTCCAGAAAAACAAACAAATACCACGCAAATGTGGCATAGTGTTTCTTGAAGAGGATGGGGAGTGTTCCCTCTTTTCTTCTTGCAGTATGAAGATACTGCAAGTTTACAATGAAAGCCCTACTGTCTTCAACTTTGTGCCAGCTCCTTGCCCTCCCAAGGGTTTCCTCCACCAGCACCTTTATCTCTTGTCAGCTGATGGCTGAGGTTCCCTCAGTATCTTTGGTGTGATATATACAGTGTTTTATTATGAACGACACCTTGGAATGAGAAAATAGCCACAATCTCATTTTTGGGGTTGCAAAAGTTCAGTTTCAAAACAAGGCCAATATCTTGATGCCTTCTAACATGTCTAACGATCCTGGTATCTCTGAACGCTGGCACAACACTTGTGAAATCAACTGTGGATGAAGTGGGGGATGGTGGTGTCTTTTCTGTGTGTGAATGTTTTCTTCCCTTGACCTCTCTGGAAGGATGGGTGGAACTGGGAAGATGGATAATAAATATGAAGCTTTTGGAATACAGGTGGAATGAAGAAACATTAAAATCTTTTTAAAAAGAAATTAAATTGCTGTTGGATGCAAGAGCCAGTTAGGGCTGCTTAGAGGACGTTGTGAGATGGAAAGAAAATAACTGCAGGGCCTTTTAGAACCCCTTCTAGGATATTTCTTAGTCAGATGTAAGTGAGATCAGGTTATTTTAGATCTTATGTAAACCCTAAAGTAAGTCGATACTGCCTATGAATTCAAAATGGGTGTTTGGGACCAATCCCTTTCATGTAGCTACTGGTGTAAGCTTGTTGCAAAGCATTATTCTGAACTTTGCAGAAGATTTCCATTTGTGTTAGATGGTAAGTTTGTCTCACTCTAGAAATGGCAGAAGCACAGAGTTACCTGAAAGCATCGCAGCTCTTCAAAGGTATACAGGAAGATTAGAGAGGCCCAGAAGAAGGGAAGGCCTTTCAGAGAAGAAGGTAGTTAAGGATATTGGAGGGTAACTTAAAAAGAAGCAAAAAGAAAGAGATAAAAGATCTGCAGAATTTTCAGTATTGGAAGAGCCATGGAGAGAGAGTTTTCTTTTTGCTGTGGGGTTTTTTCATTTTTAATTATCCAGTGGCAACTCCTCAGGAGAGCCTTGAAAAACTAGCTAAATATTTTATAAAGAAAAACTGGCTGTTTCGCTGCTAAACTTGAGGAAGGGAATCTTGCCAATAAGAAATTCCTGGAAATGTGGCAGACCAAAGGAAAAAATTGTATGGTGAGAGAAATGAGAGTTGGTAGCTGGCCCCAAATGGGCTCTCCAAGGACCCTCATAGATGGGAGAAGATATGGAGATGCTGTCTGAAGCATCATTGACCCTGTTAAGTGGCTTTAAGTAATAGTGTGAGCAAGTCAGTGCTTATTATGTAAAGACCCAGAAAGATGGCCAGAAGTCGCTATTCTCTTCCTCTCCACTTCTTCTGTTAGCAGTCTGTTACAGTGGCAGTGCTAGGTTTACTGTTGGACTTGATGATCTTAAAGGTCTTTTCCAACCTAAACAATTTCTTACTCTGTAAAGAAGAGGCTGGCCTGAGCAGCAAAGAGTTAAAAACTAAAGCAAAATCTCTAGGCAGATAAAACATTAAATTATTCTGACACTCATTATATTAAACAGTCAATTATTTACTAGCAGCACCAGAGAGAGCACTGTGAATTCTCTAGATCAGAACAAACACAGTGATGCAGTTCAGACTATTTTTAATAGTAAAGCTTTGGACACAGTGTGCTGAATCCAATGTGTTTCATCACTACGTGCATCACTTAAAGCTTTTATAAACAGCCATGCTTTTTCAGGAGTCAGACTTTAGGCAAGCACTTGGGTAGCATCACAGAGGAGTGACGTAGCAGTGTGATAAACATTCGTGGAGATCCAAGTAGGGCCTTGAGATGGCAAAACAGTTTATGTGGGAAGGAATAGTAGTTACAGGACTTGGAAAGCTGTACTGGCTGTGCCAGCGATGTGTAAGAAGAAAATTCTCTTGAGATTGAAAATTCTCTTGAGCTTCCAAATTCCCAGAGTTCTCTCAAGGTCTGTGCCAATCAAAACAGGAGCAGCTATTTCTTATGCTACTTGCAGCAACATAACAACAGCAGAGGAAACCTGCAAATGTCAGGAGGCAGCTGTACAAGGCAGGATGCCACCTGTTCCTCCTACCTGCAGCAGCTGCATGGAGGTGAGTTGAACTGCAAAGTGCACTGAAGTTTCCTCTCTCCTGCAGAACTACTGCACTCAAATTGTGTGTGCAGGAATGACTGCAGGTTTGCCCTGTCAGAGCTATAGAGGAAGCAATTTTTAATTTACAGTGTGTCCTAGTACGAGCTTTTAAGTACCTGTGCCTCTTGTGTGACAGAAGTACAGCCCAGAAACCGCTTCCTTAGAGATATTGCATTGCAAGCAGCTTCTTCTAGCACTACTGATGTAGATGGTGGGGTGTGTGTTTGAGGGTGTGTAATGGTGGTCTAGGTTCCCTATTTCTTATGTAAAATACAAGTTCTAGAGCTGATCAGCAAGGAAATACAATGATGAACTGTAGGGAACTGGTGCAGTTCATATGGGAATCCATATATTTACTACAGTGAGTTGGTTTTTTGGAAAGCTCTGTATTGTGGATCCTTGGAGAAGAGGAGCTGGCAAGCCCTGTAGGAAAGCAATGCAATAAAAGAGGGAAGTGTGTTATGTATATGAACAGGACGCAACCTCTTTTTGTTCCCCATACTACCTCTTTGCAGACTGTAAACCCTTTACAGCTGGAACAGACCTTATGCTGGTTTGGGTATAGTAGTCAGTGTAGTGGGCTCTTAACTCTAACTGCAGCGAAGAGGCAAACTGAAACATGAGTCCCATCAGAAAATGGGCTATCTAGCTGACTTTCACAGTAATATGAATCAGCAACAACAAATGCACTGACAAACCATTGGAAGAGTTACCAGATAATAAAGCAGCAACTGAATGATTTAAACACTGAAGGGCAATGTAGAATTACGATTCAGAGTCTCTTCCCAAGTGCTTTTGTCATCGTCTGTTACAAGTACTCTATACCCGCCCAACTGATGCAATTCCCATGAATGTCTTGGCAGTACTTGAGTTACATCCCATCTCAAGGGAGCTGACCCTTGCTTCACTGAGAGGGGAAAAAAGTCCCTCTCAGGATTCAATGACCCTATTCAAGTTTGACCACGTACTTTCTGATGGCTTGCTGATGTCATATGCGATGATTTACCCTGTTTCTATGTGATAAAAATTGGCAAATCTCTTTGGAGAGAGTTTCTGCATCTATTGAGAAGCATCAGACTGCTGAGTTGTGCCTCTTGTTTTGACAGTTCACACTGTGCTGTATCTTGTTTCCATAAGCTGGAGAAAAGAATGATGCAAGGCAAAGAGGTCAAAATGGAATAGGGTGAAGGTACTACTTCTTGCCATGGAAAGCCATCGTAAACAATTCATCTGTGATTAGAAAGGTCATGTTGTACAGGAAATAAACGGAGTCAGCATTGACAGCACTTTTCTATCAACACAAAGAAATGAAAAGAGCATGTGTTCTGGAAGCATGGATCAACTGCAGGAAGGGGAGTTTGCTGGCTTACCACGCGCAAAGCTCAAAACTATGGCAAGAGAGAAAATCAAATCATGAAAATACAGAAAGAGGAATAATACAAACAAGTTGCAAAATGGTGAAAGAAAATAGAGCTCAGGGAAGAAGAAGAAAGAATAGTGAAGAGAATGATCAAACAAAAGAATTCAAAATTAGAAATTGAAGAGTGATGCTTCTTTTCCTGTTAGATGCTCAGATTAAAATTAAAATAAACCCAGGTGTTTAGAAGCAAAGGTAATGAAGCAGGGATCTGGGATGCTAACATTAAAAGAAGGCAATGGTTTCAAAGAACCCTAGGACTGAGACATGGGAAAATTTCTTGCCTATACTGTCAGAAGTCTCTCTTTCTCCCATCTCACTCAAGCAGAATTGTGTTGCTCACTCAACCTGTGTGGAGCACTGATGATAACAGAGTGTGGAAGGAGAGAAAAAAAAAGAAAGAGTAGAACTTTGCCTCTGTGTATTAGCACAGAAATCAGCACTTCTGAGACTTTTCATGTGTTTTTCCCCAGCAGAATGTTACAGACAACTTCAAATGAGGACAATTGAAATGTGATGTAGGTAAAGCTTCTTTTACACACTGCTTCCCCAATGGGGAAGCACAATGTTACACAATGTAACACAATGTTACAGTGGCATGCATCAATTTTTTTCTCTCAAATTACCTTTTTTTTTAAGCATAGGCAGTGTGGAGAATCTCTACAAAAGTCAAAATGGAAATGCCATGCATCATGTCCTGACTTTGTTTTGATACAAGGAAATAAAGCTTATGCTACGAACTCTGCTGGTGACGCCACTGCTCTCAGTGCTCAAAGCAGGCTTCTCCTCATCTGACTTCTGCTGCTTGATGAATTGCATAATTTCCATTGACACAGAAACCAGTGCAAAAATATTTCAAATATAGAGAAATAAATGGCTCATGTCATAGGTTGAGAGCACCTGAAGATGTTAACTTCCATGGCCTGATTTAGTTTTAGAAGCCATCCAAATAGTTGCACTTTTTAACACGTTAAAAGATAAAAGCCTGTTCTACGGTGTTATGGAAAATGTGACAGTGTTACAGAGAGATCCAGATGAACAAGCAATCCTCAGGACTGGGATCACTGAGGTTACAGCAGCAGGTCCTGGCTGTGCTAACGCAATGAAGCTGATGGTGCAGGCAAGCTGGCTCATCATTTACAGGATGCTGTCACCTCCATGTAGAAGTGTCAAATGAGAAAGGGGTCTTGCAGCGTTCAGAAAAAGCAGCATGATGACAGAAGAGTGATGGAGCACTGAGAGGGAAAAAACATTGGAAAGGCAAGGGAAATGTTTTCTGTCTGGATATACACTGCCACTATTGGCAACAGCCCTTTTGAGAATGAATAAATCAAAGTACTGACTGTAATAGAGCTTTTGAGATCCCTTTATTCTTAATGCTTAAATAAAACTGACTTTTAAAAGTAAAATTAAAGCGCCTATTATAAAGACTACTAAGATTGGTTTGCCCTGCCTCTGGGATAAGTACTGGTGAACTGTAGTTGGGACACAGCTGGGGACTTGCATTTGGGGGAAAAAAAAAGCGCCAAATGCAAGATGAACTTTGGCAGAAACTAGATCTGCTGAAACCCTAGAGAACTCAAAAATTCAGCATGTCCTCTGCTTGCCTGGCCTCCCTGTTTTGTTACTTATCCACAGCTCTACTTTCCCTGTTGGTTTCATTTTGCCCAAGGTCCAGACTTGGCACAGTGAAGCTACTGGTGATGCACTAGGACTGTTTGAAATGGATGATTGGGTTTTTTTAGATGCTCTGAAAAGGCCATAAACTAAACCTGATTCCTTCTCCATATATTAAGCTCGGCTGCTGCTTCTCTTTCTGATCTAATCTGCAATAGGTTGTTGTTATATCCGGAATACTTCTCCACCTGGATCTCTGTGGTTTCCATAAAAAGTCAGGCATTCTTGCTGAAGAAATATAATACGCACATAAATCTGGCATGCTGTTCATTACAGAAGGCTAAATCCTATATCATCTATCCCCTGACAAAGTCTGAGTGGTTACAGCAATGTGCAGCCACAGATTGCATCTCCAGAATACAAGCACCACAAACTTTGTGCTTTCTGGAATAAACACTACGGCTGAAATGTGAAAAATCTTTCTGCAGATGTTGCAGTGTCACTGCAGTGAAAGAACAACACTGCTATTGCTTCAGCTGAAATGCTTCTTGCAGAGCTGGCATCAAAGCAAGGCTGTTTTATCAGTTTACATACTTTAAGCTGAGAGTTTATTTCTTGCGTAATCCTCCTCGAGGCGCTCTGGTGGCTGAGTAGAACCAGGGCCAGAAGTGTCTGCTTCCTGCTCTGCAAATGTCATTTCTACTCCCTTTCTCTGATTTTGGGCTGATTCCTGTAAGTCCTCTACATACGCTGTTGCTGAACATGATAAAGAGCTTTTTTTATGAAGAAAACCTGGATTTGGGTTTTTAAGGGATTCCTGAGTTTAAATAAAAATGGCAGATTTTCTCCTTTGAAATCGGACTTGTCTTGCTATGAAAGTGTGCTGGAACAAAGGATGATTTTCTTCAGGTGCAGAGGATCACTCTGGGATCAAAAACTATTGTCTTGCTTCACTGTAGGTCTGCTGCACTGCACTTCAGCCACCTGTTCATCAGTGCCTGTTGCTGTAAAATAGTGTTGGCAAAAGGGATTAAATGTGAGCATTTTGAGACCAGTTGGTCTCTACCACACAGGTCTGATTTAGATTCTGTGCTTTAATGTGATTAGGACTCCTGCAGCATGATATCCTTAAAGGTCTCTCTCCTATTTCTGCATTTTCCTCTCGATACTAAGATAACTTATACCTTGAACCCATAGGTCCTTCTCGTTGACTCCAGCTCAAGGAATCTTCCTTATGTTAGCTTCTTGGGAGAATGCATATCAAGATAAAGATGAAACTGGTTTAGGATGTAGGTGAGGTGGTGGGTTCACACTTTCAGGGGTGAAATATCTGCCTTGGGTGGGAAACCTGTTGCAGTTTCTGGCAGAACAGGTGTTTTGCATATGAAGGCTTTTTTCTGGTGTAAATATTCACAGGTCATTGAATAGCTGGGTATTTCCGTCTTGCTTACAGTAAGACTTGAGTAGTGTAGCCTGAGTAATATTTACAGGCATGTGCTTGAACACTGAGCAGTGTCCGTCTCCTGTGGTCTCCTACACTCATGGCCTGCTCTGAAGACCAGGCTGAGTTTCTGTTTGGCTGTTTTGGTTTCCACACAGTTAATATACTGATTCCCAAGCAATAATGCTGCCCAAGCTAAGCAATGGTGTGAATATCTGCTGTTACCTTTATTTCCTGCTTTTGTTGAAACTCCCAGATTCTGGTTGCCATGGGACTGGTCTATCAGGCCATTCTGGCTCTGCTAACCACACACTCAGCAGGTGAGGTGGGTGGTCCCAGTCTCCCTTCTTGGACTGGGGGCTGTTTTCACCTCTGCTGCTGTACATCTTGCCCCTACTGCTGCCACTTGAATAGCTTCTTTCCAAAATAAAGCTGCAAACATCTATTTTCATTCAGCTGGATAAGCCTGCGTAGCAGTTTTGAAGAGAGAGAACAAGCGCAGCAATTCTTTTTTGGGACACTTTGTTCCTAAGCACAGGAAGTTGTAAAATTGCTGATAACGAGCTAGTTCATTCATAGCCGATGCCAGAAATGACTGCCTTCTGTCAAGGCACCATTCTTGCGAAAAAGAACTGAGGATTGAGAAAAGCATGGAGCTGTCAGTTCTGACTCTTTCAGTTACATTGAATGCTTTTTTACCTTGTAGTCCATTATCGTCAACTGTTTTCCCTAGAGAGGAGTAGGCAGTCTTGGTCCAGGCTGGGCTCTGCTCACGTTTTTCAGTAACTAACAACTGTTCTCCAGTGCCATTTCTCTGTTGTGGATTCTACCAACCAGGTGCCAAAGGTTATTTTCTGAGCTGTTGTAAACGGTTGACATTTCAGCCTCTGTCTTATCACCAAGGCATTTCGAGAAATGTTTTCTGAATGCATTTCCCAATATATCACAGTAATTCTATACTTACTTCTGACCATGTAAGAAGATGTGGTAGTCCATAGAAAAAAACATCCCAAGATTGAAATATAATTCTTGGAACTAAACAATCATACTGCTTGTATAACTTAAACAAAGTTATGGACAAGTGACAGTATGTTCTTGTTTCAGCAAAACCTCATTTTGTGTATTTGCATTCAGCATGGAAAGACAGGGACTAATTTTCTTTGAAGAGCTTACTATTTTTTGTTTACTTAACATACTTGTGGAAAAACAAATTATCTACGAGGGTAGATTTTGGTATTAATTCTGTTTTCCCATCTTTGGTCCCACCCGATATCTCTAGAACATCAGGATATGTGTCATGACTTCAGGGAGGATGGTTCTTGGCTGTTTCTGGTTACGGTCACATCTGGGAACCTAAAAAATATTACAGGACTTACTGAAGGATGGATTGCTTGCCAGAAGGGCACATTGACCCAAACTACTCCTTTTCATTATAATTTTTATTGCTGGGGGTATTTTTTAGGAGTGGCCTTGACTATAAAATTACTGTTCAGTTCATTCATCATCCATTTGGTTTGTGATTTCCCTCTTGAGGCTTGCAGGAAGAGTCCTAATAGAATTGACTGGAAGACTTGCAAAGGGCAGATGATGTGAGCAGGTGGTGGTGTAAGTCAGGGTGTCCTTTCCAGGGTCCTTAGCTGATACCTCAAAGAGAGATCAAAGATTGCGTGGAAGCAGGAAGCATACTATATCCTGACTCTAAATGCTACCAATTCCCTATTCACATATATCTGGTAGGGGAGTGGGCTTTGGGGACTCCAGGAAAAAAGCATTCAGGGCATTTGTTCTGGTAGTCTCTTTGCTGCCTTAGAAGGGCCCTGGTTAAGCCACAAGAAAAGCACATCTCATCGCAACTTGCTCATACAACTTCAGATCTACTTATGCAACAGTTGGATCTAACTCGCTGCCTTAGGACTGACAAGTGGCAGTGGAATTGTAATGTTCCTTTGACTTGTGCCATATTAATTTGGTAAAAACCATTTATATGTCTGTCCAAGACTCTGCTTAACAGGATACGATGTAGGAATTTGATGTTTATATACTGTAATGTATTGGCATATTTGTTCCAATCCTTTTGTATTTAAGCTTGAGCTTTAAAATACCTCACTTCTTAAATTAAAAATATCTGTAGCTGCTAGTTATTGAGACTGAAGAATAGAGGAGTTCTTAGTTATTTAAATCTAAAATAAGTTGTAGAATTCATCTTGGCTGCATTGAGAGGTTTGAAGCTGGAGACTGGTCAAGACCTCTCCTTTCTAGTGTTTTGCAACACCAGTAGAGGCAGAACAACAAGCCACTGGGGAAGAGGAGAAAATCTGCTGTCGCTTTAGCAAGCTCTGAGAAGCTCAGGGTCCTCCTACAAGCTCTTACTGGGTCCGTGAAGTTGGTTTACAGTTCTAGACAGATATCCAGCTATGTTGCAAGAAGGGAATGGTTCTTTAGCCTTAACAGTCCACACAGATAAGGATTGCTTGCAGCCAGAGAACCTGTTTCTCAGAGTAATGAAGTCAAGCCAGCAGGACTGGTTAGAAGGGCTTGCCTTTCCTGAACAGGATTCATCCCTGGAGTGTGTGATGCACAGTAGTCAACGCTTCTGACCTTGCCACAGAGGAATAATCGTGAACTGGGGTGCTTCGTGGCCTGTGAGTACTACGGAGACTTTTTTTGTATCCTCTAGCAATGGCTTTTAGATGGTCATTAGACATGGTGCAAGCAATTTAATGGTAAAATTTTAGAAGCTTGTGTGCATGCTATACGCTGGTTGAGAAAGTGATATGATCCTTATTAATACACAGGGAGTTGAAGCCCTCCTAAATATGCCTTGCATACATTTTTTTAAAAGAATTAAATCGCAGGAATGCATTATCCCATAGAGAATGTCTCTGCTCAGAAAACAGATCAGGATGCAATGTTAAATATACTGTAGATCTTAACATACACTGATTTTGTGCCTCTGGTGACAAGTCTTGTTCAGTTATGGGTAGCTTTATGCACAAATCTCATTACATATGCGAGCAGAGCCCTATACCTCTGTTGCAATTGGTGTGTTGTGTTGATATACATTTAAGTAAATTTGTCCACATAAAAGGAAAATGTGTATCTCTAAACAAATTCCACCTTTTTTATACTCCTGTTCTACTCTAACGATTTCAGCAAAGATATGACTGATACTAACATTGGACTTCGTCTTTGCTGTATGGGTTTGCAGGAGGCTTCAGCAAAGCACAGCTTGCCACCACTCAGTGGAGGAAAAAAAAGGACAAGTTTTTATATTCACAGAGGAAAAGGCATTCAGTTAGAAGGTGGGGGTTTATTTTTGTCTGCAGCAAGTTTTAAAGCAGCACAGTTGACAGAATTAACTGTCCCCCATTAATGGAATGTGAATGTGAAGCTGCTGAAAGCAGCTGAAGAACCGGGAGAGCTGGGAAATCTGCAGCTCATTGGCTGCATTACCAATGCTGAGAAACATCTGCACTGCCAGTCTCTCAGTTCTGCTGGTTACACTTAATTATTTAGAGCAGGGAGAACATTCAAGTCCATTCTTTTTCTTCCTCTGAGAGCAGATGCGTTAGCATTTTCCTGGTGATCTGTACAGATAAGATAGCAATTCCACGTGCATTTAATGATGCAAGATACACTTTTGGAGATTTCAGATACTTAAGTGAAGAATAGAAAATGATCTTGCTATTTCATCAATCACTGTAAAATGCTGCCTGTGATTACTTTTAATGGAGATTCTAATCTCTTGGACTGCTTGAAAAAAATGTTTCAAGTGTAATGTTTTGGTGCATTAAAAATAAAGTTCTAATCAGCTCAATGTAGTGCCAAATTCAGTGGGCACTCATTTTCTTTTTGCTTGGAACAGATATTTTGACTTTCCCACTGAATTATTGCCTCAAAGTGTTACTTTTCCCTGGGCACGGGTGTTGTAAAGACCCCTTAGTCTTCAGGCAATAAACTGTACTGAAGCCTTATCGATCACACAACTTTGCACATGCCCCAAAATGGCATTTGGAGATCAGTCTGCAGGACTCCAGAAAAATGCTAACTTGACCAGGCTACAAAGCCAATCTGCTTAGAATGAAACATATGACAAGAAATACGAAATGACAGCATAAAAATGAAAACTTCATACTCAATTGCTCAATGATCTCATATATGAGAAAAGTCCACTGTGTATTCTCTGGTGGTGTGCTCCTTCTCTTCAAAGCAGCAATCTTGTGTTGATGTGATTTAATTGGAGGATGTGACTAGTAGTTATTGTCTGGAGTCTGTGATGGAGAAACCCCATTAAACACAAAGTACCTACGCTCCTAACTCACTCCGCTGGAATTACCCCTGTCCTAGGCTTGTTCTCCAACAGCTTAACCAGATTTCATGCAGCGTTTGCCAATTTTTCCAAACTATCAGCATTTTGTTCAGTTAAAACACAGAAAAATAGGCAAAGGATGACAAGAAAGTGAATGTCTAGTTGTTTTGAGGGCCATGACAACTGCTTATTTCATTTGAAGGCCTAGTTCAGAGCCCGATGAGACCAACAGTGCAAAGCTGTGAATGTATCTTCAACTCATTGGTTTATAGTAGTGCACTGAATCTTAGATGAATGAGGAGCTGCAACATCCCTTGGATTTGTTGATCTAATCAAGCATGTGATTTGTTTGACAAAGAAAAATAGGTGAGGCTTTGTGTAACTGACTGATAACAATGTTGTTAGAGGGGAACACTAGTGGCTGGAGTGTCCCCTTTAGGTATTAATGAGAGAAAAACACTACTTATTTCATACGGAACCTACAATGAGAAGTAACCATGGAAACGGTATCATTTGAGCCTGCCAGGTGGTGAAAACGGGCTCTCTCTCCCCACCATTTCCCATTATCGCAGCTCCTGTGTGGCAGTAGGGAATCAGGGGACCAGGTAGCAAGACAACTGTGGAGTGTGAACGAGCTCAGCTCTGTGAAGCAAAGCAAGTGGTATGTGGCACTGCTGTTCTGTCTGCATCCAGGCTATGGTCTAGGCCATGCCCAGAGTTACTTTTCCAGCAGCAGAGAGAGGATTTGCAATTTGCTTGGTTCAGGGATGCACAGTAGTACCCTGCCTTGCAAAAGTGGCATATCCAAAGCGTATGGAAGCAAGTGCTAGAGGGCAAAATAAATTCATTTGCATGCTCTGGCCATTATTGGATGAGTAAGAGGTACTCCATTCCTCATTTGCACAGTCCTGCTAATTAAATGTATTATTGGGAAACTTGAAGATCTCCTAACCTATCCACTGGCAAAAGAGCTTTTGCTCTCCTCATTAGAGCAATGAAGTGAGAGCAGCACTCAATTATAAAAGTGCCAAGGGTGATGAAAATTAGTTCCACTAGGGATTCGCCTTCGAATTTTCTTTTTCCCTTCTGAGAGAGAAGGATAATGGATCAGAGAAAAACAAGGTATTAATTTTATAGAAAAGAAACAATTAAAAATGAAATAACAAAGGCACGACTCTCCTGAAACATAGAGCGCCTGACCAATTCAATGGGAGATGGGAAGAATATGTGCAGGACTGAAGACAAATCAAGAAGCTGGGAGAGCTGAAGAATAGGAGGATACTTTAAGAGGCTGGACACCAAACTGCATGTCAATGTCTTCAGGAAAGCATATAATTCAGGAGAAAAAAAAGCCTGCATTAAATTCATTATGGAATCATTCAGGTCTCAGTCTAGACACAGAGAGCAGGCTGTGGTGAGATAGCTCAAGATACCATCACTACAGCATGAAACATTTAGCCAAGAGGAAGGGTTCTGCTGCTTACCCAAGCTCTTCTCTAAGTGATGAATTCAGTGAAGTTTAGTTGTAACTGCTTTTTTTCCAGATGGCAGCAGGTAATCATTTTCATGTTTGAGTATGGGAAAAGGAATGTTTCTACTTCCTTCCCTGCCAATCTTTCATGCAGAAGTAATTTTCTCCTGCATTCACAGTGTCTTTCTCCTTACACTCATATACAAAGGCCCAATTTCTATAATTTAAGAGCTCATCTCTTGCAAGGCAGTTTAGCATATGCAGTGTTAAGACAGTGACTCCATCTCAGGTAGAAACGTTCTACGTTTTTTCCATATATCTGTAAGATATTAACTTTAAAGTGCTTAAAAAGGACATGCTTCTAAATAGTGGGACCTGGGAAAGGTCTGTAGGGACAGAAGGGAGAAAGGCACTTGGGAAGAGAGAGGAGCTGTCAAAGAAAGATACAAGTTCAGCTGTTTAGAAGAAGCCAAAATTTCAAAAGGGGGTTGCTCTTGAATTGGTTTGGATTACATTTTCTTTCTGATTAGTCTGTTCTGTGATATCCATGCCCAGAAAAAAACAATTCTGCTTAAATCTTTTGAGTGGTATTATGAAATAAACATTTCAATTTGATTTGAAGGAGTTAAACAATGTGGTCACACTTGAACACAGTATATTAAAATGCTGACAGATGTCCAGGTCCACTTTCCTCCATAATTAAGGCACTACTTGAATAAAACCTGAAAGGTTGTTGCCAGATCTCTTCTTTCAACCTTCTTTCATTACATGAGGTTCAGGTTTTGTATAAACCTTGGCAGAAACTTGAGACATGCAGTTAAATGCAGACTATATGTGACAAATAGAAACAAGTATGGTTGGGCAGTTGTGGCCAAGTACGTGTTGGAGTTTTATGACTTGGCAATGGAAACTTCAGTCATCAGTTTTGGTATTTTTTGAAAATTAGCTTCTTTCCCTCTTTCATCCCCAGAATTAGGATGTTTGCAATATAAAATTTAAATGTTATTTCTGTTGCAGTATTATTTGCAAAGCTTTCAGCACAAATATTTTATTTCTCATTCATCTGGTCCTCACTCAGAACTTATGGTTTAGCTATATTTGCTTCAAAACAGCAGTTTTGAACTAAAATCTCAATTATGTTGTTGTGGATGCTCATTCTAACAGCTTGGCCAAGCCAATATGCTTTGTTCATGAGTATGTTTCACAAGATCCCACAGAAATAAATCTATCTCCTCTACTGTGAGTAGAATCTATAACACTTTTTGTGCTGTATGACCTTGTAGCAAGGTCTTATCAGCCAAAGCTATGTGCTTTTATGCTTTTTATTTTATATTAAATTCCTCACTGAGGATTATTGGACTTTGCCTCCTTGTCCTGCTCAGGAGCAAGACTTCCTTTTACTTGTTGCTTTCCTATAGCAGTGGTAGAGGTGGGGCTGAGGGACTGTTTCTAAGCAATCACTATGCTGTGTATTGAATTATCTACATTATACATTATCTATATTATCTACTGAATTATCTACATACAATTTTTTTTAAATGAAAGGTATTTGCAGCACCTCTTTCTGCAACTATAGATTAGGTATCTAATATGCCCTTTATTCCCTGGCAGATGCAGATGATGTGACATCTCTGGAAGGCAAAGTGATAATCATTGAAGTTGGATAGAAAACTTGTTCTATCTCCTGAACAGAAGGGCATCTGAGAGGCTTTATTAGTGCTAAATATGCTGAGGATGCAAAGCATAGGCAGAATACTGTGGCAGAGTAGGAAAAACAGCTGAGGACAAGTCTAGGCTTTTCCGCTGAGCTGAAAAAAAATTAGGACGGAATATTTTTTTAACTACCTGAGAGTATGCAACTCTGAAATCTTCATAGCTGGGATGGACTAGGGATCTATGCTGTGATGTTATACTTAATCAACGTGGGTTATCTCCAGTAAGTGCTTATCCCTCAGTAACCTGTTATTAAGACTGAAGAGAGTCTCTGCTCTTATGAGATGAAATTTTCCCTTGTCTGTTTCAAAAGGCTTAAGCATGATGTAGGGCTCTCTCCTGAGGTGAACTGTGCTCCTAGGAAATGCCCTGTAATTCTGTCCAGTGCATAGTGGTTATTATTCTGTAGCAGTTGTGTGATTATGTTTTACTTCAACTGGGTGGATGCTGTAAGATCAATAAAAGTCGGCAATTGCATACTTAACTCTGTTTTCCTCTCTTGTATTTAGTGGTTTTGACAGTATTATTTACTTGCTATCAGATTATGTGTCCTCTGCCTCCATAGGAGAACTAACCTTTTCTGCTAGAAATCGTTGTTATGGATTTATTTTTAATGCCTGACCATTCTTAGTACCTTTGAAAAGAAGGGACATAGTATCTTCTTTTTCCACTCATTAAAACATGAAGGTTTTTTTCATTGGTTTATTCCTAACATGTTTGTTAGACTTGATTATTATTGCTATTTTGGAAGTACTTTAATGCTAATCTTTGCTCAATTTTTTTTTTTTTAAACTTAAAGAAAAACTCAGCCCCTCAAAATACTTGGTGGCAGTGCATTACCTTCATTTACTTACACGTTAGGCATTTTAAGTTTGTTTCACTGCAGATTTATTTTTAGTTAGTTCCTAATCAGAGTGAGTAAACAGCCATATCTGAGCTTTCTACATAGATTATCTTGGGCTTATATTTTTAACTGCTACTTGTAATAACTCCTAAGTAATGCTGTAGATACCACACATGATAAATAGTGTGCGTGTAATTTTAGAGGAATGACAGAAGTATGGCAATATAAATGGAAAGCGCCGGAAAAAATGATTGCTGATTCAGATGCTGAAGGCAGTGTATATGAGAATCTGGAGCTGAGCAGGGAGACAAAGCCCAGCAGCTTACCTACAAAAGGGTTTGTGGGGTGTGACTTCTTGCCTTTTGTTTAGACCAAGGTTTGTCAGGCAGAAGTTAGGCTGAGCCTAATTCCTGCTGCAAAGGAATTGCCTTAACTGCTGGGGTGGGGGGGGCACACCACAGGCTGTTCTAGTAATTCTGTTCTTAGAGAAGCCAACATTTTGGAGACATGCCAAATTTCAGTTATGCAACTCTTCTCTTAGGAAACAGAACACCCACATAACCGTGTATTTAAATTCCCCATCCAAATCCTCTGATGCTACTTAATTATTTTTTTTCTTACATTATTTTTTAACTTAAGAAGTCACTGTACTTTAAATGAAAGCTGTTAAATCTTCAGGCAACTGGAACACTTAAGAGCGAAGTTTCCTCTCTTCCTGCCCCAGCTGCAGGCAGAAAGCTAAGTGTTCTTACAATAGTTTTCTAGGTTCCAGTGTGTGAACAAAATAATGGAAAGGATAGAGTAACTTTGTCTCTGGAGTTGCTGGAGGAAGTATTGGGAAACTGGAGTGCCTCACTTCCTTTAAAATGATCATCTTTCTCTGTACAGACCTCCTGATGTGCATGGAGCAGTCTCAGCTTGAAATATAGTATCAGGATTCTCTAGGCTTTCTCTTTTTCTGTGCATTGCTTTTTTGTCACTCGTATATCATATTTTTTTGCTTGGCACCATGTGGTTTTTATACTGCTGCTAATGCTTTGTGGATGTCTGCTCTCAGTGCTTCTTTTGATGATTATTTTTTTAATTAACTTACATCTGCATGGCAAACTTCAATTTTTGAGGTCAAACTGACTCTACTGGTCATTTCATGGGAGCTCATGAAAAAGACTCTGCTTTTAAAGGCGACCAAGAAACTTGTTCCCTGATACCGTGGTTATGTTATCCTTATGCAAAAAGTTTTGTAACTTTCTTGGTGACACTGTTCTGAATGTGTTTTACAGATGACTCAGGGCTTTGCTGTAAAGCTTATAAATTATCTAATTAGATTTGTACAAACTGTTCTTCTGGAATACACTGGAGTCACTTGGCCTTTTGAGGGTTGTGCCTGTGAAATGATTTACATTTTTTGGTTTAGGGATTCAGATTAATAGAGCAACTGAGTGCACGCTGAGCTTTAATAGATGTGGAAATATTTTTGGAGTGTTTTACTATGTGTAACAGCAAGGATAAGCTGCTAGCATCTGTGAGCAATGGCAAGAAAGAAATGTTTCTGTAGTGGGGTTCATTGTATTTTACAAACTCATCTGCATAAGATTTCTCTCTACAGTGCCTGACTGGAGCTGGAGAACAGAGTGCCATTTTACACTAAATCCCTTGCATCTGGGTGGCTGAAAGTGTGTGTGTATTTGTCTCTGGCTCTGCTATTCCTGTGTGGAAGAAAGATTTCAATTGCAAAGGAAGAATGCCACTCAACAGGATTAAGAAGGGTAGCATTAGGGCCTGAAGTGTCTTCTGGACTGATTATTGAAAGACACAGAGATAAACTTCTGGTGATTTTAATAAGATAATGATCTTTTAAGACCAGCTAACTCCAGCTGAGCCTACTGAGGTCATCTCCCAGCTAGAAGATCCCTGTGGAAGGGGAAAAATGTCCTGGATTGGAGGGAAAAGATGGTAACCTGGAATAAATGTGCAGTAAGTAGGACTCTGAGTCTGTAAGTGACTCCAGTTATTTGTGTGCGCTGCTGAGAGCAGAAGTGGAGCTAAGCTCTGCTCAGGGCAGCCACACATTTGAGAGGTAAACCAGCATGTAACAGTGATGAAAATTGAACCTCACTTTCTTCTGCCACAGCGTGATGTAGTCTACATGTAATTTGCTGTTTCTGTGATTTAAAAACTGCTTCTTCCACCTCCCCTCGCTCCCCTCTGCTGTCAACAGTGACATTTTCCAGATCCTTTCCCAGGTCTTAGCTCACGCTCTGAGCCTGAGCAGTCCTGCCTCTCAAGCCTCCCTTAAAGCATCTGCCTTGGGTGGGAGAAGATATACAGTAGTCTTCTTTATTTACAGGAATGTCTCCTTAATGAGAAATGCCCTCTAGGATATCCACCAAAGAATAGTCTGGCGGCTGTACTCGCACGTCCTGTTCCTTGGGACACCCATGGAAAGGGCATATGGATTTCTCACTTCCCTAAGTGAAAAATGTTCTTGGTGAATGTAAATTTTCTTCTGAAGTTCATACGTATATTGGGATCTATGGCCTTTTTGTGTCATTTGGAGTGCTGTTCTGTATTTCACTTCTGATTTATAGTGGTTCTCTGAAAAATGGTAAGCCATGACCTATAATGCTATTCAGCCAACAACAATGATTTCCCAGGTGCTCCTTTAAGAAATAAAAAGAAAAGTGCAAGGGGAAGCTTGAGCTGACTGATAGATTTGAGGCCATCTCCATTACACCCAAAATTTTAAGCCATTTGGTACCTGTGGGAAGCTCTGGAAGACAGATGGATTTGTTCTGCCAAATTTGCCAGAGGTATCCCATAAACAGTACAAGACCCCCTGGGAAAAGCTGCAACCCTTTAAACACCCTCCTGCAGGGGCTGAGCAAGCTGCAGGGCTTCCCTCCACTTTGGCTTCCCTCTGCACCAAGCGCCTGTGAAATTTGGACTTGGATCACAGCATCTGTACTCTGGTATTGGTCCAACCTTTGCCTATGGAAGCTGCAATTCTTGCTTAGGCTGGACAAAAAAGAGTGGTAGCTGGCCTGCAACACTTGAGCACTTTGCATGCAGTAGGTACTGTGACTTCAGGGCACTTCTTCTGCATTTGGATAAACCAGATGTTATCTTATTTCCACTGCCAGATCAAATGGTTTGGGACTTCCAGATGCTGCTTGAAGGTAGGAAGAGCTGTTGCACATTGATGTTTTGTTGTTGTTGTTCAGTACTTTCCTTCATCTTGAATTTCTGGCAAGATCTCTCTTTCTCTCTCCACTTAATCCCTGTGTCTTGGTATATGGGTTGGTGTCAAAATGAAAATGTAGAGATGCCCTTTACTCTGTCTCCCTCCTGCCCACTCAATTGGAGCTAACGCCTTGTCTGAGAGAAACAGACCCCTTGGGATGAATAAATACCTCTCTAATAAAGGGAGAAAATATTTTACTCTCCCTGATGCCAAAGGGCTGTGCTTGCAAAGGCAGCAGGCAGTCACTGCCTGACTCTCTGCTGGCACCTTCCTTAGCCTGGTGTTTCCTAGGAGGGAGCTTTTGGCTTCAATAATGTATTACTAGCAAAGATAAGGAACTTCGGCCTTTTCTTTACTGACTGGGGCATAGCAAGTTTCTCTTGTAAAGAATATTTCATTAAAAATTTATCCCTATGTGCTGTAAACTGCTCTTGTCATAACAGTGTCCATATGTGTCTTTAAAAATGGTCTTTAACCATTGTTTTTGATAATCTTCCTGGCAACTTACCCTCTCCTGTGAACACTGTGTTCATTATCATAGGGAATCCTGCTCAAGTGCCTGGAGGTCTCCTGGTGTTTTCATTTTTTTGGTGAGCGGCTCAATAAACTAGGGAACACCGACATACTTCATGTTGGCCAGGGCTCTAGATTATGGTTCTTTGGTCCCTGACCAAAGAAGTTAAAATAAGACACAGTCATTTTGCCTTATTTCACTGGTGAAACACTGTCCGCGGGAGCTGAATTCATCCTCTTGTTTCTGCTGGCTTAATCGTTCGTTATTCCCCCTGCCACTTCTTTTCAATGCATCCCAGCCTCTTAGACAGCAAAGCTCTTCTTTCCCATGCCTTGATTGAAACTTCCTCCCACGTCAGCTGTGCTTTACCAAGACTACTTTGTCCTGAGTAGTAAAGGAAAGATGCAGCTCCCCAACGCTGGCTTGCAAAGCCCATGCTGAGAATTCTTGTTTTCATACAATACCAGCCTTCCTAAGGAAGACAGTCAGCTCTGCACACACACGTCATTTGCAATGGCATCACTCAGGATGCTATGATGTCCTTTGTTAATACACCCTCTGGACCTATTTGCATTCATATGTATAGTGGGAAACTCTTAAGGCTTCATGAGAGCTATAACCAATAAAGCTTCTCAGGAGGGGATTCCTAGGGGCCTATGTTGTTCTGGGTTTGGATTTTCTTGCTTTGATTGAAAATACTTTGCTTTCAAACACTTCTTGCAAATATTTTACATCAGGCTTGCATTTTTATTTTTTTCTTCGACTGAGAAGGCATACCTTCAATTCTCAGCAGGATTTCTCTTTATGTTACTCTAGTGTCACAGTTATAGGTAAAGAATAATGTTTATTCTTAAATTTTAAATTATCAGCGAACTTTGGTATCTTATTTTCAGTTTCTCCTAATGATGTAAAAACACCTACAAAAAAAGACTTTCTTTTATCAGAATCTTTTCTCCCTTTTGTTCGCACTGGGAATCCGGTCCTTTGGGACCCTCACTGCAAGAAAGACATTGAGGGGCTGAAGTGCATCCAGAGAAGGGCAACTGAACTGGTGAAGGGTCTGGAGCACAGAGGTTATGAGGAGCAGCTGTGGGAACTGTGGCTGTTTAGTCTGGAAAGGAAGAGGCTGAGGGGAGGCTTCATTGCTCTCTGCAGCTCCCTGAAAGGAGGTTGTAGTGAGGCAGGTGTTGGTTTCTTTTCACAAGTAACAAGTGATAAGACAAGAGGAAATGGCCCCAAGTTGCTCCAAGAGACGTTTAGACTGGATATTAGGAAAAATTCGTTCACTGAAAAGATTGTCCAGCATTGGAACTGGCTGCCCAGGGAAATGGTGGAGTTGCTGTCCTTGGAGGGATTTAAAAGATGTGTAGGTGTGTTGCTTAGAGGACATGGTTTAGGGGTGAACTTGACAGCGTTAGGGTTACAGCTGGACTCCATGATCTTAAAGGTCTTTTCCAACTTAAATGATCCTGTGATTCTATGATCAATGGTCACTGCTGCTTCTGACAGCTTGCTGCGTCCTCTTTGTGAGACTGTTTTATATTGATATATTGGTTTGAGTGACCTGGGTGCTGGATTCCTCTGGTAGTGACGGGGCTGCACTTGGAACCGTAATCTGCCCCAGTGATGACACGTTAGTTCCAGGAGTTTCCTTTACGTGGGCAACTTTAGCATCTCCCTACTACCTCGCATCCAGAGCTTGGAGCAGTGCCAAGAGGAGTCAGGTTCGGCAAACCACATGCCTACTTCAATCCTGTGCATTTGCAGATGTGGTTTCTGGATACTCTAGTGTCCTATTCTGCTTCTCTGATTAAGCCTTCCTCTTGTAAACATCTTTCTGATGCGGGTCCTCTATTCTTGCAGGAGTTCTTGAATATTTTTCCATCACTAATTTCTAGTTTTATCCAATATGAGACCTACTGCTGAAAATTCAATGCCTCAAGATTTCAAATAAGTGAATGTGAATACTTCAATAGTGACTTAGAGCATAAATCCCTGAATTCACATCTGTTTTATCTTTCCTGATAAGAAAGATTACATTAAAGGAAAAGAGTAGGTAGGAGTAGAATTAAGGATTTATGGTTACTGATGGCTTAATGCATGGAAGATAAGAATTTCAGATTTTCCCAGGTTTTGTTATTCCCCAGCCCATCATTTGCCGTTTCAAATGAATCAGTATCCTTTCAATGACACTGCCGGACCTTGCTCCATTTTTGACAGAATTGCATACGAGCCAGTCCAAGTGTGGTACTAACTATGCTGATAGAATTGTTTCAGTCAATTCAGCAGGGATAAATGGAAAGGGCTCATACTGCACTAGTGAAGCTGGAGGATGTGGGCAGGTGTAGATCAGGTAGTGTGCGTTGCCACTGCCGTCAGCAAGAACTGCACTGGCTGATGTGGAAGGGTGTAAGCCCTGCAGTTGTGTCGGCTTTTAGAAAGGCATTTAATACCTCCAGTCCTCAAAATAGCTAAAAATAGGTGCAAAAAATGGCTCGTACTGATTTCTTTTCCATCAAGTTCTTCTCACCACCAGAAGAGAATGGTTGTGTTACCTTTTGGAAAGACCTCAAGCCTGAGAATGGACTACACTAAAATGTGGTCTTGCTTTTGTTATGTGAAGTAATTTTCCTATTGCAGTTTTATTTCCCTAAATTCCAGCTGCAGTGGCCTGTGGGTAAAAAAAGCACTTTTGTTTCCTCATGATTACAGTATAACCATGGCATAACACTCTAATATTTACACCGGAGTAAATGCTCTTGTTGCTGTGAGGCAAATGTCTCAATCTGGTGTGGACCTCCAGGCATCTGGCACAGGGCTGTCTTGATAGCTGCACACAGCAGGGAGGAGGAAAACTGGGAAGAGAAATCCTTCAGGCCTCTATCTTCTGCATACCCTGGAAAATAGTAAACTCTCTGCAACCTTTTTCCTAAATGATGAAAGAATCTGACCCTTTAATCCTCTTTCTCTAATTACCTTACATCTGTACCTTGCTTGATTTTGGCCTTAACGCAGCAAAGCTTTTTAAGCATGTTAAACTGTTTTCCTTAATCATGTCCTTGGGTTCTGATTCAAATGCTCCCAGAAGCCTCTCTTCCCTGGTTTGGGCAGTGTTTCCACATTTCCAGACAGAAGCAAAGCATGGTATTTCTTTTTTTTCCTCCCTGGCATTTCTAGCAGAAACATCTCTTATCAGTGCTTGAAAGCATTTTGGATCTTTTTCTCTGAGTATGCTGGCAATAAAGTTGGTCTGATATGTAGGTGCAATCAGGACAGCCCTTTCAATAGGGCTCAGGAGCTGCTTCTTGCACTGGGGAGAGTGCTCCATGGCGAGCATCTAACTTACAGCTGTGCCCCACTGCCAGCCCTAACAGTTGGGATGCACCCCAGGGCTCTTCACATTCTCCTGCCCGCTACAAACTGATGCTCCTTGCACATGGCCATGTAACCACCTACCTTTCCTCTCCTTCCCAGGCGAAGGACTCAGATTCTTCTGAATAATTACTTTAGTTTTCATGCTACTTCCAAGCTGCTTCAGAATTTTATTTGCTGTTTTGCCATCCAAAGTTTGGTTCCCATCATCCTCCTATAGCTGTACCAGCCAAGTGACCTCTCTCCTGTTTTGCAGCACCTCCCTTTTTATTTGGTGCTGGGCTAGTTTCTAGCGGATTCTGTGCAATGCAATTATTCCTCACTGCAGGCAAGCATTGCCAAGAATATTTAGCCTGTTTCTGCCCATGGGTTTGACCCTTCCATGCCACAACCCTGCCTCACCATCCCTCTGCCCATCTTTTTTCTTGGCCTCATCTAGCTAACTTGCTTCTAAGGCTTCAACCCATATGCACTAAGGAACAGATCTCTGAAAGGATGCACAAGACTCGTGCAAGGAGTTGCCATATAGCCTCTACCTCTAAGCAATATTTTCCCCCATCTCCATCTCTGTTTTCTCTACTGAGTCTGCGGGGCAGACATCCTCTCTCTTTTCAGAGAAGATCATGATTTCATGGAACCCTACAGGTTTCTGCATAATATGGAGTAATATTTGCTTTAATTTAATTATCTATTTGTATTCTGTTGGTGTGTTGTATTCTGCTCTGAAGATCTTGTGTTGCTAGGCAGGTTGCTACTGTCAAACAATCTGACGGTACTGAAGAGCAATCCCTAACCTTTTAAGAGGGGTAGTTCAGGCAACGTTGAAGAGCATGTCATGATGTGCAGCACAGCCCTTCTGCAGTGAAGCTGGATAATTTATACCCCTATAGAACATTCTCTATGAGGGTCTGTGTGCTTTTAAAGGAGCTTTATGGGTCTTCTCAGGTTTTATAGAATTGTATGGGTGTTGTCCATGTTTAAAATTTTATTGGTCATCTTCATTGTGACAGAAAATTGAGTTTCCCTTTTATTAGTCTATAATGGTGGCTGGTATATGTCACACCACTCACAGTAAAAAAATAAAACAAGGTCTACTTTAAAGTTGGAGACTGCTGTATTTCATATTTCCACTGCCCTAAGGAAATATCTTAAAATTGCTTTACTGCTTCTGAAAGAAAAATGTTCTGGCTGGATTTGAAATTAAAGTGAACTGTTGTATCCCTATTTCATGTTAAAGAAGCTAAACTGTAAGGAAGTTCTGCTTCTATGCTTATCACAAATCTGTGGCAGAGAGCCATAGGATATGAAGTGCAGAAGAATGCACAGAAAGTCTTTCTAATCTAATAAAAAGTGTGGAAGCAATTTCACTGCCTCTTTATCCATACAGTGGCCTGTGGGCATACAAGGTAACAAAGGGCATCCCAAGGTAATTGATACAGGCCAAAAGAGCACCTTGAGTGATAGCAGCATGTGGAGGTAGTCATGTCCCACCCACATCTGAGAGATGTGGCACGTCTCCAGATTTGCAGACTGCAACTCCAGGGAGCAACTTTTATTCCTCCCACATGTTCAGATTCTCTCTTTCACCTTGGACCTTGCTCCAGTTTGTGCTGAAGTTGAAAGCAAAGCTCTGGCTAAAGACCACAGAGCAGATTGTCTCCTTTACCTCCCCAACAATCAGACTCCAGGGTGAAAGAAAAGAGGTGTTTTCTTCCAATTTGTCCCCTCTGTCTAGAAAACAGCGAGCACTTTGGCATCCAGACAGTCTTGGGGTTTTTGTGCATCTTTATGGTATTTAACATGTCAGCTCTATATCTCAGCTGGGAATTCACGGTGTAACTGTGATATTATCATAATCATCGCAGGCAAATGGGCCAAAGGATTCAGGGCTCAGTAGATATTTTCTCTTGGGTTTGGCCACTGACGTCTGCCTGCACGTGTTCTGTTCCCGTAATCTTGTCTGAGTACACTGCAAGTGCCCACTGTTTACTTTTGGGATTCATCGAACACATCATTAAATTACTTTTGCAGGTTAATTGAGGAAGCTACATGCATTCAGGTGTTAGGATGAGCTGAGTACTAATCCCCTCTGTGTGTTTTGAAAGCCCATCTCAAAATCAATAAGTATGCAGCTATTATCCCCTTTTAAATAAATATTTCCATAAAGGCCCCAGTCCTTGCTGGTATTGATGGCGCTTCTTGGGTTGTTCTGTGAAAGTGTCTTTAGGAGGAGGGCACAAAAGTGCAAACCATAAACCCAAAGAAAAACACTTTTATAGAGTGAGTCGGATTAAAATCAAGCAGGTTGTGGATGAAATTATGCCTGATTTAGTGTAGTTTTAATAATCTATTTTAGGTTTGCATCACTAATGAATCTCTTTTACGGTTGACGTTATTGGAGGCAAGTGCATGTTTCTAATGTGATAGTTTGTCCTAACTTCTAGCGTATCCTTGTAAAATAAATACGTAGTCACTTCTGCCTGCTGTTGTTTTCTGTGACTTCAATCTTTCAGTGACTTGCATGAAATGCAGTGTAGCTGCCGTGGAAGAGAGGAGGCTTGACATGATCAGAAATAACTCTGTTAAGAGCAGTAATTGGAGCAGCTTGTCATTTGTAGGTTGTGATCCAGTAGTGTCTTTGAGCAAAAGACTTGGGAACTTCAACTGTTTAAAAACATCCCTGTCTGATGACCACTATTTGTGAGAGAGTCAGCATAAGCTTTGCGTGTGTACTGAGTCAGAGAATGTGTGATTGTTTTTCACTGTGGACAGAGACATCATGATGCAATTCTCCAAACTATAGGAGTGAGTCAGAGAAAACATGGAAATTTCAGAACTAGCTGTCCTCCTAGATGTTGCTATGGTGAAATCCATCTCCTGGCAGTCAAGTATTTGCGCAGCCCTAGAAGGATCCAGGGTTGGACAAAGCACTTGTGGAAACAAACTCCTTTGGAGCCCTGGCTTCAGCTCCAGATCTACTTGGTGTCTCTTCTTTCGCTCCCTGTTGTGTTATTTGGTGTGAGGTGCAGTACAGGACTTGGTCTTTAGGCACTAGAATAATCTAGCTTCCAAAAGTAAAGGCGTTGATGGATCAGACATCACTTGAAGACTACTCATCCTAGCAGATGAACGGGACTGTGACTGGTGAATCACTGGATTAAAACACTCTGGCACCCAATATTTCATCAATAGGGAGGGAATGAGGTTGATGTACGAATCCGTCTGGTTAATCTGTGTGCAGAGGCTTTGTTTAAGTGAGCAGTAGGAAAAGGGAGGCTTCCTTATTTCTGACAGGATCTTACAGAGGCTTTGCAGATCCTGGGGAATCGTTGATATCTAGCTGGAAAGAAGCTGAGAAAAATGAATTAATGTTGTGCAAAGGGAGGCCCTTTCACTGCTAGTGGTGTGCAGCATGCTGCTTCCAAAGAAAGAATGAAAAGAAGGAAACAAAGCATGTGGGTGAGATGCATGACAAATTAAACCTCTGGATAACCCCATGTCAGTAAATCACTTGCTCCAAACACTAGCACTTCGTTCCTCAACGTGCCATGAAATCACGTAAAAGCAAGACTTTACACCCTGTGTATTTGAAGCCAAAGCCTTATTAACTACGTAAAATAACAGATCTTGGGAAAGCTGTGCAGGGCCGTTATGTACCACAGGATGTATCTAAATCTGGTCTCCCAGTCCAAGCATCCCTTGGTTGGGAAGAAAAGGGTGAAAATACCTTTGATATGACATTTGGAGTGCACCAAAAGTAAAGTGGGGCATATATTATGCTTCACTTAAATCTCCATAGAAAACCAAACCAAGCTCCATCCTCTAGGAACCAACCTAAGTTCTGGACGTTTTTGACAAGTTGGGACTGTTCTGTGCAAAGTAAAGTCTCTTTTCAGACCTTGTACATTATAAAATGGTTTAATTGTAAAAAGCCCTCATTAGTTACTAAATAGCTGAGATAACTATTGCTACGCAGTGATTACAGGTAAAGCAACATTCCCAATTAAATGATATACATGCTGGAAGTCAGCCAGAAAGAGCACTTTGGGCAACTTTTCTTCTGCCCCACCCCGCCCCATCTGGCCAAAGCCAGATGCAGCCCATGTGTTCAAGTAGATTTGCTTCTTTTCACTTCCTTTGGCAGGCAGGGCAGAAATGGAGAGCATCTCTGTGCATGCATATGTGCATTTTCAGGCAAATGAAGGAATTTGGTGCCTTCTTTAATGCTGTTTAGTTAAAGGACTTAAAAGAAGATGGTGAACCCTGAAATAAGCACAAAACGAAATTCTTTTGCTTCTTGCATCTTTTTCTGATACTTGCTTCTCAAATGTCCCAGTTTGAGGCAGTAAAACATGGCTTTGAGCTGAATCTGTGTTGTGGTGTATTACTGCTGAATACTTCTGAGTTTAGTTGCATGGAAATGGTTCTAGGTAATCCCATGTTTTCCAAATGGTGTTAAATTGCAAATTCCACTAATGCCCCCTGTTCAACTTTAGCCTTTAGCAGATCTACTAGCTCCAGCCAACTGTAATCACACAGATAATCTAATGGTGCAAGTAGATGTGCTGTTCATAAAGTCTTGTACCAAATGTTGAAATTTTGAGGTATTTGATGCAGGGATGCGGATATAGTCTAGTAGGAAGGCAAACATGAGGTAAAGGGGCAGAGTGACAGGCTTCTGCACAACCGACAGCGTGCAAATGTGGTCTGTTGCAGGAAAGGGGAGTCAGGAAGAACCAATGCCCCTGCTGTAAGTTCAAGTAAACTTGTGCTTTGGGATTGGCTTCATTTCAGGTTGAAAGTTTGACTGTAAACTGTGTAAAGTTGACTTTCATGCACCCCTGAAACAGTGGAGATGGGGCAAATGGAGGGAAAATGAGAAAATACGGGGTACTCTGTTTTAACAGAGCTTGTGGATGCGCGTTGAGTGCGGCCTATTCTGGAGCGATGCTCTCATGCATCACAGTCAGGCTCCCAACCCTGGGCTTCCCTGCCAAACTGTAAGCTGTGAGCTCATGACTCCTTCTCCAGTGGGCACCAGAGCAGCCTTCCAGGAGGAGTAGCTGCATTGAGGCTGTGCCTGGAGATTTGCAAGGCTCGTGACCTTCAGCTCAGCTCTGAAGTTTCATCTCTCTACTGTGGGAGAAGCTTTGTCTGGTTTACAATGCTCAGTCAGCACAGAAATGTGCTCATCTATTTTTCCAGCCTGAGACCATTCTCATCTTTAACTCTTACTGAACAGATGAGATATTTTTCACTAGTTCTGAAAGCTGTTTGTTAGTTTTTTAAAAAAAATTCTCCTTTCTCCCTTGTAGCAAAAAGAGTCAATTGAAGTAACAACTGATTTAACATTATCTTGTTTAAAAAAAAAATAATTCAAATAACTGTTTAACGTTTTAACAAAGTTCAGTACACGCACCAGCAGTACTGCATCTGTGTTTCCTCTGCTCTTTTTTCAAGCTTGGCATACAAAGTACCGTTTAAATACCATGGTGAAAAGGGCAAGCATTCAATTTAATGCCTTTGAAATTATTCTGGAATTAAATCCTGGGCAATATATCTCAGTAGAGCAGTGTTGCATGTAGCCACATGCAGCTAATGAGCCATCAAAGGAGATGCTTTAAACCCCCATGCATACAGTACACAGATCTTATATTTTTGCTGTCATAACACAAATCACCAACCTTGATTCTAAATCAAACACAGGAAAGAGGAAGAAATAAAAAAAAAAAAAAAAGAAAAGGGGAGGGAATAACTCTGTCGTTAACTGGAAAGAAATTTGAAACAACAGCCAAGGCTTCTTTCACTGTCATTAATCACCTCTGCTGGAACATCCTTCACAATCCAAGATTTTCTTGTCCTTGTTGCCACTTTCTCTCCTTAATGCAGGACAAAACGTATAAGTACTGTTTGTTCTTGAAAGCCACTTCTCTCATGCTGTGGTGGAAGGGCTTAGAATACTGCTCTTACAGCTCCCTTTGGTCTTGGAAGGGCTGCAATGTTCCTGCCTTCTTCTGTTGCCCTGAACTTACCAGTAACAGTGTAGCTGCTCCTGCCCAGTGGGCTGCATGGGGGAGATGGTCATTCAGCTTCTACACTGCCCAGCACAACCAGGATGAGACCTTGAGGACATGTAGGGCAGTGGAAACAAGAAGCCACAATAGGAGGTTGCAAGAGAATACTTGTGTACAGAGTCAAGACATGGATTCTGTCAACATTTCCTTCCTCTACTTTATTTTTCCCCAGGCGCAATGAACATATGCAGCAGCTTCGGATCCACACTGGTTGTCTGCGGGCTGCTTAATGGCCAGTGTAAAATGAATGACGGCTGTTAGCCAGCTCCAGAATCATGAGCATTCACCTTGCTAAAATCCTTGAAGTACCTGGAAAAGGAGGAGGCTCTGCTGAGGGCCACCGGGGATCTTGCAGCCCTTTGGCAGACGAGTATGCTGGGAATGCATGGGAAGCCACTTTAGTAGCCTTGGCCACCTTGATTTTCACAGGAACTATGGGAGATCAAAGTAGGTTATCCCCAATTTGTTTTGCGTTTGTTTGAACTGTTTGCCAGCAAGACAGCTGGATGGGTGCTTTGTGTTTACTACTGTTATTATTTTAATTTTTAAAGGTACAATGTCATCACTGCACGTAAGCAGGCTGCTAGATGTGACGGGCTGTATGCTCCTCATGTGCAGCTCCCAGTGCCTTTTTCTCGACAGGTTTGTGTTTTGGACAGCTTCACGGGATGGGTTTTTGATGACTCATATCCTTTGATTGTACGATGATGATGGAAACTAGAAAATGAGCAATTATGAAGTGCCCATTCTGCTAGGTGAAAGATGTTTGTGGGCTAAGAGGTAGTGTTTGTCTTAAACACCTGAAGTTCTCAAAGCAGTTAAAAAGATGAGAGCACGGAAAGGTTGTTATCGCCTCCACAGCTGTATCAGTGCGGCCTGGAGGAATTAACCTGTCCAGAGATATTAGGAAGGGATCACCTAGCCTTACCTGCAGAGGTAGGTTTGAATGCTGTGACTCAGTCTCTGCGTGCTGCTCCCGTGTCCTGTGCAGCCAGAAGCATATATAGATCACATACGTGTGTGGAAAAGCACTTGTTTGTGACACTATTCTCAAGTGGTGAGCCAAGAGGCCTGAGTTGGATTTTGTAATTATGATAATCCTTTAAAAAAAATGATTAACAATCTAGTAAGCAATAATGAAAAATGCTTAGGAGATTGGAGGAGAGAGCTGTACGTGTCCTTCAGCCTGCTGCATTAACTGGGGTATTCCCAAGCACTAACAGCTCATCTTTGCAGCTTAATTTTTGAGCAAAATAGTGTTTGTTTATTCTTATTTAAATGTTGTAATAAGTTCTTACTAATGGAGCGGTTAAGAGGTTATACTGTTTGCTGAGCTTGGAGTTTTCCCTGGGTTTGATCCTCAGGCAATATGACTTGGATTTTGTGATATGCTTAACTTTCTGGCAAAAGAGAGAGAGAAAATAAAGCAAGGTTTACTATTGCAATTAAAAATAATATTTTTTACTTTAAAGTATTTTTGCCAATATATTTATGTATTTCTGTTTACATGGCATAGACAAGTCTTCAGGTTTTGTTGTTTTTTTGTTTTTTTTACAGTGCAAATTCTATTCTTATCTTAAAGGCATCAGTGGTGACTGGTCATCTTTGTATTCAGCGTACGTTAATGTGATGAATAGAGATATTTTCCCCATACCATTGCAAATATTTATAAACTAAACATCACTGCAATTTACTTTAAAATGTATTTTCTCTCACGGGGTTTCCTCTGTTTGTCATGGTATTTATTCAACTGGGAAAAACTGAAAAATGGGAATGTGTTAATAGAACAAGCTAGAAGGGTACAAATCATTCTCTTTCTGCCTCTCTGTGGGGATAACTTGAATATTTATAGATCTGGAAAGCTTTCAGAAGTCTTTAATAAGTGAGAGCCAAACCATTCTCTTTGTGCTGATGCCATTTCTTGCTTTGACCTGAACATCCATCAGCTAGGAGCTATAGCACCAAGAAGACTGAATCAAATTGGTTATCTATACCTAAGCCAAATATGGGGAGAGAGGGATGTCTATTAAAATTGCAGAAGTAAAGGTGCAAAGCCCTTTAAGGGGTAATGTTCTTAGCAGCACATGGCAAAAAGGACACAGATGCGGTCAAGAGGGGGTGTGGAAAACATGCGGCTTGTTGCTTTTAGATGCCGCTGTATAGTTGAATGAGAGACCACTTTGACCAGCTTGTCTCACGCAGCTAGTGGTGGTCCCTGGGTGGCGTTTAGCTATGTTTCCAGGCCTCTGCAGCAGTCATCTTTTGCCAAACTGTTTTACGAGGAAGGTGGATAGGATTTTTTGAGAAGTGAAAGTGCACTGATAAGATAAAAGAGGAGGTTCCAGTGAGCTCCTCTCTCTTATTGAAGCCAACTGATGGAGTGGGGAAAGGAGGAGGGTTAACACGATCCAGTGGGAAAGCAGAGAGCAGAAAAAGCACTTCAAAGCAAAGGCTGAGCAGGGGTCAGAAGCAGTGTCAGGTCCAAAGAGAAATGAAGAGGGGAAAACCTGAACTCCCTGTGCCTTTCCTGACAAAGAGAGCAGTGTCAGGCATTAGAGGGAAGAGTAGAGGTTGGTTAAAACAGAGACACTGCATGGAGAAGGAGGTTAGAGAAATGAGGAGGGGGAAAGTAGTCATTGTTAATTTTTTAAAAAACAAACAACAAAACATAACACATGCAAACAAATATCTGACACCACTAAGCCTCCCACCCAACACATTAACACTTCATGTCACGTCGTCCGTTCCCTCCCCAAAGAAAAAGAAACTATCTCATGAAAAATCAATCAAAGCTTTCCTCTTGTCTTTTCTTTTTCAAGTTTCCAGCCACAAGGTAAGAGCAAAGCTCCTGAAAATGAATGGGAGTGTGTCTCCTAAAAGGAGATGTAATGTTGCATTTTGCCTTAGTTCACTCATTATACGACTCTTTGTTGTAAGGGTCGTATTTGAGGCTATAGGACTGGAGGCCCAGTTCTGACTGGAGCAAGTTTCCTTTTCTGTAATACAGTATCAGCCTAAGTTAAAGCTGCAGGATGGATCCTCAATTCTTTGTTCACAATACAACCAAAACAAATAAATAAAACATTCAAAGATTTGCTTGGGATGGTAGATCCTATAAAGCCTTCCAGAATGCTAATTTTTACCGGAGTGTTTTTGCCTGAGGATGTTGTGTGGGCACGTAGCAGCTATATACCATAGCAAGAAATAGTCATACAAGAACTGGAAAGTTACCTGTTATAAAATGTCCCTAATAATTTTATATGTGTTGTCTAAGGATAGAGGCAAAGCAATTGTAGACCAAGAATATAGGACAGGAAGACTGGATTATAATTGCTTTGACCTCCATTAAATCCATCTTAGGGGCAGAGGGAAGCAAGTGTCAAGGACGACTAGGTAGTACAGCAGGAGGTGTGCTGGCATCAGCTGCTAGGATGAGTACAAAATGGAATGTAGGTCCATTTCAGTGGATTCATGGTGGGAATGGTAAGGAATATCTTTAGGAGAAGACTGACTAGCTGATACCAAAATGGAGAAGAGGTTACTGCTGATTTCTGCTGAGGCACTGGCCCTTTGCCTGGCTGCTGCCAAGCTGCATGGCAATCTCTCTGGGAGTCCAGGTTTCTAGGGTCTGCTGGCTCAGTGCCTCCCAGCTATTTGGGCTGTTCCTGGCTACAGTGCCTGCAGGTTTATCACAGATATATCCCTGAAGCTGCCTGTGTTGAGGGTACCAGCTCCATGGTTTACTTGTGGAGGAGCCAGCTGACCACAACCTCTGCTGCACCCTCCTGACTGTCTGGGAAAGGGCTTGGGGACACCTGGCTCCCATGTGTGTTACTGAAAAGGAAAGATGGTTGCCTGGGTGCTTGAGGGACCAGGAAATGGGAATTTCAGTTGTTCCCTGATTTGAGAAAACTTAATATTGTTTTGATAGGGTTTTTCATTATTTCCTGCCTATAAAGAATGCTGTAACTTTTACTCCAAACTCCCCATGGACTGAATTTTATTCATTAATCACATTTTCTGTTGCATGTCCTTTCTCCAGAGTACAGATTCTGCTTTGCTGTGCTAGTTCTTTTCTTTTCAGGGTTCAGTTACCTTGATGAACTTACACTAGAAGGTGGTAGCTTCATCTCTTCTTCCTGTGTTCGGAGAAGCTTTCTTGCCACCTTTTTTTCCCCAAAGACACGTTTAGCTGGGGTTTTTTTCTCTTTTCTGATTGTTTCAGTACTTTTAATAATCTTGAGGCATGTTGGAGCCCATCTGTGCTCACTTCTCAGTCCCCACTTCCGAGCTCGTTCCTACCCATCCTATTAATATTGTGGGACTTCTACTTTCCTCAGGCTTGCTGTCTTACTTCCACCACCAAGGCTGTCCAGCTGCTTCCTCCACCCTGGAGCAACCCCGAAGTACAGTGAGCTCTTATGATTAAGAGAAAATTCTGAGCCACGGAGCAAACCAACACAGAAATGAAATGTCTCAGACCATCAATTGTATTACCAGTAACTGAAGGAAGAAGGGTCGGTATGGGAGACTGTGGTTTCCCCTCTAGTTTTGATGATTCCTGAGTGAAAATCTCAACAATGAGGTCATACTGTCCCCCAGTGAAAAGGCTGTTATGTTCATCTGGTGATACACATAAACTTTTAAGATGTGGCACTGCACAAATGTTTTGCGCTGCACAAATGTTTTGCGCTGTATTGGCTGGTAAATAATCTTCAGCTACAGGAAAGTCAGAAAGGGCTTTTTGATTTGTTTTAATGTTGTGGAGTGGTAGGCACCCACAACAGGAAAACATGCTATGTGCTCAGAGCAGATGCACTGATTTTGGAGATTGCTGTGTGTCTCAAGCCTGGGCAAACACCTGGAATAGTGATTTCATCATTTTTGTTCAGACAATAACCCTACCCAAAAGCTTTAGTTTTCCCATTGCTGTCTGCTCTTCCTTGCTTGCAGGGGAAGAGGTAAAGTGCTCAAGAGACTCGTCCATGCCCTGGGTGATGTCTTGTCCTGGGGTTGCCAGTCTGGTGTCTTGGGGAACTCAGAGCAGTCTTAATCTGTGGCTTTTGGGAGCAGTTCTAGAAAGATTAATGTGTCCTACCAGGAATGACAGAACTCAAACCAGATCTCTCTCCCTTCAACACCATGTCTACACGGCTGTGATTTTGGTGCTGTAGGATTATGTGCCACCTGCTGAAATCAGAGACTTCCAAATGTCAATAGGATTTATGCAGCTGATTTCAGGAAGGACAGGATTTCGCCTTCCCTACTGTTTGTTTTGTAAATAGTTACTTGGACAGAGTATAATTGCACACCATGTACTTTCAGGAGATGATTTTACTTGCATGATTTTGTCAGTTAAAACTTGCAGAATGCAAATGCAGCTTTGGGGTACCTGGTTATGAGATTTGTGTGTCTCAGCATGGAGATGTGAATCTCATTTCTGGTGGCTTTCAAGCAACTGTGTACCTGCTTGCAGCAACTTGCTAAGATGTAGTCACAGAGGCATTTCAGGAGTCTTTCCTGTTCTTCTGAGGCATCAGATAGCAGGAATGCCCTTCTACAATGATCTTGCTCTAAATGCCCCTGAGCTTGCTGGTTTACAATTCAAAAGCAGACAGTAATAAAACACCCCTAGAATGCAGCAGCTTTTTCTTCTCCCTACCAGTAAGCTTTGGAATTATCTTACACATTGTATTTAATTAGATTTTCTTTTATTGTAACAGAAAAAAAAAGTTCAACAGTTGTGTTAATTTAAGCAAAATGTTGGTGTTGCTTTTCTTCTACTTTGTTATGCTGCATCCATCCATATTCTCCATGAAATGAGCTCCTCGATGTAGCTTGATTTGTGGTGTTGGCTTGTTGGGTTTTATAACCTCCCTTATATTCCAGCAGTTTGATGCCTGGGGGCAGCAGAAGGCTTCCTGCAGAGATGGGTCTGTGTGAAGTTCTGTCTGTTCCCTTCCTCCTTCTGTCATTGCCTTCTGCTCCCACTTCTCTTTCCTTCTCCTTTGTAATGGCTGTTCAAGGAGGATGGGGAAATTGTTGGTTAGGATACACTGGACCCTCAGTTCAGATTGTTGCAGTTCATTTTCTGGATTTGCTGTGTACTGACGAAAGAATATGAGCAGTATGTGAGTTACTGTCTATTACAATAGCAGCCAGAGGCCCAAAGCAAGCAGAAGTATTTTTGTGCTTGCCATCATGCAGGCAGAAGTCCTACCCCATGAAACAGCAAAATGCACAAGATGGGCACCAAGTTAGGGAATGTCCATCTGCTGTGGGTTTCCACTTCTAAGGCTGTTGTATTTTGGACCTCAGTTTCTCTGTAGAGCTGGAGTAATAATTTCCTCTGTCAGTGTTGTATTTGAATCTTTTTATACATGGAAAGTTTGATTATTTTGGTGTTGAGCAATGATAAAGAACCTTTCATTTTAGTTTTCCATTTTATATCCCCTTCCTTCTGGCTCTCTGTTTCCATGCATTCAGTATTTCACCTGTATCTTTCTGGAGACCGGTGATGACAAGGAGTAGTTAGAGTTTCTATTCCAAGCACAGCCTTCTTCAAGACTCCACAGGTGAACACAAGCCATAATTAGCAATTTCCCCTGTAAAACAGCTCAGCTGAAGTGCAGATATTTGGCTCAGTTTTCTCATAGCCTACGGGATATAGTACAGTTCACTTGAGGTAAAGAACATCAGTCATTGTTCTCTACCAGCAGAGGGCCGGTCCTGGGAAACTAGGGTTACACCTGGTTACCAGAAGAGCTTTGGATCTTTTCAATCAGTTAGAGACTACACAAGAAGCTGAATTTCCCAAATCTAGTGCAGAAAGTGTATGGAAGACATTTGAAATAGGCTACCTGGCAGTTAATGATGGTAAATTTTGTTTTAAAGCACCTGATAAGAGCTCAAATTTTGCATTAGTTACAGATGTCATGAGAACAAAGCCAAATGCCAACAGGCTCTTAGAATAATGCAGTAAAGCCTTAGGTACATTCTGTTATAATAAGATGGATTTTTGTCTTTGTGTCAGTCTTGCTCAAACCGGAAAGTCAACATTTGAATATGCTTGAACATGTGATGCTCCCATTAAAAAAAGAACAACATCTACAAAGGACTCAACCAAACCAATTAAATTTCTGTGTTGTCAGAGATATTTCAATCAAATGTGTGTAATTTCAGATGTGTGGTGCGTGTTCCTCTTCCTTACTTTGAGTAATTTTTTCTTACCTTATGAACATTCCACTTGTATGATGAGAACAGACCTTGAACACACCAAGTTTTGCTGCAAGAGGTGTCAACTCTTGGAAATAGCTCCTCGGCCTCTCAATGAGCCCAATCACTTGGGTTTTCAGTGGTCAGGTTCAGCCTCTTGTGTGCACACCTCCTCTACTGATGTCAGTAACAATCACGCAAGCACATTTAAGAGTGCAATAGGTCCTGATAAGTAGTTTGTCCTTTAGATATATTGCTAGTATAGAGTGGGAGTGAAGTGCTTTTCTTCTCTGCATCCTTGTTGCTGAAACTGTATGCTTATTTTTTCAGACAAAAACATAGCAAAAGAATGTGTGGCACAAAACTAACATGCACATTCATACCCAAAACATATATGGTGGGCTCCAAGAAGTTGTAGATGTACTTGACTAGGAGTAGAGTTGCAGGGTATGCTCCATGTTAAGCATGTAACCTACTTCGTGCAAAGACAGGATTTAGAAATGGGAATTTTAAAGGTCTTTCAGAGAACATAAATCTTTTTATCTCTGATAGATATGATGATAGAGTGTGCTTTTGGAGATCATGCAAGATGGAACAGTATTTACTTTCTGTTAGAGTTTTGTAGAAAAATACTATATTGGTGCCTGACAATTGGTGAGTGAATACTTATTCCTGATATAGTAACATCATAAAAAATGGCACTTTCAGAAAGTTATGAAAATTACTTCCTACCATGTTGTTCCATGACCGCTGTTTCATTTCACATTGGGTATGGGAAGAACACTCAACCATGGCACCTAATGGTGCCAAAAAGCACCATCTTTCACCTTTTGCTGCATTGCTAATGGTAAACTATGAATCACAATTACTGCTCGGTACACTTTCATAGGATGTATGGTGATTTGGATGTGCATGTCTGTAATTAATGAGAGGGAGTAGCACGGCTAATTCCCTATGCACTACTGACATCCTGTCTGAAGCTTTGTCCCTGATCTCTTACTTACGTGTCTCAAACAGCCGGTTATTGCATTACATCCTTGTATTATATAAATAAAGCCTTGACCTTTGTCCTTTGCAATATTGATTCAGAGCAGTTTTAATTCAATTTAGAAAAGAAGCCTGAGTGTTAAAACCATTTGAATCTCCTCACACACCTTAAACATTGATGGAACTATTTCTGCTCAAGAAAAAGCACTAAGGCTGATAAATTGCCTTCTAGCTTGTTGTCATTGACAAATGAGCACAGGTTCCTTCAGACTGAAACTATGCAGGAAGTCTTTTCTGGGCAGGGAGTATGCATACTCCTCTGCATTGCAGCGCATCGCGGTCCACAGAAATTATTAACAGTGCAGTATTTTGTTTATTAATTCATCAAACAGTTCTGAAACAATAACCTTCCTCAGGCAAGTTCCTTCCCCTGCTGTGGGCAAATCTCCAGTAGAGTCTTTATTTTTGCCTATCACCATGTTTTACAGCTTAGTTAAAGATTGTGTCTGTGAATCCTCCCTGAAACATGCAGGCTGGCCCTAGAAACGTTGTAGTCCATTAAGATAGACATTGGCTCACAGGCATTTTGGTGTCAGAAGCTCCGGCCCTCTCCAGGGAGAGTCTGAGCTCTTCTCTCTGTCATCACCTATGTGGTTGTGTTCCTGTGTGTGCTAGTACCTTCCTTATCTTCACTTCTCATGTGTCTGAGCATCTAAACTGTGGTGCTGCTGAGCTTCAGTTCCCCACTGATAGAAGATGGGAATAAAGGCATTTAATTATCCTCTGTGGATATTGTGGGATGAAATCATTAAAGATTTTGAGTATTAGAGATAGGTACAATCTGGCCTTCTTTACAATCACTGTGACTGTAATGCCATTAGTACCTCTGTGCAAAAATATTTTTTGATATAATGATGGAGATATAGATCCTCTAATTACCCAGGAAAACTCAAATAAGCACCACAAATAACTACTAAAAGTTGAGGCTGCATGATGTGAAATGTAATTGATCTTGAATATGTTAAGGCACAACTGCTGTTAAGTGATGTCCAATGTTATTTTCCCATGCTGGACATTTAACAATGTTTTGGAGAAAGTGATGTGACCTACACCATTGCTAGAGATCTGGGGGGAGCAAAAGCCTGAGAGAAACAAGGAAAGGGAAACATTCACAACTTTCTTGACTTTTTCACCCATTGCCACTTCCACTTTGTTCAATTAGAAGTGGCTTTACGTAAACATTATATTGTTTGCAAATTTTCAACTGGGTGTAGTTGCAAAATCAGAATTAAGAAATATTTTTATACTCTTTATTTCAGATTTGTCTTATTAGTAGAGAAAAGGGGATTCCTAGGAAACCTTCATAGGTTACCTCTGGGAGAAGTAAAATAAACCTTGATCACTGATAAGTTTACTCCATTTAAATTACACACGTGCATCCGTTACTTTTGGTACAATTATGTGTATGTAGTGACAACATGAAGCTGCCTGGATTCCATGTAAATGATATGTCTGTAGCATGCAGAACTTTTAGCAAATCATTTAAAGCAAGGCATTCTTCTGTGCTAGGCAGAAGAAGAATACATAGGGCTTTTGTACTTCAGTTGCCTCAAATTGAATATTTCTTTAATCACCCTGGAGAATAACGCACTCGATTGCATTCTGTGAGTTCTGCTGTTATTGTTCCTAGGTAGACCTGGTGGGTAATGGATGACCTGACTCCACACCACCACTACCGCTAGCTACCCCCTCAAATCCACCAGTTCTTCTCCTTGGGCAAGACCTGCTCCACTGGAATAGTAATTGTGCAACTGTCGAAAAGAATGTGAAGGAATAACCATTAATAACAAAGTTGGCAACCCTCTGTGAGGAGAGCTATTTTCACATAACAATCATCTTCAAAGAAGTAATGAAGCCTTGCTTCATTTGACATCTCATCAGGTGATTGCGCAGAAGGTGATTTCCAGGTAAGGAAATTTTTTCCTCAATGTAGGGTCAATACCCAGTGCACACTGCCCAAGCTATCAAAGAATTAACACTAAGTGCAGAAGTTTAATTATTTTTCCCTAAGAAAATAGAGGTAAAAAGACAAAAACTCCCATATGAGAGGATACCAATCCTCCAGAAGAGAAATGAGTAGCTAACGAAAGTTTGGGTTTGGTTTTGCACATGGCTGCATGGTGCTGTAATTAATTTTGAAGAATATTAAACAAATCTGAGCCTTTCCCTCCTCTTCCTTTTTTTTTTACAGAAAACAGGAAATCTAAGGACATAACTAAAAAATTAAGTAGATTGATCCATCATAAGTTTAGATGTTTTCCTGAGAAATACTATGAGAAATATCAATGGAAAAAAAAATACTAATTTATGTTCAGTTTTCACTTATACGCTCCAAGTTTAAGGTAGTTGCTTGAATTAACCTAGGCTCAATACTCAGTCAGAAGCTCTAGCAAGGAGTCGTTTTCTGCTGGCATCTTAAATTGGCATAGTCAGAGCACCAGAAAGCTGAGAGGAACTGCAGCCCTTGGTCTCAGTTTATAAGCTAATTATCGATTTGGCAAATGTAACGTTTTCTGTAGAGGACTGATTTTTAAACCGTGTTTTGTGGCAGTGGTAGAAAAGGAGTTAACCTGCTGCTGGTACCTCACCTCTGAAGAAGGGATCTGCAAGGAGTCTTCTCTGGCACTTTTGTGCCAGGTGCTCAGCCCAGCAGGGATAAACCTCTCCCAGCAGGTAGAGTAGGTAAAGCCATTAGATAAGATCAAGAAGCATCCATCCTGTGTTTGGACCAGCTACTAGAAAGCAGCGTGTGGCATCCTGAACCGATGGGATGAACACATCTCATTCCTACTGAGCTCTAAAAGCATGTGGGGGCAGAGTTTTGCCCAACCTATTTTTCATTAAATCTGTGTGTCAGAGGCTTTATTTTTGACATAGTCAGCAAAATCTCTGAATAGATGTTTGCACAAGCCAGTGCAAGTGTTTGCTTTATTATCTCCATCTGGATGTGAGGCAGTCCAGGCTGGGAGCTGTACAGCCATGTTGTACACACTGAGGCAGCTCAAGAATGACGTGGTGATGCAAAGAAAAGGGGACTTCCCAGCTGCAAGCAGTTCGCATCTGATGGAATGTGCGCAGGGCCAACCGAGCACTGCCTGTGCCCATATGTATTGACAATATCAAATGTCAACATGCATCCAGTTAATTTTCACACGTTTGTTAAGGCTTCCCTTTCCACAGAGGCCTCCCATAGCCCCCCTCCTTCTTGACCTTGCTGGGAAAGCCTGGATTTATGAAAATGAGGCCAAGAAACTGTCTGCATACTGCGGAGTCAGAAGTGCGGCAGTAGTTTAATTGCAGTCTCGAGCAGAGAAGCGAGCCAGGCTGGGAGGAGATCCAGTCTAATCAACCCATGTCATCATCTTAATTTATCAGCCACTGCCATAGAGAGCAGGGAGCAAGACTGATGGAAGAGGAAGGCTCTTTTTAAGAAACACCCAGGAGGTCACAGAATGTCTTTTAAATCGAGAGGAGGGACTTGTAAATCAGAGCTTTCCTGTTCACAAAGTGTCCCTTGGCGTGGCTTTCTAGAAGAGCATGTCCCTAAATAGAGTAGCTGGGATCGGAAGTGATTTATTTCCCCAGTTTGCTTGCTCTTTTAACCAGAACCAGGGAAGCGGGAAATATCAATGATTTCTCATACGTGTATGAAATGCACATGTTATGAGTATTTATATTTTGTTTCCTGTTAGCATCTGAGGTCTGTTTCAAGTGATAACACAGGGCTCTGCTACAGTAGCAAGCAGGTGTTCAAAATTCAGCAGGGGAGTGCAAGATGGGGAAAAGCTACGTTGCTTTATACTTGCATCCAGAAGTCCCACTAAGGTTTTTGGTGCCCCATTCTGTGCTAGGGGTGCGGTGGTGTGCTGGGGTGGTGGCCTCAGGGACCAGCCTCTCCTTCCTCTGTGCTGGGACAATAGCCTCAACCCGGCTGGTGAATCAGTGCTCGGACTCGCCCTGCAATCAGCCATGCGGCGCTCAGGAAACAAGCCACCTGCCCTGCTTCCTCTCATTTAACTGGTTTATTTTTAAGTGGAAAAGGCTATGAGCTACGTTCCTTGTTCTCAGGGACTTTGTGTCCTTTAGAGGTCCTGATGGCTGCAGTGTAGTACAAGCAGCCCCAGAGACCCTCCTTTGGGGACCACATCCTGATATCTTCACTCTGTACCAGGCACCTGAGTAGCTGAGGTTATTCATGAGACACACACGCGTAGCAGAAACTCCTGATATTATCTGAGCCTCCCACCATGCTCCCAAGGAGAGCAGTGGAAACTGTTGCTGAACAAAAAAAACCCTGTCCTGGCTCTGCTGAGCCTGTTGTCCACACCTTCATCCATGTGGTCCTGGTGACCCTTGAGGCTCTCAAGCTGGGAGGCAGCATGACTGCAGTTAGTTTGACCTGGGCTTTTGCTGATATTTACAGTGTTATATACTGTAAGCCTGTCTCACTGTCCGTTTGTGACTGTGCACTCTGACATTTCTTCTACTGTACATTTTGTGTAAGGAAAATGTGATTCCGTCTCTGGACCAGTAGCACTTCCTCCATGGGATTACCTGTCTCATGAGGAGGATTTGAGATACTTCTAGATACTTCTAGATTGTCAACTGGCACAAAATAATCCATCCCAGATACTGAAAATCTGAATTCTAAGGGCTTTCCTTTGTAAATCAGCTCTGGAAACATCAAGGCTGCCTAATGTAATTGAAGTTTCTTTTCTGTATTTTGAAAAACTGTGTTTTATTTGTGCTCTGCCATTCAGTCATGACTATGTCTCCATCCCATATGTTACTGCTCCATGTGAAGGAAGCACAGATCTAAGCAGGATTTAAGTCCTGGTTGAGTGCTGTGGGTCTGCGTCTAATGTTATTCCCAGGTGAGTTGTTTCACTGAGCTGACACTGTTTCTGGGACCTGAACCGGTTTATCTCTATGGTAGAGCATCATGCTGTGTAGACATGCTGGTTCCCTCATATGCCTGACGTGGGGATCTCCAGCACAACTCTGGAGATCTACACAGCACAAGCGTGCCTGCATTTGCAAAACATGAGCAGTAATTAATGATTACGTAGAAAACAAAGGAACATGTGTAAGATCCTTTCATAGAGCAATTTGAGTTCAATCCGTGCTTACAAAGCTCTCCTTTTATTCTGTTCTTTTCTCTATATACTTTATTTGACTTTAGCACTAATTAATCCATGTTTCAACCTGCCCACCGGTCCTCTTTTTGTCAGGCAGGAATAGTTTCTGGGAGGTGGTTCTTACTCTTGCTGAACTTTTGCCAAAACAGTGGTCCTCTCCCAGAGAGGAACTTGGAGTGCTTAACAAAAATTAGGTTTAGTCAACAAGAGAGGCTAAATAGCACACTGTTGTGTGTATCCGCATAAAAACCTATCTTTGTGGTATTAGGGTGGCTTTTAACCACAGCTCCAGTTAAAGTATGTATGTATTATACCTCTTTCTATGTGGAAGTGAGGGGAGAGGGACTTGTTCAGAGCCGTGTTTCCAGTTAAGTTCTGCTAGAAAAGCTGCACGCCACTTCATTCATCTCTGCAAAACTGTGTGTAGGTTATTGGAGAGAATGGTCTTGCCCATATGTCCCTTGGTTTTGCATGATTATGATTGCATGCAAACCAGAAGTAAAGACAGACTGGACAGAATCTAAAATTCCAAGTCTTATCAATTCTATGATATTTCATCCAGATTTACCCAGCTGCTGTTTCTAAAATCTTGGTGATTTATTTCACATTTAAATCCTTTCACAATGTCTCAAGTTCTAGTTGATGAACAAGTGAGCAGTAGAGACCTATCTCAACTCAACTGAACTTATTCTGTACTTTCCTCTCTCAACACCTTAACTCTATTTTTAAATATCCTTGTAAATCCTTACTTCAACATTTGTTCAGGAAGTAACTAATAATATTAATACAAACCATCTAAACAAGGCATCATTACACAAGGCCAATCTATGACACTATGCATTGACATTTCTGGTTGGGATAGGTGTGTTCTCCTTTTCTGAATACGTTATTTTAGACTATAACCTTTCTTTCTTTTCCAATGTTTGTCTTTTCCCATTTGACAAATGTGGAGTTTTATTCTGTTTCTTACAAAACATGAACCAACCTGGCTTTCCTCATTAACTTGCTTATTATTGTAAGCACCACCACCTGTAAAATTCATCACGTTGGCAGCACTGTGCAGGCAGCTGTGTATACTACCTAACCCATATTCCCTCTTAGAGCTAGATGGCAAGACAGGAAAATACTGCAAGTTCATGCTTTCAGGGTTTTTTTTTTTTCCCTCAACTATTTTGCAGAAGTCTAATGAAAAATAAATATAGAATATCTCTTAAGTGGCTTGAAACCTGGCTCATCCTGCACAGGGAAACCAAGCAGTCATGCAGGACTGAGCTGTTTTCTTCTTGTTGGTAAGACTGGCTAGATCCAAACCTAAAGGAGAGTCTTTTACTCAAGGTCATGCACTTCATTATTACGTTGCAGGTTCTTCAGAAGAACACAATGTGTTGCACTAATAGTAAGCAGAAAAATACCTTCAGGTTTTAAAATAGGATGCACGGTTCATGCTGTTTGCTGACTGATGAATGATACAAACTGCACTGAAAAACTATGCAAGTGCATTATTTCAGCTAGCACAGCAAAACAGTTTAGATATAAATTAAAAATAACTGCAGTCTTGTGGTCCTTGTCAGTTATTTACAAGCCTCTTGAAATATATCCTCATCTGCCTTTCTCATAAGAAATTAGGCAATTACAATAAATGAGTCTCATGCTGGAGAACATCAAATAGTAAATCATTATGGCATCATTACGTGAGAACTAGTAAGAAGGGGAAGGCCAAAAGAAAACTGAAAGGTTTTTCAGCTATGCAAATCTATTTTAAATGAAATTGAAATAAAAGCCTTAAATATGTTTAGCATAATTCTGTGGAAAAGGCAGTTGCATGATGAAGAGATATTTGCAGCCTGAAATTCAACTTCATGCTCTTCAGGCTGTTTCTAAACAGGAAAGAAATAATTACTGTGTCATTGAACTAGACACAAAACTTTGTACAGGGGAATCTTTCATTAGAGAGAAAGAGAAATGCGGTCTGGAAGTCCACTGATACTGAAGTTTCTGAAAGATAGGGAAAGAGGAAATATTTTGTTTAGATACTGTTTGGTAGCATCCATGTATATGCATTCTTTATTAATTTTTACTTTAATTGCATAGTATTATGTGCTCTATGTTTATGTATCTATAATATAGCATGAAAATATACTGCTATGTAACACTACATAACAAGAAAGTATTTTGGGACCAGCATAGCTAGAGTCCAGGGGTTTGGAGTTTTGTGGGTTATGGTTTTCTTTTTTTTTGTTACCAATTCACATATTGACTTGATTTAGTTTTCATTTTCTGAATCAGCACAAAAGCACATTTCAAGACGCTGAGTTTGGGGTTTTTCTCTCCAGGGTGAAAATTCACGCTTTGTTAAAAAAGCATTACATTCTTTACCTGGGAAAATCTGTTATGAAAAATATTAAAACATTGTGCAATCTGCTTTTTAGTTCTGTTTTTTAATAAGTTGTGACAAACCAGGGCAAATTAGGTGGAAGAGGCTATTTGAACTGCCTCAAAGTTGCTCAAACATAGTGACTTTTAAGGAAACCTCTGTGTCATGTGCTTGGTATTGGTAAGTCCTAAGAACATAATTATCTTTGAGCATGTACGAGTAACAACCTGAAGAATGAGGCTTGGGATCATAGTATCTTTTCCAGACCTTAAATGTGCTGCAAGGCAATAAGTGACTAAATTTTCATTGTGTGAAGGATGAGAATAATCTAAGGCGGTCATCATAGTTCAAGACATGTTATTCTTGATTTGAGTAGTAACAGGGATGAAAACTCAAAATTTTGCATAAATGGGGTATGAGGTCACCAGGTCCACATGAAATACATTTGAAAAGGACATAGGTAATAATAACAGCTGACAATAGGTGCTGACACACCATTGTTCACAAAAGGATAAGCTATGGCAAATTGAGTCATGAAAAGGCAAACTTCACTGTTAGTTGGAAAGAAATTCTTACAATCCGTTTAAGACTACTCAGCTTAGGTTCACAGCAAAACATTGTAATGTAAATATTTAGGGTACTTTTTGTATAGACTCACACAACTTAAAAAAAAATGTTGAGAAACCTCTCACTATCCTGTTGAGAGGTGAAGGCAATAGAGATGCTGTGCAAGAGGATCAGTAGTTTAGTTTCCAGTTCAGAAATATCAAACTGCTTCTCAGAATAGTGGTAGTAATCTCCTTTGTTGCGTTGCACCTAACTTTGAATCTTTTTCTCAACAGATGTGTTGACTTCACCGTGTTTATTGTACGGAAAAGTCTAAGTCGTGAATTTGAGTGGACAGTACTAACCTACATGTTTCTAAGGCCCAGGAGAGAATGCAGATCTGTTGTGCAAGGTGTTGTCTAAATATGTAGCCAGTACTTACAGACTGAGTAAATAAAACAGGAATAGGAAAGTTCAGTGACATGCACTGAACCGGTGAGAAGAAGCAGCAGCCTGGAGTCAGCCCAGCTGTTCTAACTTCTGGTCCAGTGCTTTTTCCACTGGATATTGCCATCTTCACAACTTGGATCATGCAAAAGCATTGGATGATATATACCAAGTGGGAGGCTTATCACAGTTATCTCTACAAAATCTGGTACCAGAAGGAATTAAAAAACAGACTTCAAATTATAGACGTGTAGCTGTATGTTGAGCATACCTGTTTAACGCAGTAATGTATAACTGCTTGATTATTGACAATGAAATCCTCACACTGCTGCTCATCTCCACCTGTCTCAAAACACACTGAGATTGGTTCCTAGATTTATTTCTTGCTCTTGGTCTCAGGTGTAGCAATTAAAGAAATGGTCTGTATTGCTGAGAGCACCAGATGTGTGCAGTGGAGCATCCTATACTGACAAACATTTTGCGTTTAATAGTTCCTTTGGGTACACGTTGGTGTCTGGTTTTATTTTTCTGTTTATACTTTATTTTTCTGTTTTATGGAGCTGTTTTCTTGATGGGGTTTTTCAGTTTCTTCCCTTGGAGGATTGTTTGGTGTAGCAGGGATTACGGCACAGCACCGTTCAGAGCTGCCTCTTGTTTCTCTTTTCAGATTTTAAGGTCGTTCTAAGTTCTCCATTTGAATCCTCCCATATGAAATAAGAGCAATGCAAAACACCAGCTGATTCTGAAACATCCATTGTGTGTTATAAAGATGTCTTCCTGGACCTTCCTGATGTCTTACTGATGTCTCTCTTCTCTTCTTGGACCTGAAACCAGATTTAACAGATATATGATAAGGTTCCTTCAGGAGCAAGGTCAAGGAGCAAAGTTTTTCAGTCACAATAGTTGCAAACCATCTTTCACCCACACTCTGGAGTTGGTGAGTGCCGCAAAGATGGGAGGTAATTTTCTCTCGAGGTCTGTGTTTTCTCCTGCTATCTAACTTTTGGCTAGTTCTTCAGTACCAAGTGGAACAAGATGCTGAGTTGTGAATCTTGGGGTGAGTAAAATGACAGAAGGCTAGGGTGCAGCAGTAGGCATATTATTCTGATTGAGAAAAATCTGATCTATCTTTCCCTGTGACATTTTGTACCAAACTGACAGCGTCATGCCGATATGACTAGCTGAGGAGAGACAACAACCACAAATTATGTTTATTGCTGTAAGTAAACTCAGCTTTTCCTGACCTCTTCCAGTGATTATCTTCTTCCTAAAGGGTGGAATCCGATTACTTTAGCTATAGTATGAGCATTGTTAATGTTGTTCAGTGTGGTGGATACTGTTTCTTCAAAAGAACACAGGCAATGAAAAAAAAAGAGATCTTCACACACTTATTTATACAGAGTGTCAGGTGTAGCATGTTACCATGACCACAGAATTCTAATATGGGAACTCCTTATCTTGCAAAAAACTCACTCACTTATTTTTTCAAACAACAGTTCAGGTAAAAACACGATGAACAAAAGATTAAAGCTCTGACAGATAAAAAGCAATGCTGTGCTATTTCAGCTATCCTGGTTTTCAAAAGAGAATGAAATATGCAGTAATTCATGCAGACAACATAAATATTGAATAGCCATTGCAATGCATTGTATTAATAGATATACAAGATGAATAAAACCAAATTTTATTTAGTTCTGTGCTGATAGTGCCAGTAGATTACAAGGTTTAACCTGCCTACTGCACTGTTACCCATGAAATAGCTGTAATCTAAATCTTTCCTTTTTTCCTTCCCCTCTCAGAAAAACAAAGTAGTCATGATAAATAACTGCCCTTACATTGTTTTGTTCCTCTGGAAACTGGTCCTCATCTAATTTAATGCACGTGAATATTCCCATTGATAAGGAAGTTTTTCACGTCCATAATCATCTGGGGATATGGAGCTGTGGTTTGTCAAATTAATCCCTGACGTTACTCAGCTACCTGTGCATCTACTTGGCCTGATGCCACGTGACCCAGCTTGGGCATAAATTTGGTATGTGAACTCTTGAAGCAGAAATAGGAGCCAGGCTGCCAGTGTCAGCTGAGATCTAGTCCCATGCTGCCCTTTCTCTCTCTGTCTTGTAGATTTGAGGATTTTGAGGGTGAAGGTTAACAGGAGTTCCTGTCTATGATGGATGGTTTCCTAGGAGATAGCTCAAAATGAAAGAGATTATTTGATAAAGGGTCACATTAAAAATTTCCATGGAGCTCATCTTTACAGAAGATTCCTATTACCATTTAGCTGGCCATGGATCAGAGCTTCAAGATGTTGCAGATATAATATATTTCCTCCCTCACCGTGGGGCAAAAGCTATTTGTGACCAGGTGACCAAATCCCTTTTTTCCCCCTGCATTACCATGCTAGTTATCAGAGGAGTGCTGCAGAGACCTCATGTTTCTTGGTGGCTTGTGTTTCCTCCTTGGTGCCTACCCCATACAGCAACACCTCCAACAGGTTGAGGACAAGTGGGAGGCATGTTAGTGGGAGGTTTTCTCCTTCTGTCACCATGGATCTAGGGCTGTGCAGTGCGCTTCAGGGCCCAGAAGCTTTAGGCTACATTTTGATATCCCTCTGTGTGTTTCAGAACTGATAAATCATACCCTCTGTTTAATTAGCTTTCCTCCACTTCCACTGGCTTCTCAGATCACATCTACTGAAAGAATTGCCCATGAGTTGTCATGGGAAGTGTGCCTCTAGCAAATATATTACCTCAGTTAAAATGTGCTAATTCAGAAATACCTTTTCCATCTTTTTGTTGCCCTTGTTAAGGAAAAATGCTCCACTTCAAACTCCAGCTAACTGATTACCTGCCAATCCTGAAGCTGTGCTCTGAATTAATCTGCTCCAAGAGCCAACAGAGATGACTTATGTTTGGGCACCTCATAGGGAAGCAGGGAGATGAAAAGCCTTAGGAAAACTTTGACAAACAACTTGGAGTGTTTGACCAGCTATGCACAGCTGCTGCTGAATGAAGTATGCACGCAATATGCCAAACAGAGAACAGAGGCGATCGATAGGGAAGGCAGCTTTTCTATCTCCACTGAGCACTTTGCTCTCAGGAAAGAAGAGGAAATGTGCTGAATTACCTGTAGGAGGTGTGCCTGCTTTTGCTAATAGATGTACCCATTTTATGCTTTAATTCCTAACTGGTTGAATCCCGTACCGAAGTACATTGGAATCCCTCTGAGGTCAGCAGAGATAACCCTGTGCACAACACCTTAATATGATTGATTTCATCCCACCCATTCAAACATGCCTTATTACAGACTTGTTTGCAGAGCCGAACAGAAATATCTCTGCCCCCTCTAATGCCTGATTTGAGGCAATGATATCTCCTCATAAATCCTGGATGCGATAGCACCAGTGTGACCCATCACTTCGTTACACCACTGTGCAGAACTGTGTATTAACGTACTGAGGAGGCGTTTATCTGCTCAGAATGGATCCAGTCCAGGAACAAATGAAGGAGTTAGGAATCTGATTATTTCTGGGCTCATGCTGTATGAATTACAGCTTCTCAATTTTCCTGATGTCAGCTAGTTGTACTTCACTTTGTTTTCCCTCCCCACACAGGAGTTGAAGTATCTATCTAGCACAGGCATCTTGATTAGCTCCCCCATCTAGCTGATTTCTTAACAATGCAGTTGTCAGGAGAGCTGACCTGAATTTTGGATTGGAATGGGATGCAATGTACCCTTATTCAGTGTCATTTGAGCAGTGGCTGCTTCGGTGCATGCCAAGCTTGTTCCAAGATCGGGTATCAGTGTTGCTGCTGGGAGCAGGGGGAATGCGGCGGTTCCTTGGGCCCCCCCATACGGCTCATTCCATATTGCCAAGAAGGAGTAGCTGGTTTCCTGAGCTTTGTGCCAGTGAGGAATCTCTGTGCAGAGAGGCAGCTTCCTGATGGCCAGATACAGTGGGCTTTTGTATAGCAGTTTTCACTGTCAGCGTGAAAGGAAGATGATATGTTAGGCTCTAGGCTGCTCTGTACTTGTCCAGGCACGACTGTAGGGAGAAGGAACCATTTTTTCCATTTAATTTATTTTTTCGAACTTTTTTTATTACTATTTTCCAATCGCTGCAAAGATAGCGCGAGGCCAAGAAAGAACAGTTAGCTTGTTTAGTCTGATGTGGTATGTATCTCTTGTTTATTTCTTCTAGGCATTGTTTTCCGTAAACTTACTTAATGGTTTATATTTGACTAATGCACATCTTTCAGAAAGACATTCAGACTGGATTCAACGATTGCTGGCGATTCCTGTTTTTTCCAAAACATTAAAAATCACATCACTGTCAAAAGCTTCCAGTTGTATAATTATTCTGTGATTCTACTTTGTAAGTTTTGCAGATCTGATGGCTTTAACAGACAGAACTCTTGTAGGTATTCGCTATGGTTTTAAAAGTACTTAATTGGTCTTGAATGTCTAGTACATCTCTCCAAATACAGGACTGAGATAATTAGTGATCCATTTTGTCTGTTCTGTACATTTAAGCTGTCATTTCTAGGTAGGTTGACACTTGTGTAGAGGAATTGCAAACTGTAGTGGTTTTCAGCAGGAAGGGAGATGTTGCTAAGGAGAACTCGTGGGTGTATGAGCCACAACCTGGTGACAGCTCTTCAATTACTGCTTCTGGCACCTCACTTTATGCCTACTCTGAAGTTCAGAATAAGCAAAATTTTTATTCCAAAGAAAAGTTTTTACCCTTTTGTATTTTTTTTGTTTACTTACTGAGTTTGTATGAAAATTATTTCGCTCAAGTTTTCATTTGGTTGGAAAGTGCTCCTGTGAGGCCTTTTAGAGATGGTAGAATCATAAGATCATAGAGTAGTTTGGGTTGAAAGGGACATTAAAGATCATCCAGTTCCACCTCCCTGCTGTGGGTTGCTCAAAGCCTCCTCCAACCTGGTCTTGAACACCTCTAGGGATGGGGCATCCAAGACTTCTCTATGGAACCCATGCCAGTGCTTCACCACCCTCATAGCAAAAAATTTCTTCCTAATACCTAATCTTTCAGTTTAAAACCATTACCCCTCATCCTATCCCTGTGTTCCATGATAAAAAGCCCCACACCAGGTTTCCTGCAGGCCTCCTTTAAGCACTAGAAAGCTACTATAAGTTCTCCCCAGAGCCTTCTCTTCTCTAGGCTGAACAACCCCAAGTCTCTCAGCCTGTCCTCATGGGAGGTGCTCCAATCCTCTGATCATCTTTGCGGCCCTGGATGTTTTAACTGGACATTTTGTCCTACTCCCTTCCAGGTGTGTGTCTGCCTGTCCCCAGCACTTCTGGACCATTTCGATGTGCACGTTTCTGTACTGTAAACTCAAAACTCGTAAAAAGCTAATTTGTGTATTTGTTTGTTTAATTTAGTTTCCAATTTTTATCCTACTGGGGATTTAATCCTTTTCCAGGAGCTAAGGACAAACACACAACTTTTACTGTTACCCATTAGCACTGATAACTTAAGTACCAGGTGGCATCTTCAGCATCATTTTCATAACTTCAGTGCAGCAATTAAAACAAAAATCTCTATTTACAGAAAACTTTGAAAATGAGTATGACGGCACAAGCTCTGGGGTTGGATCAAACATGAAGGACATCTAGCGTGAACCCCTTAGGAAAGACTAGTGTCAGGAGCTCCCTCAACTGGCCTCTGTTACTGTACAGATTTTTGGCCCATGAAATAGGATTTCTTTGGGCAAAATGTTGAGACTAGCGTGGGGAAAATCAAATACCCAGCTCTAAAGCTCATTTTGGTGCCACTGTCCATTGATGAGGTGTGTAATCCCCTAGTCTTGCCCTCCTGCCAGCTCCCCTGAGCAGACAGTGTTGATGCTGTGCTCCTGCTGATGGGGAGACTTGCTCGAGACTCTTAGTGAATAACTGCATGAGAAAGCTCTTTTATTCACTCAACAGACATATTAACTTAGCTGACTAATTTTTAATCAGGTAGAGGTTTAGATAGAACGTAGAAAAAGTATTCAGATTAATAAAGAACATTGGATTTTAGGGCTGTGCATTTTCTGTCATGTTGTCTGAGAACAATGGTGCGCTGAAAAGAGAGTTCATTGACAGGCTGGTATAAATAGCCACAAGGGGAAGATCACTATCAGATGCAACTGGTATAAATCATACTTTATCATGCAACAAATACATGAGCTTCTCCAGACCTCCTTTCTATTGCCAAAACAAGCAGTGTCCCAGGTATAGCCTCTCCTCCAAAATTCAGACTATGGTAGAAGGACTCACCCAAGCCAGCAAAATGTTTCTGTGATGGAGATGATGTCTCCGACAGGGACACGGTCAGTTCTCAGCTGAGGGCAAGAGGAAAATCTTCTGGACAAAAAAAAAATCCAGAGTGTTTATGAATTAGTCCATTCAGGTTCTTGTCCTTTTATCAGTTGTTCCTTAGTGATGAGAATCTTGTGTGTGTTTTTATAATACACATCCACCCAACTTTAATTTTTAAATCAATATTTTTCTCTTTCTAAAATTAAACTTGAAGACATATTCTGGAAAGATTACAGCGTAAATTTGTTGCTAGTGCCTAAAATAAAATTATATTTTCTTATTAATAAACCCTTACATAAAAATAAATGTTAAGTATGTATCCACTGCCAAGATTCTGAAAATGTCAAATCACTAAATGAGAGAAATTACCCGTTAGACACCTAGAATTGGAGCTTCTTGAGAAATAAGCTGGCTTTTGACAGCTGTAGCCTTTTTTTTTTTTTTCAGGTGCAAAAAGAACATGTTCTTCTTTTTATCTGCTTTACATCACTTAACTACTACAATATTCCAATTTGGGAAAACAACTGGGAGTTAAAAGAATGGGAGAATTTGTTTATCCTCTTCCATCTTATGAGTAAAAGATGTGTGTGGGAGGCTGAGATCAACTGATTTTGATTTTGGAGGACGTGGAAGCAACGGAAAAATAGCTCAGCTGATTAATTGCTGATATTTGCACTGTGAGGTGCACCAACTACTGTGAAATACCATGCATATTTTGATAATAGTTCCTAAAATATGCAGGGCACAATCTAGCTCTATTTAAGCAATTACGTTCTCTATTTTTTTGTTCAGAAGTGACATGACACAAAGCACGCAGTACAAAGTTAATCAGGTGACTAACGATGCCATGTCCTCTTTTCTTGCAAATCAAGTGTAAAAATCCAACACCAAAATAAAGGCTGAGGTATACAGTGATGTAAGTAGGGGTTTAATACATACTGTTAGTTAACAAAAACAAAGATGAAATGCAACCTCAAAGCTATGTTTCCTTGTGATTAAACATTGCTGTTAGCTGTCAGTCTCTGAGAATAACTCTTTCTTATTAATACCTCTTAGGAGGCACAACTGCAATGCAAATTGAGTTACTTAATTGTGATTTTCCTGGTTCTGATTTAAACTGCAATCAACAGAACCAATTTAAATCAAAGTGATATAAATTAGTCCACCCTGCTTTACAACCAATTAAGCATGTGCCTTGAAAGCAGGCTTATATCAGCACTCTGACTTGGTGGGTTCTCAGTATCACTCAAGTCTTGATAAATCAAACGAGAGACTGAATTTTTATTTAGTTCAACAGTCTCAATCTCTGAATTTAAGGCTATAGAATAATAGATTAACATTTATAATTGCTAGGTTGATCAGTAATGCATATTAAAAATGGGAGGTTCAAAACAAATTAATCTTTGCAGCACATCATATGGAGACAGAGAAATCACTGAAAAGGTTCCCCTTGTCCTTGAAGGGATTTTGCCACGAATCAGCCTGTCCTCCATGGTGTTTTGCTGCTCTGCAGCAAGCAGTCTCAGGGCTCTGAACATCCGAAAAATAAACTGTGATAACTGGAAGAACAATACAGACACTTCGAGGCTGGTTAGTCACTGCACAGGCTATCATTGCTTTGAGTCTGTCTGGGCAGACTTCTAAATTTTGGGACTGAGATTAGGGTGCTTAGGCTAGGGCCGAATGGGTTTATGACTAGATACATGCAGGCTCTGACCTATTAATTGAGGCTCATGTTCCCCTACATCTACTCTCCACATTTAACTTGTCAATGGGAAAAGGATCTTCTGTTCCAAAATGATTCTCTGCTCCAAATCTGCCATTTCCACACTTTGCTGAGAACTTTGCGTTGCTCAGTTGAGAGGAGCAGCTCAGGCTTTTCTGAAGAGCTGCCCCTCTTTGGGATACCACATGGACAGGACAGCGTAGCATGTCAACACTGTCTGTGTTGCGTGTATTTATAAATAAACCATCTGTGATCAGCAGCTACATGTGTGCTGTGCTTCTCTTTGGAAAGAAAAATGGCCTAAGGTGGAGAAGATGGAGTGGATTTTGATGGCACCACATAAAATCCGAGGAGGTCAAAGTCTGTTTCTTCCATGCCCAGACATCTGCAGAGATGGGAGATGTTGTCAAATGCAGTGAAATGTTGCAGACCTCTGTAGAGGGAAATACAGGGCAAAAGAGTGGGAAAGTCTAAGACTGGACGACCATGGAGGGAATGGAAAGAGCAAACAGCTTTGGGGTTTTCTCTTGCAGGTATGTCAGCTCCTGGAGAGTATCATCAATTGGTGTAGCTGATAAGAACTCCAAATTCACCGTGTGATGGTGTCCCAAGAAACAGAAGGCAAGGTAACTGCAATTTCAACATAAGCATGAGCGATGTATTCCGATCTGTGGTCTGTAGGTTCCCAGAGAATGACTGCTTTCACATCTGCTGTGCTTTGCCCAAAATTTCATTACCCATAGGCAACATTTAATACCTTCAATGTGCATCACTGGTGAAGGTGGAAGAAATATTCTGTATTTCTTATAGTTTAAGTGTGCATCCCCACAGTGCTTATGAGAACTGAGTAGTTAGAAATGAGTTGAGGCGTATGTGACCCATCAGTCTGACTCTGTGCAAAATATTAGGTTATGCAAATGCTTACACACATCTTTTGGGTAACAGGAGAGCTATTGTATAACTTCTTTTTCTCTATGAGTGGACTGACATGCGGGTAAAGTGGTAGAATTACTTCCTGATCCCAGAGCTCCAGAGATACATAAATAGGGAACAGACAATCGTATTTAAAACTTCCTCTGTACAGAATATTTTTTTTATTTGGCAAACTTTCTAAACAGAACTATAACTAAAGCAGGCTAAACTAAACAGAGTGGAATAAACACAGAACCATGGCAGGTATTGTCATTGCTGCTCACAGTGAGTTAATGGTATTTTGGTTAATAGAGAAGCAAAGCCAGAGAGGATCCTTAAAGCTGTCTAAATCTGAGTAGTGGAAATGTAGGAGGTTTTTCTACTTGGTAGAGCACAGATAAACAACCTAGCTCCTGATGCCATGGCTCAAGGTGCCAGTGGCACCAGGTGAGACTTGGCAGTCGACTGTGATGCACACATGGGCACAGCATTGGGTGTAGGCAGTGGGGCCACGCCAGTCACTTCTAGCTGGGAGGCTCTTGGTTTCTGTCATCCAGAGGACAGCAAAAAGTGAGTGGCAGGTGAGGAAAAGCTGATGCAGCGGGTATTGATAAGGCTACTGAATAGTCAGAAAAATACTTGGAATATTTTTCAGATGTTTTGGCAGACAATACAGAATTGCAGAAGAAGTAGCTGTCTGTCTTTGTCAGTAGATGTTTCCAGCTGCTAGTAATGGCATTTGCAATGAAAGCTAGTTAATAGATGAAAAACTATTGCTTTTTAATGCATGCAAAGATTGCACAACTCCCACAGACGGTCATGTCCTTCTTTGAATGCCTTATCTTTTCTCATCTAAATAAACCTTGGTTTGTTCAATAATTGCTCCCTTCCTTCACGATGTATTATTTGCTGAATATTTTTTTTCTTCCTTCCCCTATGGGGAATGAAGTATTAAGCATGGTTTTTCCAGGATCAGAGCTCTTTAATGTAGTTAACCTTTCTGGTCTATCTCATCACTGGTATTTATGCAGATGTACTGGCAAAACCAAATTTATTGCAATATTTATTGGACTGAATTCGAGGTTATTTATATCGTGGCTAGGTGGCTATTCATTAGACATGTCATAGTAGCTATTTAACACTTCTACAGCTGTCTAGCTGGGATTATGACATTAAACAGTATTTATTGTACATAATGCAGAAAACATTACAAAAGGAGTAAATTCTAAGAGAGAAAGATGCAACTATCAAAGTAACAGAGGGACAAGGAACAAAAATGTAGTTTAAACAATAATTCTCAGCCAGACTGAGGGAGGGGAATATTTAGGATATGAGGAAGTCCAGGTGCAGATTCTAAGTTCTCTAAAGTGCACCACCACTCTGCCTAACAGCTGACCTTTCCCTCCTGAAATGGACGTTTTTTATTTAGAAAAGGAAATGAGAATCTTCTTCTGTGATTTTTTGCACTGATTAAGTAGAGTTAAAAAGTTCTGTGGGACCATTTTCTTTAGGAAGCAATTTTACAAAAATCAGGCATTTCACAGGCAGGTGTTACTTTGACATTTTTAATGTTCTGTGTTAAGGTGGTATTGATTAGTTCGTTTCTTTGTGATGAATTCAAACAGCAACATTTTTTCCACATTGATTTCTTATAATTTTGTATTTAGCTAAATTTCTAGACTGTTGTGTCATCATGATGCTTTTTTGTACCATCACGATGAAAAGTTTTAACTCTCTTAGCATTTATGAGTTTAAGTTCTTTTTTTAATTCAAATCAGAAAATAAATGCACATGTTGAATTTCCCATGAATAAACCTGGCTAAGGCTTGTCTGCAATGAAAAAGAGACTATAAGGGCAAAAATTCCCAAATCAGTTATCAATTTCCTTTAAGAAACCAGTTTCTTGTAATCTTCAGAATACACAGACTCTTTATGAAAACAAATTACCCATTTTCATATACAGATACAGGCCATCTTAAAATATATCACCAAAAGAAGTCAGCCTCATTACTTCTGTTAGACCCATTTCAGTGGGAAGATGCGGAGGAGAGAGGAAATGAGGCCACTGGAAGGTTTTGCAGGTGTGAGATGAAGCTGGGCAGTCGTCTACTTCTATTTCTCATGAACGTGCAGAGTGGAAGGACAGACCATGGAGTGAAAGGAATTACCCTTTTTCTCATGCCTCCTTTTTGCATTGTCTTTTGTCAAAAGAGTTTGTTCACAGGCGGTGCCACCTCTGTGTGGAAGTGGCAGACCCCATCCCAGCTTTTTCCTCTCCAGCCTAGTTCAAGTTGTCCAACCCAAGTCCAGTGGGACTAGCTTCCTGGCATACGGACACTTAGCTCGTCATGGGACATGAGATTTCAGTACAGGTGGCTGCTGTTGTGGACCAATAAATATATATTTATTCTTTGCTTATTCCAGATGGAAGAGCTGAAATACTCAAGTCTTTAGATACTGAAGTCTTGAATGGTGTAGGATGAGATGTTGACTAACACGTATGCAGGATGGCATGGGGGAAAATGCTTTGTCCAGTTCACACAAGGACTGGGAAAAGTTTTAATGATGATTTTAAAAGAGTGTAGCTGCCAACTAAATTCAAGTTAACGCTGATGGAGCAGGTGATCTTGAGTGCTATCATGAAGCACATGCAAGAGAACAGGGTGATCAGGCCCAGTCAACATGGGTTCACAAAAGTCAGGTCTTGCCAAACTAACCTGATCGCCTTCTGTGACAAAGTGACTTGGCTGCTGGATGAAGGAAAGGCTGTGGATGTATCTTCCTGGACTTCAGCAAAGCCTTTGACACAGTTTCTCACAGCATTCTGCTTCGGAAACTGTCAGCCTCTGGCCTGGACAGGCGCACACTCTCCTGGGTGGAAAACTGGTTGGATGGCCGGGCCCAGAGAGTGGTGGGAAATGGTGTGAAATCCAGCTGGAGGCCAGTGACAAGTGGGGTTCCCCAGGGCTCAGTGCTGGGTCCAGCCCTGTTCTATGTCTTCATCAATGACCTGGATGAAGGCATCAAGTGCACCCTTAGCAAGTTTGCGGACGACACTAAGCTGCGTGGAAGTGTCGATCTGCTGGAGGGTAGGGAGGCTCTGCAAAGGGATCTGAACAGGCTGGACTGCTGGGCTGAGTCCAATGGCATGAGGTTTAACAAGGCCAAATGTCGGGTCCTGCACTTGGGGCACAACAACCCTAAGAAGTGTTACAGACTGGGAGAAGTCTGTCTAGAAAGCTGCCTGGAGGAGAGGGACCTGGGGGTGTTGGTTGACAGCCGACTGAATATGAGCCAGCAGTGGCCCAAGTGGCCAAGAAGGCCAATGGCATCTTGGCTTGGATCAGAAACGGCGTGACCAGCAGGTCCAGGGAGGTGATTCTCCCTCTGTACTCGGCACTGGTGAGACCGCTCCTCGAATCCTGTGTTCAGTCCTGGGCCCCTCACCACAAGAAGGATGTTGAGGCTCTGGAGAGAGTCCAGAGAAGAGCAACAAAGCTGGTGAAGGGGCTGGAGAACAGGCCTTATGAGGAACGGCTGAGAGAGCTGGGGGTGTTTAGCCTGGAGAAGAGGAGGCTGAGGGGAGACCTCATTGCTCTCTACAACTACCTGAAAGGAGGTTGTGGAGAGGAGGGAGCTGGCCTCTTCTCCCAAGTGACAGGGGACAGGACAAGAGGGAATGGCCTCAAGCTCCGCCAGGGGAGGTTTAGGCTAGACGTTAGGAAAAAATTCTTTACAGAAAGGGTCATTGGGCACTGGAACAGGCTGCCCAGGGAGGTGGTTGAGTCACCTTCCCTGGAGGTGTATAAGGCATGGGTAGATGAGGTGCTGAGGGATATCGTTTAGTGTTTGATGGGAACGGTTGGACTCAATGATCCGGTGGGTCTCTTCCAACCTGGTTATTCTGTGATTCTGTGATTCTGGTGAGAAATTACAGTAGGTAATTCAAGGAGACTATACATATTCTTAAATAGCTGCCCACAGAGGGTTAAAGAGAACATAACTAAAAATAATTGCATAGGAATTATGGATTTCAAACAGAATGCGTTATGCTGCTCAAACAAAACTTCAAGGTAGACGTATTAGAGAGGATTATTAGCATATCCCACTTTTTCAACAAATCTTGTAAGGAAGGAAAAACATAATAATGTAAAGGAGCTGAGGATTCATGATTCCATAATAGCTGTATCTGCACCATTCTACCTGCAGAATTTATTTTCTGTGGGTGGTGATGTTAATGAACTTTTTTTTATTTCTTAGCTATCTTATTTTTCTCCTGTAAGCAGCTCTTTTGGGTATGGATATTAACCTGTAATCTTCTCTTAGCTAAAACTTTCTTTGGCCACGTTACAACTGGGCAAGGACTCTTATAAGGAGTAAAGTGCAGCATGCAAAAGTGATCAGAAATATACTCACAAAAATTCATTTTTATTTGAGCTTGTTCATTCTAATTGTTCTCTTGAGGCTTGATCCTGAGTGCAGAGAAATCCAAAGGGGGCTCATTGGGCTGTGGGTCAAGTTTTCAGGTCACCTGTCCGTGGCAAGTGGTGAATAATGAGCAGCACACTGCACAGCCCTTTGGGCCTTACCCTGGTGGTGGAGGTAAGAATTCAACCACTGATATCACTAAGTGCAGTCTCAGAGCTGGAGGAGAGCATTGCCGCTCGCTGCTGCAGCAAAAGGCAATCGCAGACCTTAATGATCAGCAGGCTGGTGTGTCCCAATAATGCAGCTGACCATGCCCTCGTTAATTAGTGCAAACTGTGCCCCAGAATGTTTTCTCTGTAGAGTTAGCTCTTTCACAGATGGCAATGGTCCAAGAAGCTGTTAGAGTCACTACTGGGACTTTATATGATTACAAATATATTTCCATGTGTAATTATGAGTATAGTGATGGCTAATTTGTCCCTCCCACTGATATAAACAGGATAGCATTAATACATATATCTTGCAAACAGAAGTACAAATACTGAAAACTGTTTAGGGCAGACTTTATTTCCTGTCTATCTTTTTCCCCCCTTAAAAGAATCCTTGAAGCAGGTTCAAAATATTTGCTCCTGATGACAGGAATGTCCTTCCCTTTAGTATAGATTAGGCATTTAGGTGGGAAATGGGATTTGGAGGTCCTGGCCCATGTTTTTGTGCAACCACAACCATGTGTGAACCACTTCATTCTGTGTCCTTCTGCTGTCCTACTAAGCCTTGCTAGATTTAAAAGTCCTGGGAGGTGGTTGTCATCTTTTGTCTTTTATACTGACACCAGCATGATCAAAGGCTAGGGTTCTGGACATCATCACAGAAATCACAAAAAGGGTTTGGGAGCCTCTTGGTCAATCCCAAAACTCCCACATGTTTCCACAGAGGCAGAAACAGGTCCTTGGTGAACTGCCAGCTTTTAGCACCTAGCATCTCCATCTTTTCCTAGTGTCCCAGTACTTTGAGTTCTAGTGTCACAAGGATCTGGAAACAAATGTGCAATCACCAAGCATAAATTGGATTACTCCATGGCAGAAAAAGAATTGTTCAAGCTTGGAAACAAAATGGTTACTATAAAACTAATTTCTCTTACCTGCTTTCCAAAGATGCCCACCTTCCTACATAAATTCCCCTGTCATTAATCTAATAAAGATCTACTTTCTTCATAATTTACTGTACCCTTCAATAAGCATTGTATTATTTGTGCAAGGCAAGTATATGAAACATCGTTGCCCTTCTCTACTTTTTTACATATCTGGTTCTTTCAAGGTCACTAACCTATCTCATAGTTTTCATCTCTTTTAAATAGTCTGCTGTTACCTTTTGCACCTCGCTTCCTAGATCACACCTGTTTAGATATCTGCAGCTGCATCTTCTCAAGTAGCTATTGATCCATGTCTCCTTGCTAACCATTACTAACATGATCATCAGTAATGATGTTAATTACATCTGTTAGGATTTTTAGCACCTTTTTACTAGTTAGAAAGGGGGCCTGTTTTATGATTTTGTTGTTATTGACCATGGTTTCTTCCTGCAATATCTAAAGCACAGAGAGAAAAATCATATTCAGTAAAACAGCCTCATTTTGCCACATGTTGGCTTTCAGCACCTAGGTCATGCAGAAAGACTAATCAATCCCTACTGACCAGCAAGAGCCTAATATGTAGCCGGATAGGGCCCCCATCCAGCAAAGCACTTAAAGATATCCTTATGTAAACGTGTAATCAGTCCCACTTTCAGTGTGATTTGGCAAGAAGTGCATTTCAGAGTAGAGCATCTCAGGGGATGCTGCTTTTTGCAAGGGCTATGCAAGACCAGGCTGTACTAGCTGCAAATGCAAGCTCAGTCCAAGGTGTCTGGTATCCTTGAATTGGGCGAAGTAACTCTTTTTAATGTATTGCTTGTGAGGACATCCCTGTGCTTTGGGAGAGGCTGTGGAGATGCCCATGTTTTAGAGTCATAATGTGCATTTCTGAGTGCGAGCCTTTGCCTCTGAGGAGTCAGTGAGCTCTTAGGATGTTTGTGTTCCGTTTCTGGCTGTTTAAAAGACAATGAAATTATTTAGGAGTGGACAGAATAATTGTCTGGGTCCTTTGGGGCCTGACAGTTGTGCTCGCTGTGTGATGATGGGAGCAATCCTCTGATCTTTGGGCTCTATTGATTCCTCGAGCCAAGTGTGTTGCTGCCACTGGCCTCTTATCCTATACCAAAAACCACAGGTGGAGTGTGGTTCTGCTGTGCCTGTCTGCCAGGGAGAGAGACTAGGATAATTATCACCTTGGTATAGAAGAAAATAGAGCTAAAAGGGACCTGAGGAGGTCATCTCATCCACCCCCACTCAAACTCCTCCTGACACATGTTTGTCTAATGTGTTTCTTTAACCCCACCAGCAATGGAGATCCCCCAGGCTCCCCCGGCGATCTCCTCCAGTGCCTAATGACCCTTGAAGCAGGGAAGTTATTCTAGTGCTGAACTTAGCTCTCCCTTGCCACATTTAAACCTACTACTTTTTGTGCTCTCCCCATGGATGTGGATAAGAATTTATTGCTTTCCTCTTTGCATAAACCTTTTACATAATTGAAGACTGTTATCATGTCTCCACTTTGTCTTCCTTGCTCTAGACTAAATAGCCCAGATAGGAGGATGAAAGCTGGAATGGAGTGTTAGGGAGAAGCAGTTAGAGGAGGAAATCAGAGAGGGATTAATCCTGCTTCCTGCACTTATAGAAATGGACTTTTCTTTCTGAAGGATGGGGGCTGAAGTGGGGCTGGAGGGGACACATCCCCTTCTTGGTGCTGTTGGTTCACTCATATAGCTCTGTGGACCCTGTATCTGATTGATGGGTTGCTGCCTCACAGTCTAAGGAAGAGGGGCCTGGGCTGACCCTTTGCTGAGCTGTGACACTCCTATCCATCCTGCATACTTGGGATATAAGGCTTTAATTTCGTACGTTGTTGAGGAGCATATCCAACTCACGTCAGCTCCTGTGAGACGTATCTGGTTGAGCTTCTGTGCACCATGAAAGCTGTTTCTAGGCACTGTGTGTGTTAGGCAGAGAGATAAAATGACAGTATAACACCATCACTCCACAGCAGCATCCAGGCAGCCCACCACAAGACCTGCCATGGAGCAGGGGTCTTCTCCTCTGAAGGCAAAACAGCATTTCTGTTGGGAGTGCTGCCTTCTCCACATCTCTGTGCTTCCCACCCATGCACAGGATGGGAAGCCACCCACCACACACGCTGCCTACATGTGTTTCACAACTTGATTGCTGTTCATAAAACCAACACATGGAACAGGCAAACGCCATCTGATCCAAAATGCCCTGGGGTGTATTATGTCAATGTCACACACATTAAGTAAGTACAGCGAAGCACTCAGTGACTTCTTGTGTTTGTAGCCCTTTTCCATTATTCAAGTCTGCTGTCAGAGCTGTAGCACGTACGCATCCATTGCACCGGAGCTGTCATAACCTGGAGGAAACTAAAATAGCTCCCAGCCTAGAGAGTTACAAAAGCATAAGGTGGGGGATAACTTAGGGGAAAAAAATGGTTCTTTACACTTTTCAGTCCTGGACAGCTTTCAGTGACACCTTTTGTCTTGCTCTCAGCACTCCAAGAACAGCTCATAAGGTGGAGCTGTTTTCCCTAGACTCCTAGGGACAAGGGATCACAGGTTTATTTACACCAGAAATGAGCTTGCCTTGAAGAAAACAAAATATCAGAGGCTGTTTGGGAGAGCAATGAAGTCCTTCAAATTGCAAGTACATTGCAGGCTAGCTCCAGCACCCTCAGCCCTTCTCTAGCTTTCCCACTTGCTCATCATGTAGTTGTTAAGACTTTCTAGTTCAATTTCAGAGTAAAAAATCTTGATAAATTGCAATGTTATTTATTTTTTTTAACTCTCTTTTCCCTCCCTTCCTGCTCAGAGTGACTTTGAAGATGACATTTGTGTTTCTGAATTGAAACCACATTTGCCCAATGCTGTGAAGCAAGGAGGCAGGGGCAGAAGAGAGAGAAACGCTTTTGTTCTTTTCTTTGTGGCTTTCCCTCACCTGCCAAGGCCAAGCTCCAAAATAATTCCTAACAGCTGAGGTTAGCCGGGGACATCTAATCCTGGAAAGCTGGCTCTGAATTCCAGCACCAACACACGGCGTTTGAGATTCATCAACAGCCATTTACATGTAATTCCCTCAAGCCCTCGAAGAAGTGTGAGCGTATGTACAGGTGTGTGCTTATTTAATTGAAAAGAAAAAGATTTTTTATAAAACTGAGCCCAAATGGCATCGATAACAATGGCAACGTGCTTTAAAACTGAGCAAGCTCAGGAGCTGTTTTGAGGATGTACTGGGGTCTTTTGAGTGTTCCCTAAACAGCCAAGTGAATAGGATGCCTGAGAATTTTTACTTTCAACCAAGAGACGGCTGAGTCCTCTTTCCCTGATTTTCAGTAATGTGGAAAGATTACTCTGCGCAAATGGAGCTTGAAGTGTCTTGCCAAGTCTTGTTTGTTTACAGGAGGGGTCTGCAGAGCATCCTGGCAAAGCGAGGAAGAGAAACCTCTCAAGGTTCAGCTAGACCACTACGGGAGGATGTGGCAGCAATGGGGTCACCATAGGGAATCACACCTTCCTAGGCTTGCACGGGGATCAAGTGGGATGTGTTCGGTAAAACTCCAGATTTTTTTCTTCTTTGGAGCCAGTCAGCAGGGATAACGTGCTATTTTTCTTAGAGGAGATTTATTTTTTTCAAAGAGAGTTCCCTCATTGGCCCTAAGTATTCATAACCCAAAAATAAAATTCCCCATCAGTTCTGTTGCACCCCTTCTCAGCAAGAAAATGTCAAACATCTTCAGTTTTGTTGGTGTTTTCTTTAAGAACATGCACTTTTTATTAAGAAAAAGGTTTGGGTTTGCTGTTTAGCCAATTGAAATGAGTAATGAAAATGTTATTTGTATGGGACAAAGGAAATATTTTCTTTTAAATTACCTCATCTTACTAATTGATTACAACGGGACTCCTTGGATTTGTGGAGTACAGCATCCGGTCCCTCTGCTCGGAGCAGGGCTTCAGCCAAAGCTGGTATAAACCATCCCAGGGGAGAAAACAGGCAAAAGCTGACAGATTTTTAGGCCTGCTTCTCCTATGAAGCCAGCTTAGCCAACATGGGGAAATAATTTGGGTGTCTGAAAAGAATATGTCATAGAAATATTAGAAGATTCTTGGAAGATGTAACACCAAAGAATACTGATAATTAAAAACATAATCTAGAAATAATAAAAAAAACCAACTAAAAATTTATCTAGCGAAATCTCCTTCAAGGAATAAGTATTTTCTGTTGTTTAGCGCAGACATCACTGTTAGACTGCTAGCATGGAAAGTACTTGTTATCGATTAAAAGTAATAAATAGCATAAATCCACAGTATGGCTGAATTTAAATCAGAAAGGGAAACAATTAACACACAGGATTACAGTACACTTTCCCTGAGACACAAAAACATTTCATATTTGAAAGTGACTTGAATGCAATCTTCCAATATTCATGGCTGAAAATGTTCTTAAATGCTTAAATGGTGTCATGAGACAGCAACTATGTCCTGAGCTGATTTCAAAACCATGGTAAATAATGTTGTTTCACATAAACACATAAGAAAATGTCACATTGACAGACATGAAAGGGGGGAAAATTGTCCAGGTCTTTGTGTCAAAGACTGAGAGAAAAGGCTTTAACAGGAAAGCTGGAAAAGCCAACTTGGAGAAGAAACGTCATTTCCAGCTCACTAACCCATCCCTGCGGTTTGCATGGTTATCCCCTCAGCTCCAGCAGCCGCTCTCACTGCTGCCGACTACCAAGAAGTAGGTCAGAAACCTATTTTTGTCTCTATTCTTCTGTGGCCACATTGCGGTTGCTACCCCTGTGCAAAGACGCAAAAGCCTCTGATCTGAGGCTGCAAGGCCAGACATATCCTGCACGGTGCTGGGCTGCACAGGGTGATCTGTCCCCAGCTCCCTCCTTGGGCAGTGGCAAGAGAGAAAAACCAAATGGGGGTGCCCATCTCCGCTTGCTGGAGAGAGATTTTAAGTGAATTAGGGACTTATTCTGTGGTTAAATACCTAAAATTTACAGGATTCTCTTAGCCAAAGTGTATGTGATGTGCCAGCTCCATCCAATAAGCCTGCACTCGAGCACTGCAGAAGGGTTTGGTGTTAACTCTTCTCTCAGTGGCGTGGGTTAGAAAGGCTCAGCAAGCGCTCGTGCTGGTGTGGCTGAGGTGGGAACAGATAAGGACACAAGGCAGAAGCAGGACGCTGGGGATGAAGCAAAGGGTACAGATATTGTAAGTGCACATTTAAGTGCTCCAGGACCGAGATCTGCCTCTTTTTACTGCTTAAGGCTAGTGATTTTATCAACTCTGCTTGCTAACATCCTTTGTTCTTCCCCAGGTAATAGCTACCTCTTCTTCTTTTTCTTTTATTTTATTTTTTTGTTTCCTTTTCCCTCAAATTGTCCAATTGATTAACATAATTCAGTTAAATTCAGCCATTGTTTTCCACTTGTACTCACCTTTGAAGTTAGCTCAAAGACGTGCCAGGAAACTGCTCTAACTTTCTCGCTGTATCATCTAGAAATTAAAAAAAACCCAAAACAATACTAGATTTTATCTGAAGATATTATCTCTCCTTATGTGATTATATCATTTGTATCTCCCTGTTATTAGCATAAAAATCCTCTTTTCACTGCCTCACTTGTCTCCTGTCAATGCAAAACATAGGCTGGTAGGGATGGTGGCTTTGCCATCCCAGAGCCTTGCGACCTTTGGAGGCCAAGTGACTTTGCATTTTGCCACTGGTCAACGAAATACTGTCCTCAAGTGAACAATTTTACAAGTGACAAACCCAGCCAACACTTCTGCCTCAGGGCATGGCACTGTCCTGAAACTCAGCTTTGCTATTTGTCACCTTTGGGATGAGTTGCAGGATATGCCAAGCCAGAACATGAATTGCAATGTGGACCTCTAATTACGTTCCCCTAAAACATCTGCAGGGTTCACTCAAATGCTGCACTGCTTTATCTGAGGGAATTGCAATCTCCGTGACATGAAAACAAACTGCAAGGCAGTTGCCTCATCATTCTGCTTCTAGCAGGTCTGGAGTCCAGCTTTTCAGCCCAATATTTCCCTTTTCACAGTGCATCTGTCAAGGCTCCTGCTCTGGAAAAGAAGATCAGAGCAAATGGAGATTGAGAAGAACAAAAGCTGACCCAAACCTTTGACCTAAACTTAACATAAAGCCAAATGAAACCTTAGAGGTTTGTAAATGTTCGTGAAACATTTCCACCTCCGGCTCCCCTCGCCTTTATCTTTAATTTCTTTATGCTCCTGCACTTACTGTTTCTAATTGAAAGTCTAATGTAAAGCCCCACTAAATTAATGGAAAGACTCTCACTGATTTTAGTAGCTTTTGATTCAGCCTTCCAATGAAAAGAAATAATTTCTTTAAGGAAAATGTCTTTAAACTTCAGAGAAGACTAAACCTGAAAAGAGATAAGGAAAATCAGAGGTCAGATACAATTTTCTGGCTAGCAGCACATGTTCTTGATCCAAACCACCCCCATGAAATTGATATGGATATTGTTATCCTGGAAAATAAAAGTCACTGTACAGAAACAGGGAATTGCTGAGCTAACAGTGAACTGATTTAATAAGCCATACTGCCTGCTTGCAACAACTAGAAAGTTTACCATTCTTTACTGCCAGCTTCTGCCATAGAAGATTACCACAGGTAATCAGCTAGCATTTGTGACCTGAAGTTCCTATTTGTATGTGTGAGATTGACTCTTCCTTCCCTTTGTACAAAAGTTGCCACAAAAGTGGCATGAAAATATTATTAGGGAAATAGCTCTTTGCTACTGACAGAGTTTTTAACTTTCTAGGAGACTTCTGTCAAAGAGGGTAGAAATGCAATAGTTTATAGGTCTTAGTAACACCTGAGTTTCCCTAAACAATGTATTAGATGATCCAAATTAAGAGCATTCTTGTCTTGAGTTATATCCTAGGTTCATGGATGAGGGACTTGAAGAAGGCTGATGAAACCAGTTCAAGCAGAAATTAAGACACGTTTTTTTCTTGAATGGCTGCTGTTAGACTGTCATTTGGCAGTGACAGTTCTGATGGATTGGTGTTGCCAGTTCGGAGCTTGGTCTCCTCTAAAGTACCAATCTGCCTTGAGCTCCTGTTTTGCACGTACGGATTGGGTGGCTTGGGTGCGCAGACTGGTATGGCAGCATATTTTACTTGCTAATACATGCACAGCTTATCTAGAGAATTATTTCTCAGTATTTCTGTAACAGACAGTTTTAATTTTCACAGTCACTGGGTAGATACACAAAGAACAGTGTGTGCTCCAGAGGTTGTTACTTGATCTTAATGGAAAACACAGATGTAGGAAATAGTTCTAGGAAGATGCTGCTAATAAGCAGCTAGTGCTCATTCATAATTTTTCTGTAAAAAAGCATTATTATTTTTTATATGCAAATGTTACACAGCGTAGGGTTTTTTTGTCCATCTCTTTTTTATCATTTTCTTTTTGTCTCCTCTTTGTTTTCTTTCTCCTCTTTCCTACCAGATTTCCTGTTTCTGAGTTCCTCCCAAGTTCTCTCCAGTGTCAAGCCCAGGCTGTCCTGTCTCTGCCAGCAACACACTCGCTGTCTCTCTTGGAGTGCCTGGCAGCAGCAATTGGCACCACCTCACTGGGAGACCTTGTGGCAAGCACGCTGAAGAGCTTATTGCCTTCAGAGCTTCTGCTGGGTGACTTTGTCTCTAGAGGTATACCTAGTTCTGTCCATGCACTAAACATCGTTCGTCTAGCAAAGGAAATACAGACCTTGACCCAAAGTTGCTGGCTGAGGTCTGTGGACCATGCAGTGCAGGGTAGCTTTGGTGGAAGGAATCCTGTAGACGGAGAGATCAGGGACAGACAAAATAATCCTATTTGATAGGAACAGTTGGACTTGATGATCCGGTGGATTTCTTCCAACCTGGTTATTCTATGATTCTATGATTTGCTTTTTTTTCATCCCAGATTAGAAGGGGGAAACTCTATGTTTTGGCCTAGTCACTATCTATTTTGACTGTCAAAATTTGGAAATCTTGTCTTTTTCTCCCTACTCATCTCGGATCCACCTTTTTCGTTGGCTTCAATGACTCCACTGGTGTGTTTTTATAAATGTTTGATTTATCTTTTTTTTTTATGAAAATGTACAGGGCATGAATTACTGTAAATGGAGCAAAATCAACCAGATGCAAACTCAGTGCATTCTCTGTAAGTCATATTCTCTGAAGACGCATTTGACCCTTTCCTCCTTCTAAATATTTCGTCTATTCTTTCATGCCTGATCTTGTTATTTGTTTTCTTGGACATTTGTTATCCAACTCCTGGCGAAATATCGGGGAAATCTTCCTGACAGCAAACTGGGCAGTCTTTCTTAAGGGAACAGCAACAATTTCTTTACTGAGCAGAGCTGAAAATGAGACAAGCCCAAATACCATCTTTGCAAAGACAAAGTTTGTGAGGACTGCCATGTGTTCCATTGGGCTCAACTGTATAACTGATGAAGCTTGTCCAGTTGGGCTTTTCTTTGGTCTTCAAAGGGTTTTATTTTAAGGTATTGTTTCTCCCTGTAAAACTTGCCTCATTGCTGTGACAGTGATCAAGTAAGCAGACAGTGAAGAAGGGATTGAGTTAGCTGTTGTCTGGTGGGAGATGAGCTGCACACGTGTGGCCTCATGGAGGTGGTAGGTCTTCTCAGACTGGGGTGGAGATGCCTTTCTGGCTATAGGCAGCCCAGACGGTCATTAAAACAAGGAAACTGCATGCTTTCATCTCTCCTGAGTCCAGTTTCCTCAACCCAGATGAGATGGGCTTGGACCCAGTCTGGGCCTCAACAAACATTTCACTTTTGCTGTTCCACCAAAGGTTTGAATTTACTCTGGGATTATCCTGACATTCAGCTGCCTCAAGGCTCTTGGTTTCCTTTCTGTCTCCTCTCCAGCTGAACGTTTACAGCTGAACTGCAGAAGCGTGTCCTAACCTCAGAGCAAACTCAAGAAAAGGCAGCTCCAGCTGCAGCTCACAGCTTGCCAGAGAGACTCCCCTGGCTGGTCTCTGACAAGCCTGTCACTACAAGTTCACCCCAACCGGCAATTCTGGCAAATGCGAATATGCGTGAAGTTCATATTAGTTCAACATTAGCTCATGTTGCCAGCAATTCAGGAGTTCATTTCCACTGCTTGAATCTTGGTTGAAAGATTTAAGTGCATTTGCCATGCAGCCTCTTAGAGAAAGTTGTGAAGGTAGGCAAGTGTTTCCTTTCCACAAACATCATAGTGGAAGTCACTTCTATAATGTCTTCTGAAATGATTGAAGATTTTAAGTCCTAATGTAGTTGTCATCTCTGCAAGATGTAATAGCATCTAGATTAACTTCCAAAACATCATAGGACATAGAAAAAGTAGGTTTATATAACAATTTTCATTTCCACTCACTGATGCAGTGAGGTCATATACCAATTGCATAAACCCAAATATTTGTTAAGACTTTCTTTTAAAGTAATTTCTACTGCTTTGACTGTATGTATTAAAAACCAGCCTGTTCAAAAGCACTTACCTCCTAGCTAAGGCACTCTGTGCATTATGATCTCTGGAATACCTTCAGCTGCCACAGAGACGTCGCAGAGCTCAACATGGTCATGCCAGATTTTCCATTTTCCTCCTTAAGTCTGTCAAAAGATCCTTTTTGCTCAGAAAAATTAAAATCTGTGTTGATCAAATGTTGGAAAAGGGTTTACTGAAAAATCTCTAATTCGATTTCTTTTTTAATTTGAAATTAGGTCAAATTTCAATGGTTATTTAATGAATGGTATTGTGCAAATATTAGTCACATAGTTGTCATTTTCCCTCCTGTCCTAACTTATTATGGGCGACAAGGATTAATTATTACCTCAGCCCTCCTGTTGGGTGATTCCTGCGTACTCTGAACTGATGACCCAACCTCAGTCCTTGACTAGATCTAGATCAAGGCAGTTTTTCAACAGCTCCCACAAACTTCTGCAGTATGAAAGGTAGCACCGTACCTGATGACCTGGTCTGGTACCAGAGATGTACCCCAAGATTTCGGAGCCAAGACCATTTCCATCCTGCTGGAAAGGCCATTCCAAAGAGGAAGAAAAACTCCTCCCAGAGCCATGCAGAACAGACAGGGGGTTTGCAGGGACTGCATCCGTGGGAAGGGCCATCCATGGGAAGGGGTGGCTCCTGCCCAGCCCCAGGAATGGGAGGCATGTTTGCAGTGGGAGGCAGTGCTCACGGGGTTCCCAGCTCTCACCATTGAACATTGTTCAGAACAAACATAGATGTTGTATGTGAATGTAAAGCTTAATTTGTGGTTTTTACACCCACCACATTTCTTGGAGTTGACATTTTCTGGAATTTTAGGGCCTTTTATCTCCTGGCTGTTGGTTGTTCTTTTTTTCTTGTTCGCTTTACAGAAAGCTAACAGCCCATGTTTTTTCATCTACATAGTGAAATAACATGCAATCAAACTGAACCATACTTTAGTCTAAAGATCTGCATAATGCTGTCCTCTACTCAAAGGTTTACAAACCTGAAGGGCAGTGGGGATGCACATTGGGTTGATAAAACACAATACAGCTGCACCATGACATTGCTTGGGTGGATGCTGAGAAATGTGGAGGAATTCCCTGGGGAAATGCAGAGTTGGAGGGAAACAAATGTCTGTTTCACCCACTGATCCACTTTGTGCCTAAGAGTGAGAACAAAATGATTTCTTTTTCAGAAATGCCTTGGGCCAGCTGTGTCTGAATGGTGCATGGGTTGTTGCTTGTTCCTGGTAGTACCTAAAATGCTCACGGCATGTTTCCAGGTGGAAGAAAGTTATAGCTGAAGAAACATGGAAGAGAGAGGGAAGGGATCCAAGGAAGCAGATATTCAGTGTAAGTGCAATCTCATTCATTGTTAAACTTCAGCCCTTTGTGATGACTTCATAGTTTAAAAGAAAAAACATTTTGCTTACAACTACTGAAAAGCTCCTTGCTCCTCCTGCTCTGTGGTAGAATGCACTGCAATAAGATTAGTACAAGGCTTTGATATGAAGCCTGTAGTGGCAACCTCAGAATATCAGACAAATATTTTTTCCAAGGATGGAAAAAAGATGTGACAGTCACTCTTTTTCTGGGACTTACCAGGCAAACGGAATACTTATGAGTTTTCATTCATTGGCAAGCAGGTTGCAATGCATCTCATTGGGTCCCCGTGTCAGGCACACAATGATGAGCATGCAGAGACGGAAGGATTGCTGTCACCTCCTACCCTACCATCATCAGGTGTGTGGCTTTAACTGGCATCATGAATCACAACCTGAGGGGTCTCTTCAAATCCCGCTGTACCTTGACTTACCAGGATCATTTTTTCAAAGCTGTTCGTTCATTCTTCACCAGAAAGAATGGTGGATTTTGGCACATGAAGCAAGAAAATCAGAGCCAACTGGAAAAAAACGGTAGTAGCCCCAGACAGACGTTGTTGGACATTCCCTATTGGTTGGAAGTTTCTAGTCTAGTTTCAAGGGCATTTTAATTTTCAAATCCCTTTTCTATTGGACACGTATGAGTGAAGTCAGGTAGCAGAGATAAAGGCTATGGGAAATATATGTCTGATTTCTGCTGTAAACCGTAATTATAGTAGTGAACACTTTGGGCTGACAGCATTTTTCAGCAACAAAGTACTTTTGAAATATTAATCTCACATCAGCTATTTGTGTTGAATATCGCCTTATTCAGCAGGCGAGGTGAGCCAATATTATCCTACTATTCTAAACAGTAAAACAGAGAGAGAAAGACAGATTAAGTAACTCAACTAAGGTCAAACAATATGTCCGAGAGAAAACTTGGGTTAAGCTTGGGGATTACTGCCTCCCAGTGATCAAGAAGTGTGGGCACTGTTTCTGAGAAACTGGTGTACATGCCCATATGATAAATTAGATATGAGACTAGTTCAGGAGGTTAGTCATTCACTAATGTGAGGGACATTTTCATTGCATGGCAAAAGCCAACAGGACATGGTGTTTATAGGCAGCAGTGGCCAGATCATACAAAATGTCACCATGTTCCTTACTTGTGCAAGTCCTATGGACTTCACTTTGGGTGACAACACTGGAATAGGCTGCTAAGGGAGTTTGTGGGGTTTTCCTTTCTGCAGATACTCAAAACTCACCTATGTATGTGCCTGTGCAACTTACTCGAGGTGAACCTGCTTTAGCAGGAGTGTTGGGCTGTATGAGTTCCAGAGGGCCCTTCCAACCCCAGCCATTATACGATTCTGTGATTTAGTTTCTTAAAGGAGAACTGGATCTTCAGAAGGTGGTTGGTAGCAGTGTAGAGTTGTGAAGACCTTGTCATTTGGCCAAAACGGCCAAAGTTTTAAATCTTTCAACCTCTCCTCACTACTGGCCCTTTGCCATTCCATTAGCTGAAAGGGATTAATACAGATGGGCCATGATGAGGAACAGAAGTTGTATGTCTACATGGCTTGTACAAGTCGCATGGGAACAGAATCTCTTGAAACTGAACACTGACAGTATAGTAACTTTAGGAAACTAATTATCCCTTAGACAGTTGAGTAAATTTCAGAAAAAAAAGTTTACATTAAAAAAATGGCTAATAATAACAGGGTTAATGTATTTGTATATGGAGGAAAGGAATAGCCAGGCCTTTTGTTTCTGGGTTTCCTTCTATTTACAATGCAGCATGAATGCCATTCAAGGAAGCAACCTCTGCATAACAGGTCTAATTTTTAACAAATCATGTTTCGGCAAAAATGAGCAAGATCCTAGATTTTACTTGGCTTGGATGTTTAAAGTTAAATTATAAGTTATGTAATAAAACAAAAGAATCACTAAACATTGATTTACAGGTTTATTTTGTTATAAGAAATGAAATTTTTATTGGAACGAAATTAAACAGAGCTTTATGTGTTTGTATTCCCCACAGCCTTTTATACTCTACTAATATAGCAATATTCATAAATCAAACCAGAGTTTTCAGATTTCCTCAGGAGTGACCTAGGCAAGAAACCCTTAACAGCTTGCTGAGAGACTTTGAAATTAAATTCAGCTGTAATATCATCATGACTAATTTATGGCTAGTTTGGTTGCTACAAAGATACATTTAAAGGAAGTGAAGTACATTGTGAGGATAAGATAAAAGATGGGCTTAGTATCATGAAGTTAGTCCACTAGAAAGATTTATTCTATGTTTCATTACTTTATTGAACATGGCAAACCAGTCTGTTCCTTAAGAGAGAGAAAAGCTTATGTGATGAAATATGTAAATACTAGCCCTTCAACCAAGCAAAACAGGGAAAACATTAAATATAAAATTAAACCTTTATATAGCTATTGAAGAAGTCTGTTCCTTTTGACATCAGATACATTTATACATGTGTATGAACATGCATGCAGCAGCAGGCACTCGTGTATTGTCTATATACACGCACACATATGGTCTCTGGTTTAGAATACGATTAACAAACAGTACTGTATCACTAGGGCTGAGGCAGATATTATCTGGCAGAGTTTGAACCATGTTTCTGAAATTCCTAGTGTCCCTGAAGCCTGAAGCCCATTTTCATCTCATTGCAACTTTTGAACTTCCTGCAAAGCCAAATTGAGATTGATGACAAAGTGCAACATTTTGGAATTATTAAAGGTATTTGTTTTTCCTTTAATTTCCTCTACCACAGAATTAGAAGGGTGAAAAATTATTCTTTTTTACACAGTAATTATATGTCTAACTTCTCACATTTCACATGGACAGAAAATTCCCTATGAACTCTGCGTGTATTGGGACCTATGTTCTTTATCCTGCTCCAGCATCATCATTACCTCTTGTTTGAGATGTGGATTCTCATTCTGTCCTTGCTGCTTAAAATGAGTGAATCATTTCAGGCACAAGTTAAGCTAACATATTTCTTGGTGCATGTCTTTCTGTGCCATCTGCCTTCAGGTAAGTGGCTTCCTATTGCTGTTGACCCTCCTAGGATATCAAGTTTCTGTAGGTGACCTTCTCCACACAGGCATTATGAGGAGCGGCTGAGAGAGCTGGAGTTCTTTAGCCTGGAGAAGAGGAGGCTGAGGGGAGACCTCATTGCTCTCTACAACTGCCTGAAAGGAGGTTGTAGAGAGAAGGGAGCTGGCCTCTTCTTCCAAGTGAGAGGGGACAGGACAAGAGGGAATCATAGAATCACCAGGCTGGAAGAGACCCACCAGATCATCCAGTCCAACCATTCCCACCAATCTCTAAACCATGGCTCCTCAGTACCTCATCCACCTGCACCTTAAACACCTCCAGGGAAGGCGAGTCAACCACCTCCCTGGGTAGACCATTCCATTGCCTAATGACCCTTTCAGTGAAGAATTTTTTTCCTTATGTTGAGCTGAACCTCCCCTGGTGGAGATTGAGGCCATTCCCTCTTGTCCTGTCCCCTGTCACTTGGAAGAAGAGCCCAGCTCCCTCCTCTCCACAACCTCCTTTCAGGTAGTTGTAGAGAGCAATGAGGTCCCCCCTCAGCCTCCTCTTCTCCAGGCTAAACACCCCCAGCTCTCTCAGCTGTTCCTCATAAGGCCTGTTCTCCAGCCCCTTCACCAGCTTTGTTGCTCTTCTCTGGACTCTCTCCAGAGCCTCAACATCCTTCTTGTGGTGAGGGGCCCAGAACTGAACACAGGATTCGAGGAGCAGTCTCACCAGTGCCGAGCACAGAGGGAGAATAACCTCCCTGGACCTGCTGGTCACGCCATTTCTGATCCAAGCCAAGATGCCATTGGCCTTCTTGGCCACCTGGGCCACTGCTGGCTCATGTTCAGTCGGCTGTCGACCAACACCCCCAGGTCCTTCTCCATGCAGCTTTCCAGCCAGGCTTCTCCCAGTCTGTAGCACTGCTTAGGGTTGTTGTGCCCCAAGTGCAGGACCCGGCATTTGGCCTTGTTGAACCTCCTGCCATTGGACTCAGCCCAGCGGTCCAGCCTGTTCGGATCCCTTTGCAGAGCCTCCCTACCCTCCAGGAGATCCACACTTCCACCCAGCTTAGTGTCATCTGCAAACTTGCTAAGGGTGCACTCGATGCCTTCATCCAGGTCATTGATAAAGACATTGAACAGGGCTGGACCCAGCACTGAGCCCTGGGGAACCCCACTTGTCACTGGCCTCCAGCTGGATTTCATACCATTTCCCACCACTCTCTGAGCCCGGCCATCCAACCAGCTTTCCACCCAGGAGAGTGTGCGCCTGTCCAGGCCAGAGGCTGACAGTTTCCGAAGCAGAATGCTGTGAGAAACTGTGTCAAAGGCTTTACTGAAGTCCAAGAAGACCACATCCACAGCCTTTCCCTCATCCAAGAGTCTAGTAACTTTGTCATAGAAGGTGATCAGGTTAGTTTGGCAAGACCTGCCTTTTGTGAACCCGTGTTGACTGGGCCTGATCACCCGGTTCTCTTGCATGTTCTTCATGATAGCACTCAAGATCACCTGCTCCATGACTTTCCCTGGTACTGAGGTCAGACTGACAGGCCTGTAGTTCCCTGGATCTGCCTTGTGCCCCTTCTTATAGATGGGCATGACATCGGCCAGCCTCCAGTCCAGTAGTACCTCCCCAATAATCCAGGACCACTGGAAGATGATGGAAAGGGGTTTGGGAAGCACATCCGCCAGTTCCCTCAAAACTCTTAGGTGGACTCCATCCTGCCCCATAGACTTGTAGACATCTAGCCAGGCAAGCAAGTCTCTAACCACCTCCTCTTGGATCATGGGAACCTCGCTCTGCTCCTCCAACCCCTGGGGTTGTGTGCAGAGGGAACAACTTTCCTTACTAATAAAGACTGAAGCAAAGTAGGCATTGAGTACTTCAGCCTTGTCTTCATCCCCTGTTACTGTTGTTCCCTCTGCATCTAGAAGGGACTGGAGATTCTCCCTATTCCTCCTTTTACTGTTGATATATTTGTAGAAAGATCTTTTATTGTCTTTCACAGACTTGGCCAATCTGATTTCTAGTTGGGCCTTAGCCCTCCTGATTTTTTCCCTGCACATTCTTGCTTCCTCCCTATAGTCCACCCAGGATGCCTGCCCCTTCCTCCAAAGCTCATAGACCTTCCTCTTCTTATTGATGTCTCTCAGGACCTCCCTACTCAACCACGCTGGTTTCTTACCCCGCCGGTTACTTTTCCGGAACATGGGAACGGCTTTCTCCTGAGCTGCTAGGAGGAAAGTTTTCTTTGAGAAGTCACCAGATTTTATAAGCTTTAAAAAAAATTTGGCTTCATTCAGTCTCAAGTATGATTAAAAGAGCTGCCCTGATTTATTGGTGTCAAACAAAGTATGTTTGGGTAGAACATTATTTTGTAATGGAAAAAGCATCAGTGGAAGCACTGCCTATCAGCACAGTTTGGGCTGGATGAGGCCTGAGACTTAAATTGCAGGAGTCTTTAATACAGGAGAAAGGCAAGACCACTAAAAACATTGTAACTAGAAGGCAATCTCTTGCTCTGCCAGGCAAAGGTAGCAGTGAATTCAACCTCAAAAACATCTGGGGTTCTGCTTATATGATATATATTATTCTCAGATATATGAGAATTGCCTACTTTGTGCCTCACCTTAGCTGTGCAAAGAAAACAGAAAGAAGTTTCTCATTTCTATCCTACCAGGAGTGATAAGAAACTTTCTGTATACATGAATTTAATAAGGAAATAATATTCTCCAGTTGGTAACATAGTTGCTTCCTTCTGTCCTTTAATTCTTCACTTTTTCTCTTTGCCTTGTAAATGACAATCATTTTTGTTCTTGCACATTGTCTTACCCAAAGCAGTGCTCTGCCAGAGCGTTGCCACCAGGATTTGCCTACCAGTGCCTGCCCAGAGGCAAATGGTTCCTGTTGAAACAGGTCCAGAGGAGGGCTACGAAGATGATCAGAGGGCTGGAGCACCTCTGCTGTGAGGACAGGCTGAGAGCTGGGGTTGTTCAGCCTGGAGAAGAGAAGGCTCTGGGGAGACCTTATAGAGACCTTCCAGTACCTGAAGGGGCTACAAGAAAGTTGGGGGGGGCTGTTTACAAGGGCTTGGAGTGATAGGACAAGGGTGAATGGCTTTAAATTGGAACAGGGAAGAATTAGATTAGACATTAGGAAGAAATTCTTCACAATGAGGGTGGGGAGGCCCTGGCCCAGGTTGCCCAGGGGCAGCCAGGCTGGATGGGCCTTGGGCAGCCTGATCCATGGGAGGTATCCCTGCCCATGGCATGGGGGTTGGAACTGTATGATCTTTAAAGTCCCTTCCAACCCAAACTATTCTATGACTCCATGAAACGGAAAACCCAGTATAAGTGTCTAGCGATGCAGGGTAGCCAAGACAGCTGTTAACAAATCAGTTTGTCCCAGCGCATCCTTGTCACACCAAAACAAACAAAAATCATCATTTTTCTAAAGCATTTTTAAAAGGAGAATCCCTGTGCAAAGGGAGCTCTCTGTGAGACTGCTGCTCATGCACTTCCTGAAACCACCATGTTCATTTTTTTCCCAAAATATGCAGCTGAGGTGACTTTGGCTTTAAATCTTCTTTATGGCCCTTTGTGATGCTATTGAGACTACAGCTGAGGCTGCTATCAAGACAAGTTATTAGCAAATATTAAGTCAATTCAGTAAGCTTTGGATAAAAATTATATGGAATACTGGAATGGTTGGGCTCAACGATCCAGTGGGTCTCTTCCAACCTGATGATTCTATGATTCTATACTGGAATTGGCAGTCCTCTGAACCTATATGCATTTCTTCTAGCAGACGTTCCATTTGTCCCACTTTCAGACAACTGCTCTTGGTCAAAACACTCCACATATTTAAAAAAGGTGGTCCTCATGCTGTAATTTTTAGCAGTGCTTCTTTTGGGTGAATAAAATTGTCTTCTGTCTTTAACACATTTAATGATTATTTAAAAGCAAATTGATGAATAGAAGAAAGCATGCTCCCACTTGGGGCAAATTTATATTTGGGCTGATTCATAATAATTAATCTTTGTCTAAGTGGAATGCATTAATTTCTCCTACTGGTGTTGACTACACTTCTGCTTCTTTTCGAAGTTATATGGTTCTGCTCCAGAGGCATATTTGCTGATTAAATTGGACCGCAACTGGGTATTTGGGTTATGTCACTTATGCAAACGATCTTTTAAAGAACACGGAGTACTTGTTTTTGCAGATATCGCACACTCTACATTTAATCACAGACCTTTGTAGCTTGTTATTTCTAGAGTTCGGATTACTGCAATTTAAAAACCTCTCTGTCCTTGCCATTGCTCAGTGACATAAAATAAACCCATGAATTAAGAAACAAACCACAAAACTTGTCAACTTGCACTGAGAGACGGATTAAAAAAAGCAAGGATGCTTTACGGCGACCTGTAAACGCCATCTGCAGCACAGCTATAAAGGGAAATGTTATAAATTTCCATGTAACCAGAGCTACATTTTTTGGAGTGCTGTGACCCCCGGCAGTACCAGCGTGAGTGGGTGAGTTGCAGACATGTAGCAAGAGAGGGTTCGTCCCCACGCTGGGTCTATGGGAGGGAGAGGGGGAAGGCGAACAGAGTAGAGGAAGGATTTCCTGCAGTTGCCTGCTGCTCATCCGTGGAACCCACAGCCGGTGCCCTGGTTTGGCCTGGCGTTCGCTCCACTCGACCCTGCCTGGGGTCGCTTGGGGTGGGCCCTGAGCCCGGGGGCGGCAGCGGAGATGCAGCTGGAGCTGGGACAGCCTCTGCAACCCTCGATGGACTGAACTTCTCCAAGTTCCTTTTATAGTAAAATCGCTTTGTCTGGCCCCGCCACCCCCCTCCTTGTGCTCAGCGCAGTGGAGGTGCCAGCCCAACATGCCAGAAATACTCCTGATCCCCGGAGACGGAGCAGCGGGAACAGCCGGGGTCCTGCAGCCCGTACCCCAGCATGAGCCCCAGCCCAGCCGCTTGTCCCCCCAACCCCACCAGGTCCCTCTCTAGCGAGTGACAGCAGTAGTATTGCTCCTTGCTTCACTGTAAACGAGGCATCTCAGGAACGAACAGAAACCATCAACTGCCTGGGATAACAAATAACATACACGCAGGACAGGATTTCACTGGCTGCAGGCTGAAAAACTCTCCATAGCGTCATTAGTTTCTTCTGTACCCTGTTTTTCCTCTGCTGTGCTGGTCCTGAGCAGCTCACGCTGCTGCTGCCAGGGCACGGCCAGGGTGGTAGGCAGGGAAAATAACATGAAGTGTTGAGGAGGGCAAGTACCATAATCTGTTGCTGAGTTTGGCTGTGCTCCATTCCCAGTTCTGATGTCTTCTGACTTCAAAAAGGGCTTTGGCCCTAAGTCTTTGCCAGTATTCTACCACAATTTATGTGTCTAGATACCTCCTCTAGGTCAGGTAATAGCTTGAGTGGGAATAACTGGCATCAAGCTGCACTCAGTGGAGATACACAAGGATGGAAGCGCACAGAGGGAGAATGAGTGGCAGGGAGCAGAACAAGGTAAGAAGGTCTCAGGTTGCAGTAGGGGAATCAGGGAGATGCTGTGAGCTAAGGAGCTGCTGATGAGGCTGATAAGGAAAATGTGGAGATAAGTAAAGAGAGCAGTAGGAAGGACAGACAGAGTGTGGATGTCCTCAGGACATGAGCAGGGAATATGAGGCAGAGAAGGCATTAGGATGAAGAAGACAAGGTTGGATAAGAGGTGAGAACGGGATGAGGGCAGGACATTTTGGGTTGGAGGTAAGAAGGGGCAGACTTGCATTCGGAAGTTAAATGAACTGAGTTGAGTCATTGCCTATCTGGATGTTGTTTTCTCCTCGTTCAGCTCTGAGCTCTGGCAAAGGTTTCCTGTCTTTCCCTAGGGTTTCTAAGGACCATCTGCATCTCTGCCAGCATGTGGGGTAGATGCCTGTATGCTCATTGCCTGTGTGACTGCGGGTATGATGCTAAATGTGAGAGGGCATCTCTGGTTTAGGGAAATTCTGTGCTGCACAACAGTGCAATCATAAGTGACATGACAGGGTACTGCTGAATACTGAGGTAGGCTTTGTCTCTTTATGGATTTTTTTTTTAATTGATTTATTTCTATAGGCCTCCTGCTGCTCTGGGTGGTTCTGCTCCAGTGGAAGAAGAGTGTTATCTGTCAAATTCCTCTTGCTACGTGATGTGAGGTGAGTCTGGGACTTAAGGGCAAGGCAGGATGGCCCCATAATTAAGGTCTCATGTATTTGAACACCACCCTGATGAATGGCATTCAGTTTCTTCAGTCACCTGGTCTAAACTCTTTCAAGATGACTACTTCTGTGGTTTTGGCCAAGGACTGGTTTTTGCAGATGTTTCAATAGATGGTGACAAGAATTGGAGTTTGCATGCACAGCGTAAAAAGCCTGTGAGAAATGCTGTTTCTGGACAGTATGGACACCACAAAATTAGTAAAGCTTTTTTACTTTATTCTGATTATTTCTCACTCCTCCCTATTCTCACAACGTGTGATTTAGCTGCAGGAGTAGATATGTTGCTTTTGGATGATCCAGTAATGAGAAGTGCAGAAAACTCATGAGGCTATGAACAACTTTGACTTCTGTGCTAAAGTAAGGCAGCAAGTAAGGCGTGGTGCAATGCAGTAAACAGCAAGTGGAAAACCAAATATAAAAATCATTAAAATGTACCCTCCACTCTGTGCAAATGAGTGGCAGAAAATTCCTAGGCAGATCTTTGGGAATTTAGCTGCTGTTGCTGAACTCTAGTTACTGTGAAGACCGTGTTCATATACATCCTTGTGCTTTTGCATAGGTAAGGTCCCATTTCAGCCTCTCATCTGACACCGGATCATATTTATTCTGACACTAGGTGTTATGTTGCACTGTGAATAAAATAGTTACTTGCTGACAGAATAACTTCTACTTGCCTTGAGGGCTGGTGACACAGTGCCCTGACTTAGAGGCTAAAGATGGCTGATGAGTTCCTGCATCTCTGGACTCTGCTGGGAACCCGAACTGTTAACCTGATGCTCATTTTTTATCTGTTTTCCACTGAAACAGTTTAAAAGCATCTCTTTTACTGTGAATTCTTGCTTATTTGTCTTAAAAGGGGAAAAACACCAAACAGGAATTAACAAGATGCTTTTCTTTGTGACTTCAGTCCTTTATTAGGAAGTTTATGATCAGGCTTTCGGGAAGCTTTCCTTGAATTATTCTAAGGTTCTAATGATAAAAAACTCAGGGAGGTCATGCACATGGGGGATTTAATACTCATTCAGAACCATCTGGCGTTAGATTACATGCAAGGAAAGAACAAAATCTGGCAGTAATATTCATCTCCATTAACCCAGAATACAGACTGATATGATTATAGCAGAGAAAATACTCTCACTCTTTCACCAGGAAAAGCTCTTGATAGACCAGGGCTAAATTGGTTTATAAACCCAAAGACTTCTTGAAGCATGGGTCTGCACTTTCATAGAGTACATTTGCTTTGGATTTTTTCTTTTTAACTTTGATAACTAATATGTTAAGGTATAAAATATTGCTAGGGTGAAAGGTTGTATTTGGAGCTCCTAACTTACTCTGTGGGTCCAGTCTTAGTAGTCTAAGCACAGTGCTGGAGTAAAGCCCATTCATGCTTTGCCTCAACCTCACTTCTAGACCATTACTGAGATAATGCTTCCAGAAACATCCTCAGCAAAACTTACAATGATGTCAGTAGCGATTAGATACCCTTCCTCCAAGACCCCAAACCAGGTATGTGCTTCAGCATGTGCTTGACCTGAAGCACACTGACTAGTGAGGGCAACTGATGTAAACCTCCTGGGTGGAAAACTGGTTGAACGACTGGGCCCAGAGAGTGGTGGGAAATGAAGTTTACTCCAGCTGGAGGCCAGTGACAAGTGGGGTTCCCCAGGGCTCAGTGCTGGGTCCAGCCCAGTTCAATGTCTTTATCAATGACCTGGATGAAGGCATCGAGTGCACCCTTAGCAAGTTTGCAGGCAACACTAAGCTGGGTGGAAGTGTGGATCTGCTGGAGAGTAAGGAGGCCCTGCAAAGGGATCTGAACAGGCTGGACTGATGGGCAGAGTCCAATGGCATGAGGTTTAACAAGGCCAAATGCCGGGTCCTGCACTTGGGGCACAACAACCCTAAGCAGTGCTACTGACTGGGAGAAGCCTGGCTGGAAAGCTGCATGGAGGAGAAGGACCTGGGGGCGTTGGTCGACAGCCGACTGAACATGAGCCAGCAGTGGCCCAGGTGGCCAAGAAGGCCAATGGCATCTTGGCTTGGATCAGAAAACGGCATGACCAGCAGGTCCAGGGAGGTGATTCTCCCTGTGTACTCGGCACTGGTGAGACCGCTCCTCGAATCCTGTGTTCATTTCTGGGCCCCTCACCACAAGAAGGATGTTGAGGCTCTGGAGCAAGTTCAGAGAAGAGTAACAAAGCTGGTGAAGGGGCTGGAGAACAGGCCTTATGAGGAGCGGCTGAGAGAGCTGGGGGTGTTTAGCCTGGAGAAGAGGAGGCTGAGGGGGAACCTTATTGTTCCCTACAACTACCTGAAAGGAGGTTGTGGAGAGGAGGGAGCTGGGCTCTTCTTCCAAGTGACAGGGGACAGGACAAGAGGGAATGGCCTCAATCTCCACCAGGGGAGGTTCAGGCTCGGCATAAGGAAAAAAATTCTTCACTGAAAGGGCCATTAGGCAATGGAATGGTCTACCCAGGGAGGTGGTTGACTCGCCTTCCCTGGAGGTGTTTAAGGTGCAGGTGGATGAGGTACTGAGGAGGCATGGTTTAGAGATTGGTGGGAATGGTTGGACTGGATGATCTGGTGGGTCTCTTCCAACCTGCTGATTCTATGATTCTGTGATTCTGTGAAACCCAGTTTAGAGAGTGAAGGATGTTGGGGAGATGGTCACTCCTTATAGAGATTAACTGTCTTTCACCCTAACTGCTGGGCAGGCTTTCATCAGCCTCCTGTGCTGCTCGCTAATTCTTGAATCATTTTCATTTTTGTCATTCTTCATAAACACAATGGCTTCTCCAGCGATGGTCTCTCTCTGTTCTCAGAGATTTCCTCTCCTCTTCCCTCCTTTCCCAGCTTGGCACAGCAAGTGCAGTCAGATAACTTCTCTCCCTCTGTGATTCACTTACTATACAGAAAACAAAACCATATGGAGAATGAGAAAAGGCCATTTATCTCAAAGTCTATTGAGATGTGAACATCTCGCATTAAGGCTTCAGTTCAGCCAGGCTTTCTTGCACGTGTCTCTGTCATCTCTTTCCACAAGAACAGAGATGGACTCCTGCATCAGCCAAAACAATCCTCTTAGCTTGTCATCTGGTTTCTACTTAGCATGGTCCCACGTACAAAACATTCAAAGTTAAAAAATAATCTTGTTATGTATTTTCCTTTGTTCTGAGAAGCCACCTGTGCCAGCTCCCCCTTTGGAGACTCTGTCTGGTGAAGGGAATTGTTATCATCCAGAGATAAGGATGTAGTTCAGTAAATGCAACATGCGTCAAGCTTGACAAAGGAAAGTTTGTTTTATGTTTACTAATTAGATGTTTCCTCCCAAGTGGCTGACAGAGAATGATATTATTCAATTACTAGCTGCTTTAAGGAAGGGAGACCAGAAGATGGAGTCCCAGTAATTCCAGCTGTGCGGCTGGTTGAGGGGAAGCAAAGACAGCACGTTGCCCAGCTCAATGCTTCAGGGTGCCCTGGTGCTTCCTTGGCTGAGGAAGACCTCAAACATGTAAATAGGTATTTAATGCTGCTTGCCTGAGATTACCTTCCTGCTTCCTTTCTGCAGCCCCCACCGACAAAATCAATTGACAGCTCACACAATTAGGGGTGAAAGCCCCCATCTTTCATGCTTCTGGAGAATTAAGTGTTAAAGAGCCCTTTGGGACATGGCTCTGGTGGATATCCTGCAGTGTCTGCTGGTACAGTTTTGCTTTCTTCTCCAGGCTTGTAACACATTCACTGACGATTTATGCTGCAGTTGGAAACCAGAACCCAGGGCAGCCTGTTCTCTGGCTTCATGCTATAAACATAAATACACTCTCATAGTCATTTGTATCTGGTTCTTTCTATCTGCACAGGGATTTTATTATCTCTACAAAATGATCCTGAAGGGGAGCAAGAGACTAGCAACAAATGGAAGCCCTCAAACAGAAATAAGAACAAAAACAAGTAAAGGGCAGGAGGCTGCTATGAGACCATGCAAGTGAGAGCTGGCAATTAACAGCAGGTATTAAAGTAGCTGTTGGAAACTACATGTTTTCTTACAAGAGCTCATCTTTTGAGTAGGAGCTGCTATCGGATCACATCAAAGTCATTCTGGTCTGAAGTGCATTTTGAACACGAAGAAAACTTTTCCCACCTCCCGTTTTGAACAGAATGACTTGCTAAGTTAATGACAGGCCTTTAAATTAACTCATGTTGTGGGGCAGCGAAGCAAGTGATGTGGAAAAAGAAAATGCAAGCAATTATGGTTTAAATAAACCTCACCCATCGTGTTATTATAAACTACCTGAGATGAGACTTCAGCAGTGTTAAATTCATCCACCAAACGAGTTATCCCAGCTCTCCTGTGTGAGAAACCAGAGATTTTGAAAAGTGTGGGAAACACTGAGTGATTCCAGGCAGACAGTTGTGAGCTCTCAGCTGCTTTCTCTGAGTCCTCACAAAGCCCTCATTTGGGTCCTGGTTTTGTTGTTATTTTGCCCCTAATCTGCTGAGAGTCTTGAACTGAGAGACCCCACATGCTGAAAAAGACAAGGAAAATGGGTGTGGGCAACAGGGGGAAAAAAAGGGATTGAAAGGATCTCATCTGATGCTTTTGCTGAATAGAAAAAGTCCATACTAACCCCCTACTATCTACCAATTCTGGACTTTGCTGAAAGTAAATGTCTTTCACGTCGCTTTGGCCTCAGCCATCCTGAAGAAGCCGACGTGCTCTGCCGGCTTTGCTTGCATAGGCAAAACTGTTGCCATGTTTCAATCTCTGCTCTTGGCAAACTGCTCAAACTATCATATTTCAAATTATTCCAGCTGTTCTACACACCCTCAGAGATATCATCAGAAAGTAGTTGCTTACACTGAGATTACTTTAGTGATATCAAAGGGTGTGGAAGAGGGCTGCTAATTAGTAAACCCTCAAGGTACAAAGATATAAATAGCCCTGAAGCAGTGAGAGCAGATCCAAATCCTCACTCTAACATTATCTTGGGATGAAAGCATTACGTGTAGAGTGGTTCCCTAGAGAAGAGTGATAGAACTTTCCTGTGGAGATGAACAGCAGGTCTTGTTTGTATTGATAAAGCTCCTTGTCAGATTGTGCAGCATATTATCAATTTATCAAGCCACCTGCCAAGCCTGAGCCAGGAGCAAGAACTTAGTCTGAGATGAGCAATCATTTGGAGATAGATTACTGTACTTATTAAAATTAATAAATAAAAGAGCACCTATCCCAATGTCCTTCACCAAAAGCTAACATACTTTTGGGATCCATCCAAAAAGCAAAAAATTGTGATAAACAACTAAAATTTCTCAGCTGAGTGTTTGCTAGAAAAATAAGCCTCTTCTAGCCAATACAGTCATGGCAGAGGGGAAATGCTAGGGTTGAAAGTGATGGAAATTGCAGCATTACCTTTTCTTGGTCTCTTTGCACACTTGGCAGCTACATCCCCCACCTCACTGCTCCAGTGACAGTTCATTCTACCTCTTCTAGCATAACTGCAACTGGCAAAGCTGGTGGCTGCTCCTGAACACCTGCCCTATGTTTTGAAGCAAGTTGCTGTACTCTTCCACTCTTTCCTTTCTGTAGGGACTACTTACGGGATTGGGTTTTTTTAGTTCTGTGCTGTGTCTCTTGAACGCAACAAAAACCAGCCACTTGCAGGGGCTTGACAGCACTATCACCCTGTGATAAACTTAGAGAACTTGGTCTTAAAGTGAAGGCTGTCTTAAGGGGAGGAAGGGGGATGACATGCAAAACTTAAACCAAGCTTCCCGTCAAAATACCAACCCAGCTGTAAGCATGGTCTTGCACAGCTGTTCCCAAAGGCACGGTTGGAGCAGTGCACGTAAGGAGGGCTTCTGCAGGACCACACAAGTTTACTGCTATTCTTAAATCCTAGTCTTGCAACTGAGAAACTCCTGCCAAGTTGTTTGAGACAGTGGCACCTGGGAAGTATTATATGAGCCTGTATTGCATCATGAGAACCCTATTTGCACTTAATTACACATCTCCTTTTCCTCCTCCCTATATAACAAGCAAGACAGATGCTGCATCTACAAAGTGAGAAAGAAATACAGTTTTTAAGTGGAATCTGACAGCCAGAAACCCAAGAGCAGGCCTCAGGCGAGATCCCAGCAGTGCAGATCCTCAGAGTACCAAATGGTTCAGACCTGTGATTTTTGGTGCTATACATAGCAGTGATCCCATGTATCCTAGCACAGGTGGGTTTCAGATTGCCTTGTACTCTTACTTCCTTTTGCTGAAATGCTGGTGGAGAGGTATTGACCTTCTTTCTCTCGCTTAGTCCCTCTCCGTGAGCCCAGCCCTCGGCTGAAAGTCTGGATGTTATCTTCACAGACCTGCCAGCTGTTTTATATGGTGTCGATCATATGAGCCTTACCCAAGACGTATTAAGATTTCTCTTAAAAACTGTTCCACTGGAACAGGCTGTCCAGGGAGGTGGTTGAATCACCTTCCCTGGAGGTGTTTAAGGGACAGGTGGACGAGGTGCTGAGGGACATGGTTTAGTGTTTGATAGGAATGGTTGGACTTGATGATCTCGTGGGTCTTTTCCTACTTGGTGATTCTATGATTCTTGCAAGGATTGCCTTGCCCCTGTGTTTGGTGCAGTAGCTTAACAGGCACCAGTTGGGCTAATGCAGGCTGCTTTTCCAAGGATGGGCAGTGGGGAGGCAGGACAGCCTCATAGCAGCTTTGCTGGCCCACAGCACAAGCAGCAGCAGCACTGTGCTGTGTTTAAGAGGAGCAGATCCCCTGTAAACATACGCAGCTGGTAGGTGGGCGCGGATCCATCCCCAGCTAACACCCATCTGAGGCCATGTGTTTATTCTCTGGAACGGCTGGAAGACAAGATATTTCTGTTTCACAGGGCTATCCCAGGGTGTACTTACTACAAATGTGCAAATTGGACTTCTTAAAGCAATTCATTGGAAGTGTGGGTCTCATGAGCATTTCTAACTTGGGCTTATTACTCAGAGACCTGCTGTTGTGTGTACTTAGGGGCTTTACCCTTTTATCCTTCCCCTACTTACAAACCCAATCCCCTGCAATGTAATTCAAGACAGGAAATATCTTTTCTGTCAGGCCATGGTGATGCAGTCTGGCACAAACCTGGGCTGCTGTGAGGGGATGATCTTCTTCCCGCTGCCCTTTTCCCACAAGCTCCCTCACGCTAGCTTTGCAGTTCATGGGTCTGGGCTTTAATTCTGTGGGTTCTTTAAAGAAGTCCCAAAAGGTATGATGAAAAAGTAAGTTTATGTGATATAACTGGGTGAAGAAAGTGGATGTGGAGAATGCAAATTTAGCAAGGAAATTTTCAGTTTACCTTGTTCAACAACTGTGTAGATGATGATAATTGTCTTGACTGAGAACTAGAGTTCCTCGTATGTTGTATTGACTCTTCACGTGCATGGAGCTCACTTGAGCCAAAGTTTAAGTTACTGCGGATCCCAAGCTACTTCTGAATGACTCCTCTGTATGATGGCTTTTGGTACAAAATGGAGGGTTTTTTCTGGTTTCACTTTAAAAGTTGTCTCATTAAATCTGTCGCTTATTTAGGAACATTCATAGAATCATCAAGGTTAGAAAAGACCTTTAAGATCATCAAGCTCAACCATCAACCCAACTCCACTGTGCCTACATACAATTATGGAATCACTAAGGTTGGAAGAGACCAACATTCTGGATTTAAAAAACAGGAGAAGGAAAATATATGTGAGCAAATTCACACTTTGACAGCCTTCAAAACTTCCAATGTCTTTTCAGATGATGGATAAGTTCATTCTGTAGATGAATCATTAACATTTTTCATGTATTTTCATTTTAATATGTATTACAGTTCCAAACAAATATCAGGATACCTTTAAAAAAAGACAACACAACAAACCAACAACAAAAAAGAACCACACAACCCTCACACAACCAATAGTTTAGCTTTCGTGTTTACTTTGACATGTGGTTTAAGCACATTCTTCTAAATATATCAAGGTTAGGTGGTGATCTGGCACATTAAGAAAACATACGTGTCTAGCTTTGCAGCTGAAATGTGAGTCATTATTGCAATTAAATGGTTTATGTGCTGAGAAACACAGTGTCTTTATATAACACAAAGTGCTCTTTATAAAGCAATGTATATTGACTACTATGAGGTGAAAAAAATATTTCCTTTACTACAATTGTGATTGATTTCTTCTCTGTTAATTTCTAGTAAGTTATCCCACACACTCAGTTTTAAATGAGTTTCCATTTTAATGAAGTGTCTCTTTTAATGATGTGTCTGTTTCAATGATGTGTGAATTCCAGTCAGAAAAAGCTACTTTACACAGAGATGAGAAGATGGCATTTTTCCTCCTTCTTCTCTTCAGGAGCTGTGTCCTGTGACCAAGTTTCCCAGTGAGACAACAGCCCAGGTTTCCATCTGTATTGGAAAAAGCACCATGAAGATGACCTCATGGATAGTGCTGCTTTTCAGCTCTCTCCAGAATCTGGTAAATTGCACAGTAGGTGGATGTTTCCATGACTAAATTCCTTTCAGAATTGGGAAAGTGATATTCATTCGCATTCAAAGCTTTTTAATGTGATTGCATGTCATCTGGCTAATTAATTATTCAATAAGCTGTGCCGGCCAAGGAATGTAAAGTGGAATTGCTTTAAAATAGCAATGGTATGAGATAGTCCTTATAATTAATGCTGCTTTTGCTCAAACTTTCTCACAACTTTTTGGCATTGAATTAATTCTGGTTTTCACATTAATAACTGGGTGGTATTCAGCGGTACAACATTTCTTTCCTTGTATTAGGGATATTCCTCCTTGTGAGGGGTAGGACCTGCGATCCTTCAGGGTGAGCTTAACTCAGCTGTTACATGGGCAGGCACTTGTCAGAATAAAGACTAAGTTAGCGGCTTGGAAAAAAAAGTTATAATTGGAACATCATGGAAAACTGTATGGATCCTGCTGGAGCTGGAAGGCTGCAAGTGTCTGTCTTTGATGGGTTGTCTTGGACGTCACTTCTGGTTACACATGTGCCTAAATATTTTTGCGGAGGCAGTCCCTCAAAGCACGCAGAAACACCCACGCTCTTCCAGAGACTATCCAGGGACACAAACACTTTCCACTCTCCCCCCAGGGGAACTTGCCTTGTCCTCGCCTTGCTGAGAGGTGTAACCTCAGCAGCAAATGCAACTTTGTCTGGATGGCAGGGTAGACATGGTAGCACTTGCTTACTGCTGACTCAGGAGGAACAGACGACCACGTACCTGTTGGGGAGTATCTGAAGGCACAGGGGTTTCTTTTGGCTGCAGAACGTGTTTCCTGAGGCAGCTGAAAGATTCCTGGACTATGAGTGCTATTCCAGCCAGAGTCTCCAGGCATCTCATCCCACATGAGCTGCACATAGCTGGAGCAATGCAAGGAGCTCTCCTAGAGAGTATACTCATTTCTTAAACCAAGGATAACATGTTTGCCTCCTCTGATCTAGGATATGTATATCTTCGATTGCATTAGCATGTGTGTTTATCTAAGAATAGGCAAGAAAATTAACTGTATTTTACTCATGCTGCAAGTATGAGGGAAGATGGACAGCACCTTACTCTTGCTCAGATACTCCGCTTGAACCACAAAATGGGTTAGGTCAGATTTTTCCTCAGTCATGCTCTTTCCAGGTCACTCTGTAAGAGCTGGCCTGCAGCCCTGCTCCCTCCAGTACAGCACTGAGGATGAAGGGAGAGGTTTTGCTACCCTGTGCAGCTCAGCTGGGGATGGTCTGGCTGGCCAGCAGGAAAGGAAACATACTGTGGTGTGGGGCTGTTTGCTGAAAACCTCCACACAAAGCAAACCTTGAGTCCTGCTTAAAAAGATATGATTCATCTGCTTGCTTGTATTTGTTCTTTCTATTGTCTCAGACACATTGCCTGTGCCGTGCAGCTGATGCCTGGAAAGAAGGATGCACCTCAATTGCCCACAGCCCTAGTTTGCTCTGTGCGCAGCATGCTCACTATACATGGCCTGAAACCTCCAATCTCTATTGCTGAGTGGGTTGAGCATGGTTTTGCTGAAGCAGATTTTAGGGTAAAGCCACCCTGTGTGCACAGCCTATGGTGCTGCTCCACTGTGGTGGCACTGGCAGTGAGAGGCATCACGCTGTGCCTGGCCCCAGCATCAGCCCCACTCAGCCAGTAGCCAAGGGAGAATGGTCTAGCCAAAAAAAACCCTTGGCTTTGAGTATTTCCAGAGAGGACTCTGTGTACCCACTCAATATCAATATGTGGTAACTACACCACACAGGCTGGTGTAGGCTCCAGCCTACACCGATTGAAGAGGGATTTGTTTAAAGTTATGTCATTTTTTTGAGAATACTTTGGTGAAGTTTCCTTTTTTCATTTGAAAGAAAATAGAAATGTGTGTATTGAAAGATGCAAAAGACGTTCAAGAAATACACAGTTCATCATTTCAGGCAGACAGAGCAGTGGGATTGAGCTAAATCATCGATAGTGTCAGTTTTGATTTTTGAGTGGGTTTAAATTGTATAGTTACACTAAACAATTTTGAGTAAAGAAATCCTTCCTGGGTAGCTTCCAGTTTCGACCTTTGTTTTCTCAATCAGTATTGCTATGCTCTGCCAGACATCAGTGCCATTGTGTGACTACAGCTATACATTTTTAGCTAGATAAACAAATGCTTTTTTGTAATGCTGCAAAAAATATGTGTATAAATAAATAGATTCAGGGACAATTTGTCCAACAAGAATCTATAGCACAGGGGGGATTCTGAAGTCATCTTCAAAGTGTATGCTGATGTTTTTAAAATGACCTATGAATCTCTCTCTAGTTCAATAAGAGTCCAGAGGGATTTTCAATATGATAGATTTGGGTTATTAAATTACTGTTGGAAATGTGAAGCTGACCTCCAGTGGCAAATATTTCTGTGAAAACATTGGCAAACATTTCATTTGGTGATCTCTCCTCCATTGTTTCTTTTCTAAAATCAAAATAAACAATAGAAATATATTGAATGAAGCAAGAAAACAAAATAAGTCTGTTTTGTTGCATTTTCTGATAAGCAATACAGTCTAACTGCTAACAAATGTTGGAGACATCTACTTTTAGCAGATACTTACAGTCCAAGATGCCTTTGAACTTGCATGTAAATCAAGATGAAATTACCATCCCTTTTCTGCTGATTTTCACTACAGCCAGTGAGAAACGAGCCCCCCATTCTAGCACTTTGTTGCACGATGCTGCCCGATGGAAAAGCACTGGATTCAGTAATGCTGCTCCTGGGGATGGATTTTTGGCTTAGAAGGCAGAGTGAGTAGCTGCGGGGTGGGAGGTGATACAGGAGATGGGCACCCAGAGGTCCAACGCTTCCCTGAAATGCTTCTGGTTTGGGACCTGCACGAGGGTTTCCATCTCCTGGCTGTCATCCTGATGACCAGAGTAAACTGGCAGGAGCTCTAATCTGGTGAATCTTCACTGTTTATATGAATCAGGCAGTGCCAGCAGGAGGGAGCAAAAAAAAAACCTTGCAATGAGCAGAAAAAAAGAACTTGAACCTGATCCTCTTGCACTGGGATGAATACTCACGTGAGTACTTTTTAAGTGAAAAAGAAACTTTTGATTTTTGACCATTACTAAGCCCAGCCTATAGAGCTCAGATGATGATTTTTTTCAGTCCTTTCAAGCTCTTTATGGAGAATTTTGATTCAGCCCTTTCGTAATGCTCTCAAATTTTAAGGCATTTTCCTTATGACCTCTTTAATTTTTAGACTCAGGGTGCTAGAATAAAATCTCTGCAGTCTCTGTTGCCCTAGTGCGTGTGACATTTGTTTGATGTTAATGCCCTGTGACCAGATCCCTATCTGAACTTCTGGCTGTCTCCAGCAGTGTTTAGCCTCTCCACCTTGTGCTGGAGAAACCCAGTGTGATTATTGATGCTCTAACCATCTCTGAATCCCCTGGGTACTCTGCAAGGCAAAATGCTGTATCTGGCATTTTTTCCTAGGCAGGAGGGCCCCAAGGTCCAGTTTCTTAAACCCATGTCTTCATGCTAGAGTATTTACATGCCTCCAGTCGTTTTGTGAGAGCTCATTAACCCCCCAAAAAAAGAAAAAATGTGGTAAAACAACCAAGGCACACTAGAATAGCTGAGATATGTTTTAAGCACAGGAAATGTTATTTTTAAACAGCTTCAGAGGGTTAAATCAACAAAATCCTAAACTCCTCCCTGTAGACCCTGTTCCCATCCCCTTGGAAGCAGGAGGTCTGGACAGCATCCCCAGGTCAGAGCACACATCCTGCTTTCTGAGCTATGAGTCCTCGGACGTGCCCATGGGGTGGCTGTTAGCGGATTGGCCCCTTTTCATCCTTGGTTTCTGGTGTTACAGCTCAGTCCAAGTCATTCCATTCTTTCACGAGGTATCCAATTTTGAAAGAAAAACTTCTTTGGTATTTCACATTAGCACAGTGCAAGAAAACTGGGAGGCAAGATCAAGAGATAGAGATAATAGCGCAAAGTAACAATCATAATAAGTGTTTGGTAGGAACGGTTGGACTCGGTGATCCGGTGGGTCTCTTCTAACCTGGTTATTCTGTGATTCTGTGATTCTGTGATAATGCAAAGTACCAATTACAATGTAAAATAAAGCTTGCAGAGGCTAGGGGGAAACATCAAGGTCTACAAAACAAAGCTAAATCATGGTTATCTGTGCTGTATTTCCTAGTACTGGGAAGTGCTGAGATAACTCTAAAAACAAAATAATAAAATGTGACCCAGGTCATATCTCTGAATCCCGATGTTGTTGACGTGTGGGAAGCAGAATTGCATCTCTGTCATGCACTCCAAGTCCATTTCTCTGCAACAGGGTAATCGGCAGTTTTGTGGTCATGAATTAAAGGCGAAACAAAGCACAACCATTCTGCAGATGCAAGCAGAACATATTGACACGTACAGGGCACTGTGCTTTACAGTCACTTAACTGCTTTCTGCTCACTGCAGGAAAACACGCAATTTGCTCATTGTTTTGCCCTGTGCTCCATAGCATTAAGAGGAGTGATCATTGATAAAATGGTAATAACTAGAGGAGGGAGTGCAGCTCTGCTTTCTCGCTTCAGCTTGCCAAGGTTTGGGGAGCTGACTAAGCACTGGCCAGGCTGGGAGTGGACACAGAGCGGATCTGGTTATCATGCATTGAGTGGAAATACCTCAAAGGGGACTGCAATCTGAAACTAGCTCAAGTGGTTTGGCACATAATGTGATAGAGTTTTCACATCAATAGTGACACCCCTGAGGTGCAAAACAAAGGCCATGATGTTGTATGAAATCTTTCTTCCCTCCGGGCAGAAATGGATCTTTCTTCCTTGCTTCTTGCCAGCTACCCAAGTTGTTCAGTAATTGTTTAACTTCATGCTGATGAATGAATGGTAAAACTGAACCAGAGCTGCAGAACACAGTTCAAACAGCAAGATAAAAAGGATGGATAATGCATGGATAGCAATGTCCAGAAGTGAAAACACTGATAAATGAGAACTAAGGTTCTAAATGGCAAGAGAGCAACAGATGGAATGGATTAAAAATTGAAGGGAAACATAGGGGAATAGCACTGTGTGGCCTTGGTTGCCACATGTTGCTGATTTTCTGGACGTTTGAGGGCAAATTTTTGGGTTTGCCATCCTGCATCACTGATGGAAGTGTTACCCTTTCTGCTCTGGAGCCAGCCTGGAGGTACGACTTGTTGACCACTCTGCCGGCCTTGTCAGAGATGGGTCAGCCCTTTGAAGTGTACATGAGTTCGGCTTTATGAAGCTGGTGGAACTTACAGGATTTTTCCTAGTATCTTCTATTATTCATCTACTGAAGTTTAATTTTTGCTTGAATTTACTGGAATTTCTTGCTAGTTTCGATCTGAATTGATTTTCTTCTTAATGTAGAGGGCTAAAGGAAGTTAGCTCCTATGTGGGAGGGAGGGCTGTCTGTAGGGGCACAGGTCTCTGGTGGGTTCAGGACAACCTCTATAATGGAAACTTTCCTCTTTGAAAAGTAGTGGGCTTAAAACACTGAAAAGCATATTAACATCCTGCTCTCTGTATTTCTGAGCCTGGTAGCAGCAAAAGGTGAGAACCCATTGGCTTGTAGCTGTGATGAGCAACTTGATGCATTAGCTCTTTTCATCTTGCAGAGAGGCAAATTGGGTCATCTTGTGATCACCAGGGCCCAGATGGAGCTGTTGTTGTCCACATGGCAAAGCAGCCTCTTCTGCAGGCAGGGCCATGGATGTCAGTGGACTGTCTGTTGGGCATGGGATGATTCAAAATAACCTGTAACAAGCAGTAGTTCAGAGACAGGAGGACATTTTTGTGCTGTATCATGTTTTCTTGAGTCACACACTCAGAGTTTAAAGACTAGAGAAGACTTTTAGATCATCCCCCTCGTACCTCAAGCAGTTTAACCTCACCCATCCATCCCCATGTGAAGCAGGAAACCTGTATTTGGCTTGCATATGTCTTCCAGGAAGGCATCCAGTCTGGATTTAAAGATACCAGGAGACAGATGATCCATCACTTCACTGGGTAGTTCATTTCAAAGGTTAATCCTCCTCACTCTGAAAATGCGCTGCCTTGTTTTTCTTCTGAAATTGTCTGGCATCAGTCCCTACCCAGTTATTCTTGCTGTCTTCCCTTGTTATTAAATAGCCTTTATGTTCTTGGTATTTTCTCCCCAGAGTTTATTCTGCCCTATAGTCCAAGCTTTTCTAAATCTTCTTCAAAAGAACAAGCTCTGTAAGAGTGTGCCAAGCAAACATTCTCCCAGAACTCAGGTCACTGTGCCCTCCTTTTTGGTAAAAAAACTCCTGCCTGGCTACGTCCTCCAGAAGTTAAACATCAGTGTGGGCCATGGCAGGTCCACACCATCCTCCTTGCTCTCAAATACCAGGAAATTCTGTGCCCTCCTAGCAGTGCGTCTTGGGACCATACCAGCCCCTTTTTGCCATGGCACCCCTCTGGAGGTATACGACATCCACTCCCTGCTCCCAGCTCTCTGTATCAGGTTTAACTATGGTAAAATTTATTTTACCACACCAAAGCAAGCAATATAGGTGACTCTTCCCATGTCTATGATGCTGTGAATTCTCAGTTTGCACCCAGATGTTATCAGTGATATTTTTTTACCTCTAGTCAGAAGTTTTTAATCAGCTTCCTCACAGTTTTTTTTAATCAGCAGCAAAACTATATGCTGTGTGTGTTTAGAAATTATTTTTTAATAACAGGGAAGAACTTGGAAACGTTGAGCCAAGGGAGTTCTTTGTATTTTTTCTTTTAATTTTGTCTTTAGTTTGACAGTTTTGTCTCTATTCACTCCATAGGCTCTTGCTTGGAGAGCAGCTCCACCACGACCGGGGGTTGGTTCTGAGGTTACGAAAATTTACTCACCGATTCGCTCTATGCACTGTAGCTTTTGTGAAATGTATTCATTTAGAAGTTTAATTACTGGAGATTAAATATATGACAGTGGAGATAGACTGGAACATAATACTGACGCTCAGCCAACCTTGAACCTGCATATTTGACTTGCTCAGCAAAACCCCCTCAGATTTGTAGAACTACTGAATTTACCTACCTACATTTTCAGGTTGATGTTTGTGGGAGCTGACTTTTTCTTCTGTGATTTATGTGATGTTGGATGATTATGTTAAAAGTACTTAACCGCACTTCTCTTTTTCCTGGACTTGAAAAAGTGCCCAGCTGTGGATTAAAGAAAGCTAATGCTATATACACAGCAGCCCTTTACAAAAATTTTTTGCAAAATGCTGTTACAGTTTTATTTTGCTAACAAGGGCATAACATAAATGGGTCGAAGCCCACTTTCAGCTTTACTATGTCATAAAAAATTAAGGGAGTTGATGGAGAAGGGCAGAAATACGTAATTCTTAACAAAAAAAAACCAAACAAAAAAGATAAAGAAGTCAGAAAAAAAATCCCAGAAGTGGAGGCTGTAAAATGTCAGAAAAAAAGATTTCAAGCTATTTTAAATTAACTTTGTAATAAGCTCAAGGAATGACCCATACTGACCATGAGGAAGCAATCCATTACAACCCAGGCACTCCTTATTTTCACCAGGCTGACTGTGGTTCCATCTCACCCATCCACTTGCTTGACTGCTTGTTTGCTCTGAGAACAGCTAATGTCCCAGCCACAGGCAGATGCCACCTGGGAACATTTTACACATGTCCATACATCCCCCTGGGACCTGCATTCAGTGTGTGAGTGGATTTGCAGACCTGCCTCTGCGGAAGAGGCTGGGAAGAGTGGTCATGGCCAGCCCTGCTCACATAGGGAACAGAAAGGATGGGATAGCTCCATGACCCTGTGCATCTTTTGTGTCTGATAGGGCTGGAAAGGCTCCAAAGGCACATTTGGAAACACCTCCGTCTTATGATCATGGGGTGACACTGAAGTGTTACCTTGTTCATTCACTAGAAAAGACCAGCTGTGTCTAGACTGCTCCCTACAGATACCAATCTAAGCTGAGCCCAATTACTGAGATGTTTCACCTGCCCAATGTACTGCAGCACCTAATGAGCCCTACTTACCTGTGGTGGAGCATCAGGAGCACAAGCTGGCCTTATGAAGAAGCTCTTTAAAAGCACTGATGCTTCAGTCTCTACTGTTTGCTGGCTGAGGAGGCTCCATGGATTCAGTATGGGCTACAGAGATCCAGTCCTCTCTACATAGGTGTCCTGCAGGGAGCCCAGCAGGTAGGTGTAAACCTTTGCACGCCAATACGGTCACTCGTGAGGAAGAAGAGGAAGGGGGCAAGCTGATTGTTTCCCCATCATCAGGATATGGAGGGGAACAGGTGTTTTGTCATCACCCTTTTGGACTGAGGGTGGCTGTATTTGCTGCTCCTGGACACACATCAGTGCTTTTCTACTGACACCACTCGGGAGCAAACAGTAAGCAAGTAGGAGGTTGTAGAGTGCATTTAATTGCTCCTGTATTTCCCAGTATGGTTTTAGCTGCTTGTCTCTTTGCCATTCTTCTTTTCCTGGTTTGTCTGAAAATAAGGGTAGCGGTAGGTGCAGGCACGTGTTGCTATATCCCCACTGATTTGATTAGCCCACATGAATTTAAATCAATACAGGTTTTCTTTAAAAAAGAAAATAAAGAAAAGGAAAAGCCGCAATGGATTTAGCATGTTATGCAAGGTGATGTGTTCTGACACAGACCAGCGCTGACATCAAGCTGGATGAGAAGTAGAAAGGACTGACAGGTCCTTCTTAAAGCAGGTTCTTGTGCCATTGCCATGGTGACACAGATGTTCCTTGTGCTCTGCATGTGTGCTTGTGTGTTATGTGCCCCTTGAATGCTAATGCATGATTTTTGGGGGTCTTAATTGGAAAATCCTGAGTTCTTTCAACATTTTCCAGTAGTCAAGCTAACATCTAATTTTCAGAAATGTGGAATCAACTGCTGTATTCCTGGTTGCTGCAGCACGTCTCTCTGAGACACAGTCCTTGAGACAGCAATATATCACAGTCATAATTTTTCAAGGAAAAACAACAGCAACATCCTCATGCATCAGAGAGAGCTCTTTCATGTGGTGAGGTCAGCACCAACCTCACCGCTCCATAGGAGATTTCCCATCAGTTACCAAGTGCCAAATATGTGAAAATATGCTGGAATTTTGCCCTGTCCAGCTCTCTGCACCCAGGGTCAGAGCTGGGTGACCAGGAGAGGCTCCAGCCCCAGGCTGAATTGGGAGGACACACAGCATCTCCTCAGCAAGCTGAACCCTGACTGCAAATGTGACTTTTATGATTATTTTTAAGGCATTTTGTCCTCTTGCTGTAGGTTTTGGCACATCCTGCCCCTGAGGCTCTAGTACGTTGCTTGGTTCAGCACAGATTGATGGATTGAGCTATCTTGTGACATTTGTTTGCTGGAGTGGCCCCTGCTCACACACAGACCCTGTGCAAAGCATGTAGGATCACACCTCCAATCTTCAAGGCTAGGAAGAGCATGAACTTGAGGCATACAAAGGACAGCTGAAAAGAATTGCTTTCAAACTGCTCTGATGAAGGCTGGCCCATAGAAGCCATTTGATTTGTGAGAGTAAGTTTCCTAGGAATTGTACTCAAATGTGATGAACCATAATGCTTCTTTATACAGTTTCATAGTCTTTATGTTACCATGTGTTGAGCCGATTTGTACAATTCTCACTGGTGTGCCAAGGAAAACTTCCTCCACAAACATAGTTCCTGCATCTGTGCAGTAGTCGGTTTTCAAAGTTAAACATCCCTGCTGTTTAACATTTTTTTGGATGCCGGCAGTGATTAGACATTACCATGGGCTAATTGCTTGTACAGTTTCAGTTCTTACCTTGCAGCCTCCTTGATATTTACAGCTGCAACAACAGGAACAAACCCCAAGCTCTCAGCAAATACAAATTAGTCAAAACCAAAACACAACTGTTTTTTCTTGTGTTTTGTTTGCAGCTGTTTATCCCAAAACTGGAGAACTACTTACATTCCCTCCATTTGAACCTTATAAACAGACATTACCCTGGTCTGAGGCAACATGTATTCAACATCAGCCAAGAGTTCAGCAAAGGCACCCTCTCTGCTCAGAGGGAAATACTCACATTTATGATTAATACTCTGTGTCTCAAGGATTTTCTATTAATGCAAGGGATGCTGACAGTCTGGTTAAAGGATTTGTGTTTTTTCACGGTTTTGATACTGTTGTTCAAATCAGATTTATGCAGGCAGGATGTACACCTGCTGTAATTACTGCATGTACACCTAGGAATCGAGAGACAGGATTGCAAACCCATCACGGGGAGCAGCTGGATTTTGAAGTCCATTGTGCTGCGAGCTCTACTTCTCAGCTCCTGACTGGGACATGGAAACCATGGTCTGGAAATTTTATGTACAGGTTTTTTTCCTGAATAGCATGTGCAGTGTTTAAAAAAACAACCCAAAAAAGTGAACAGATACACTCCCAGAATGATGCCTCTTTGGGGCAGCATTGCTCAAGGGTTAATATCTTTCTCTTCCAAACGGATTTCTGTATTAACCCAACTGCCTGTCCTTAGGACGGAGGCATTTGGAAGGCAGAGTGTGTAACCTCCTTTTAGCAGAGCAGCTGGAGCTGATAGTACGTGTGCTTCCAGCCTTTCCTGGCTTCAAACAGCTCTCCTGGCTCAGGCGTTGCCATCCAAAAGAGCGAGGAATCACCTTGCCGCCTGTTGCAAATTTTGGCGTGCAGTTATTGGATTCAGATGCTGGAACATGTGCTAATCCTGGAGAGCCTACATCATGCCTGCGGATGTTTGCTAATCCTAAATTTCAGAGCCTCCTTGGTCTCGCCACAACATCAAAGCTCAGCAGAGCATTGCGGCACAGATGAGGAAATTACAACAGGGCAGTACACGGCAGGTAATGGATTGGGGTCTTTTGGAGGAGTGAATGTTTGGATCAGGAAAATGACAGGTAATTATGAACAGTATGGGACTTGAGATGGTTCCAGGATTAATTTGTATCTAGCTGCTTATTCACTTGTCAGCATTTCCTCTGCCCTTTCTACTGCATCCCTTGTGGGCAGAAACGTGAGAGGTCAAGCAGCTCCCCTGGGGCAAGGAGGACCTGCTGCTCATCTTCTCCTTTTCCTCCCATCATGGGTCTGGTCCAGGTGCTGCCAGGCTCAGACTCTCTGCTGACTCTGGAGGCTGGCTGCTCTGTTGCTAGCAACTCTTCATCTTGCCTGTTACAAAAACATGGGAAATCAGCCCTTCTGCCCTGTTTTATGGGGACAAATCCCCAACCAAGGATCTGCAGGTGAGGTCAGACACACACATGCTAGCACGAATGCTAGTGAATTCCAAAACAAAACTAGGAACAAGTAACCAAATCTGAAGCCACCCTAGGAAACTTTTTTCAAAGCATTTAGTTGAGCGATTTTAAAAAGATGTTTAAATAGCCTGGATCAGCTTCAGTTCCTGATTTTAGTGATGGCCTTGAAACAAAACACTAATCTGCTATTTACTGGACACAAAGTAAGGGCAGCCTGGATAAGCTGGGAAGTGGATGATTAGACAGCACATAGGGGGACTATAACTTGGCCTTTTTCTCATCATGCGTAACCAGAACCAATAATGTGTTACTTACAAAGCAGCGTGAGCTGTTGATGTGTTGGTGACAGCAGAGTGGGTCTGTAGTGAGGGCTTTCCATGCCTTCTGGCTCAGTAAATGTAGGTGTCCACTGGTTGGGCCACTCAGAGGGACAAAAATGCTCACAGGCAGAAGGTTACACACATAATGTACAACTCCACAGTGGCTAATGAGGCCAGAGCAGTCTCCATGCTGTTGGGCTTAATGCATAATGTGATATTTCTTGCTGCATTTTCCATGCAGTGTGACTTCTAAGAAATAGCCTAACTCCTTTCTACCTGATTATCTCCTCTTGTCTAGAGCCACCTCTGCTCCCACCTCTCTAAAACCCCTTACTCTTTCGTGACACTTAAAAATCAACAGTCTCCAAAGAAGTGTCATTGCTATACAAAAGCCAAGTTTCTCACACTTACTCCTGAGATGTTACACAAGTACTACAAATGCTACGGGGAAGGCTAAGACTAAGAAATTCCCATGGGGATTCTTTTCCCGAGGGAATTCCTTGGCTGTATAAAGATTTAGGATTTGCTCTGCAGTCCATGTGTATTTCAACTTGAGTTTTGGCTGTGTTAGTCACACAGGAGACGAGGTAACATATTTCATTGGAGCTGCTGGGAATAGTCTGGGCCAGGAAATGAGAAAATGTGGCTATCCCTTGCCTCCATTTTCATTGGTTTCCTCTCTTCACGCTCCAGTCTCTCCTAACATGTCAGGAGGCACTTGAGCCCAGGCAGAGCATTTGTATATGTGCTGTTCTCTCTGTGGGGACTGGGTTATACCTCACTATTGATATTAGCAAGTAAATTTATTTCCTTAGCAAATAATGGCAAGACTCATGCTGTGATACTGGTGGCTCTAAAGCTTTGACCAGTAGGTCACTACATTATCTGCATCCCACAGCATCAGCTAGTCTGTTTATTGCTTTTCTTCCTCTCTCTCTTTCTTTTTATCATAAGCAAATGTAAGAAACTGTCCTTTCCCCTACTTAACTCATTAGGACTTTAATAACTGAAAGCACATTTTTGGCAATTAAAGTTGGCAGTCATCAGGTTTGGGATTTTTTTTTTAAACAAGTCTGAACCTCTGCAGCAGCCTCAACAAAAAAAAGACCCTTCTCCCCACACACACCTTTTTTTATACTGTTGTGTAATGTTCTCAAGTGGAACAACTAAGTTTCTATACAGTTAGCAAAATTAAGGAGTTTACAGTTTTTCCAGCTGTTTTCTGTGATGCAACATAAACATTAAGAGCATAGCCTGTCTTGGAAATGGTCTGTGCAAGCTGCATAATTGAATTCCAGCATGATAAGGTTAGGTTATGCTGTCTGCTGCTGCTTGTTGTTCTTCTCAGATTTCTGAGTTGGCAAAAGCAACAAGGAGAAAACATGCAGATAGCTTACCATCACCCACTTTCATTACTTCCCCATGCCAGGAAGAATGCAATAAAATTGATGTAGGGACATGGGGAGTTACCGAGGAAGTTTTTGCGGTTTCTAGAGGAGAAATACTGAGCTTGCATTGTGAAAAAACAAAGCACTGTTGTGGTGTTTCTAGAAATAAAAACTTGCTGAATAGGGGAGCTTTCATGCCTTTGTGTAAGGTGAGCTGTGCAAAGCAGGATCCTATCCATCAGCACAGCGGTCACAAGTTGCTTGGATTGGCACTTGTTATGAAATGCTCCATGGATGGATGTAGCTATAGGTGTTCTGCCCGTGCTCAGATTAGACATCAGACAACTCTGATCTCAAGAGGCTAGTTTTTACTCATCTCCATAAATTATTCCTTGCAGAAGGCACAAAGCATATGATTAACTCCCCATCATGTGAAATTGGAATGGGTGGGGAGCTGGAAGCAGGCGTAGGATGAGAAGGGTGGAAGGAGGCTGTGTACTGCCAAGGTTAGTTTGATGCTGCTGTTCCTCTGGCCTGAGAGCCACACTGGAGTACATCTCAGTAGATCTAAGAGCTGGGGATAGGAGCTGAGCTGGAGCAAGTACCATGGTACGGTGCCAAAATATTGTCCTGAAATAGACCCAAATGGCAACTAAGCACCAGATTTAGGTGGTTGGCATGTGGTTTGAGTATCTGACCTAATACCTGATCTGATACTGAGGCAGTGCTCTGTATGTGGGAATGAGCTAGTGGAGAGCTTAATCTATCGTATCTGCAAGTGCTACGATTGCACATGCCGATGAAGCGTGAATGTAGCCAAGGACTTGAGCTTAAACATCCTCTGAAAATGGATAAACCCTTCTAAGAGCTCAGAATCCATTTTTGAGCATGTTGCTGAGGGGGAAAACAATCAACAAAGTGAGTATACTTTTTGTTGTAGGGCTGAGCTTTCAAAAACAACCATGGCCTTTTATGAAAGCCAAGGCAAAGCCATAGAGGTTCTGTACTGCTTCAGCTCCCATGGAAATCCTCAAGCCCAAGATGTCTTTACAGGTCTAGACATTGCATACCTGCAGACACAGCAGCTGAAAAGGTACATTTCCTGTGATCACTATTATTTTATTGTTGAACTTCAAGTGGAAAATCAAGTGCAAGAGGTAAGTGCTGCTAGCATCTGATTCCACTTCTCAATTATGTTTTACCTGTCCATGATCTCCTCAGCTGGTGAGAAATGACAGGGTCTGATGCTGGGTTTGTGCCGAGGGAAACAATCTGAATCTGAACACAGCCTTCCAAAGAGATTTTTAGTGAATTAGAAAGTTTTTCCCCTCCACTGACGTGCAACAAGCCCTCTCCTGCCTCCCCCACGCCTGTCTCTTTCTATGGCTGCAACGTCTGGTCATGCCCTGCTCCACGGAGAAGAAGCCAGGCATGTCTGAAATGTTTATGGCTGTTGTTGCCAAGATACAGAAGGAGGCTCATCAGGTCTGTGTGCCAAGCTTTTAGCTACTGAAAGTGTACCAAGTCAGGGGCTGCAAATGTGCAGACTGACAGGTCCCTTGCTAATGAAGGCAACAGGCAGCATTTTCTGAGCAATTCCGAGCCATTTGTGTAGGCAGGCTAAACTAGAAGACAAAATCATCTGATATTAATGGTAGGTAACCATGCAGCTGATAATAGAGCAGTAGCTCCTGTCCTTTCTATCTAGTTGGGATACCAGGACTGATCAAAGTTCTCAAGTGCATTGAAGAGGAGGATTCAGCAGTGATGTTTTTTGCAGTCCTTCCCTTTGAAATCTCCAGTTCTTGTAGAATCAAAATCTCATGGTAAAAGAAAATAATATGAAGAGCTGGAAGAGAAAAAGGCTTCTGGTGCCTGAAGATTTTCTAGATTTCAGATTTTTCTGCTGCTCAAGGCAGCAGAAAACCAAAAAGATTCTGCAGGAAAAAAAAAAAGGGTTGGAAAAGGCCTATTCAGGAATTACAGAGTGCCTGAGGGCAGGATCAGTCGTGTGGTCTTTGGGAGATGCAGCTTGCTTTGAGTCACCGTGCAGGCTTTTGAGTTTGATGCTCTTACGTTCCTGATGAGCTGCCCAAGAAGTAGGCAATTCTTCCACCAAGTCTCTTTTGGTCTTTTCCGAGGAATACTGGCCAGGGGCTGAGAAATCTTTCCTGATGAAAGTTTCATCAGCATCAATACATTCTCACAAAGTCTTTTGATGAGCTGACTTCTTTCAGTGTAGACATCTCAGTGGCAGGGTCACAGTCTCTTCTAAATACAATACTCTAACAGGCTTAGCATTAGTATAAACACCAGCTTTGGTGAAAGATGTTCAAACAAATATTCTAATATGGTATCTCAGACTTTAATGGTGCTTTCATGGTATCATCCTGTAAAACAATACAGCAGTTTCCTGCTAGACTGCTCAGGCTTCCCATCACAGGCTACCAACTGAAGTTTGGTCTGCATTGAAGTTTGTAGCTAATCAAGAGATGTATCAGGACAAAAATCCTCTGATTGCTTTAATATCCTTATTCACCATAGTCTCATATGCCTGTACCATACACAGCACAACAAGTAAATTTATTTTGCTTGATAACAGTTATACAGGGGAAACTTCCCTGTCGATAAGTTTCTTGGAGAAATTCCTGCAGCTCTTTAAGAAACAAGTAACTATAGGTATTTTGTCATCGAATACTTTCAAATAGGTTGAAATAGCACTGTAAGAACCAGTATAATGTTTATAATACTGTTCACCAGAATAGTGTTGTTAACGTGCCACTTTATTGCTGTTATGCCCATAACTTCAAGCTTCTTAAAGTGTTCATGCTTGCCTAAAACCCCTGGCTTCTCTTTTTCAATATATAATTTTTAATCTTCATGGTTGGATTCCTCTTGGGTTTAAACACATTCTTCAAGGCTATACATCTAAAAAGCTGAACAGAAAAATATCTTGATAAGTCTTGTTCATTCTCTAGATATTTTTTTTTTAAGAAAATCAGTTGATTCTAAATGTCTGATTGTTGTGAAAGACTAACAGTGATCAAGGATGAATTCTTCGATACAAAAGAAACATATGCAATGTTAAAAGCCACATTGTTTGAAATTAAACTCAATGTTATTACAATGAACAATAGAAAGAGAAGCATTATAGCAAGTATAATTCAACCAAGAAAATTCCAAGCTACTGGAAATCTCCCATTTAATTGCTGCACGGTTTGCAAATGGAATGATTAATATGGAAAGTGTAGAGCATTAGACAGGGAGTGCCGAAAAAGTCTTTAGGCTAAAAAGCAGGTCATAATTTTGAGCACATTCTTCAAGGACAATGTATGGGCACCTAAGAATGGAAAACCTTGCTCAGTGATGCTTTGAATAAGCGTGGGCAGAGGAAATAGGAATTGCCAATGCTAGGATATTCTTAGGAGCAATTAAGGTTACCATCATTCGTGTGCCTCGCCCTGGGACCGTGAGCAAGGGACCTGCCCCGTGGGGGACAATGTCAAACCTCTGTGCGGGTGGGAGCAGGGTCATGCCCTAGCAGAGCAAATTTCGCCCACTGAATTGTTCCTTTTTCCTTTCTAAATTATTGTTCGTTAGTATCTCCTTCCTGCAGTGTCCCCTGGACTTTGGCTCAGCTGTTGAAGGGTGGGTTTGCAAGTAGATTCCTTTACTAAGCAGAACACGGGGCCTCTCTGCTGTCACTATTGTGAAGTCCTGCACAATCTGGTACTGAGTCTTCTGCTCACCAAGTGTGGTATCTCCTTCCATTGAAGAGTAGCTGAGCCTTGAGTCCATTTGTTAGCTTTGGCAAACTCAATTTCTTTAATCTTCCAGTAAGTCTTTTTTCCTCCCTCCAAATGACTCTGGATCCTTTACTAGAAGGATGTTGTAAATCACTCTGGAAGCTGGAGGGAAGGAAGTTCAGACACTCATCCAACTTCACAGCATGTATCTGAAATACCTCTTTTGCTCCAACTGATATTGAGGATGCTTTCACAAATTTCACTCTGCGTTTTTAGGAAATGGACATTAATTAATAGCTTCCTTAATACTGGCTTTTTCCTCCCTCTAGCTGGTGCACGTGCTCCTCAATTCTCTATACACTGTGGCAACTTGGAGTCAACTGTAACTACATGGACACCTGTAGAAACTTGGCCTTGAACCTACTCATGGCCTCTTGGCAGGCCTTCTCCACTTTATCTGGGATGAAACCAGCAGTAATTGACTTTCAGGAAAGGACTAGTAATTTCCCTTTCCAAGCTGAGTGCCAGAATCTGACAGGATACAAATGCCTGTGTGGGAAGAAAAGCAAGGCTCAAACTTGTCTGTCAGCTAGAGCTGCACAGAGAGACAGACATGCAGGGTGGGATGGTTCTTCTTCCTTAGTTCCTGATGAAGCTGTACTTAAAATTTTGCCATATTCTTTGCTTAGAGCATTGTATTCTCAGGATCCATTTGCTCCAAAAATGGAACACGGGACAGTGGCTCCAGCAGCAGCCCTAACACCCTGGAACCCAAGGCAGGATCATCCCTTAGTGCTGACTCCATGGGAAAGGTGGAGCCGGTATCATCTCATGCCAGCAAGAGCTGATCAGGCCCCTTGGCTGCAAAATGTTCTTCAGTGCCTGCCCTAGCTACAGGTGGTGGTGACAAGCAGCTCCCTGGCTGTGCATTAAACCCAGCACCCCTCTCTTTGCTATTAAGTGCATTCATCTGGGCCAAGTAAATTACCACTGGACATCTGTAAAACACATTTATGTGTCTAGAAGGTTTCTGTAGACAGAGATGGTTAGCTGTAGCTACCCTCCCAGTTTAGCCCCAGGGTACATTTCTGCTGTGGATGTCTCTAGTGAGGAACAGCATTCCAGACTTAACAAAAGGCAAGAGAAGCATTTTTGGTCTGTGTTATCCATTAGTTGCTGGAAGCTTGTGCCAAACAAATTCTTATTGTTACGGTTGATTTGTGTGTAGATATCAACAGATATACCTCTGAGAGCAAGGGAATTCTCTATATAGGAACTTGTCTCCAATGGTTCACATTTTTATGGCTTTCCACGCACCGCGCTGGGTATTGCACATTATTAATACATATGCTATCTGATCGCTAAAACCCAGGGGGATACATTTGCTTCTTCTCATCCCTCAGACTTGCGAAAGTACATTCATATGTTCCAATTTTTGCATGGTTACTGTCTTTATTGACTTCATTAGACCGTTGACAACATTGTGTTAGACTTATATGGGTTTTGGAAGGATCAGCACCTTATTCTGACTTTTTTAAAAAGAGAAAAAAAGCTATCATAACTTTGGGACAGAGGAAATTCTTTTGTTCTGTCCCTACAGTGCTTAGTTGTGGATTCCTCCTGTACCTGTGTGCTGCAGTGATTTAAGGAATAACTACAATATAGCTGTGTCGGAAGGCAATAGAGCACCAGGTACACACTCTACCCTCCTGCACAATGATAAAGGTCAAGAGCTCTTTTAGATGAGTGACACTCTTCACTGCAGAGGAGTCACACATCATGGTTACACCAAAACGCATACACTGAAATATTTTATAGAATCATAGAATCACTAGGTTGGAAAGGCCCCACTGGATCATTGGGTCCAACTTCAATAACCATTGACCAATTTCACTAGTTCCTCATAGTGCAACTATTTTTTTTCTCATTTTTAAAGCTAATTCAAAGAAAATAAAGCACAAAAAACTTTTCTATTGGTGAGGGCCTCTAAAACTGGGAACCTAAATTACCTTCTAGCAACAGCTAATACTTGTCAAAATAAAAATAGTCTACTGAGCCCATTTGCTGGAATTATTTATGCCTTGCTCTCAGTCTGTATGTGTAGTATATTCCTATCGTAGAACGCATTTAAAGCTGGGCGTGAAGCCATTGTGTATAGTAGAATGTATGAGTGAGGGAAATCCAAAGATATTATTTTCCAGGCTCTATTTGTTTTTAAATCTGAGACAAGCTGCAATCTGGTTATTCCAAAGAGGGACAGGAAAAAGGAAATTTCTCAAGAAGTATTTTTATGAACCATGAAGATGAATCGTCTCTTTCAGAGCTGAGTTAGCAGTAGTCAAAAAAGCCATAATTTCTGAGCAGGGAAGGAACTTGGTGTAACCCCTGTTCTGCATGCTGGCCATAAGCTGCACCCGCAGAGTGTTTGTTTAAAAGCTTAGTTCCTCCAATACCTAGGGGAATCCTGGTGAAAAGGAGCACTAATGGCATCTGAAGTTATGAATGTGCTATTAAAAGCAAGCCTACTCTTTAAAGTTGTCAGTGCATGAATCTTTTGTGATTAGAGGAAGAAGAGCTACAGATAACAAGATAAAGATATCTACCAGAGCTGACTCGCAATACTTGCACAAAGAAGAAATGGGAACTGTGTTACGAACAACTTTTACTTCATCTGTCCTCTACCATTTCAGTTGCTTTGAGTTGTGCCCACCCTTCACAGATGTAGTTTAACCACTGAAGGGCCAAGAAAAACCTGTGCTTGCTTCTGGCCACCCAACTGGGTTTGAATTTGCTGCCCATGAGTGCCAAATGCAAACAGCGCTCTGAAAGCAGCTTCCAGAGATATCCTAGACTGCAGCTTTGTTTGATCCTAGCACTGTGGTGCTCCAAGGCTCCAGGAAGAGGCTGAGTGGGGACTTTGGGAGAGGTAGTCATCACTACAGGAGGATTTCTGCATCTCCTAGTCTTTGCACTCCCTGTCTACCACTCAGTTACTGTTGTGGGACAGCTCTTTGATGGACACATTATCTTTTACAACTGGGCAAAGGGGCCCCTCTCCTGGAAGAGATCTCCTGGGGAGGTATTTCATCTGCCATCCAATCCCTTCCTACTGGCTAAACTCAGCTAAAAGGCACTGTGGGATTAACCCTTGGAGGCCTGATTCTGTTCAGACCTTTGAGTGACTTTGGTCAGGAACAACTTTGTAGATTTTGGGCCTAAGCAAGCTCAAGATTATGTCTTTGTTTTTGCTTTTTGGTGTCCACAGCTGAAAACAAGATCTGAAGTGCCAAAAATATCAGGGCAAAAACAGAGAATGAAAATGTGTAACTCATCTAAGGTACTAGACAGTGACAGACGATATAAAATGTTATTGTTCAACAACCACTGTCTCTAATAAACTTCATTTACTAGTGTTAGCAGCTTGGCAACTTGGAAACCCCAAACTCCAGTTAAGTAAGGGAACAAAAAGCAGAGCCATATGATGATACCCATAAACTACACAGCTGGTTTCTGTTTTAAAAGATATTCTACTTTCCATATTAAATAAAGCTGCTTAGAGTGCAGAAAAACCCATATGGCTTTCTGGAAAATGAGAACCAAGTTCTGAAATTTTAAAAAAAAATATCCCTGGCCATGTACAGCTATTAAAAATAAAAGTGTGATTTTCTCTATCTAGCTACTGTAACATCAGATATGAACCCACCTTGATGGAGCGGGGGATCTTGCTGCTTCTACTCTTGTTCCAAGGAGACACTTGGACCTTGGGATATGCTGCAGCAGGAGCTGTGATGATCAGTATCCTTATGACATACATGTAAGGCCGGGTCTTACATTCCCTGCCTGCCACAGATTTCAGCAGGTTTTGCATGAAAAAATCTTTAGTCCTTTGTAACAAGTTGGCCTCCTCTATCATCCTTACTGGTGCAGTTTGACCTAATACACTCATTTCTGGTTATGCTCTAAGATTTCTGGCTAAAAATGAGTTACAGTGCCATAAAAATACCGCTGTATTTTATAAATCTTGTATATATCTGTGAAATGAAGATACACAAAGCATTGCTGTATTTGTTTGAAAATATTTAAAACATTGCCTAATTAAGTCTTCAATTCAGCTACCCATGGCAGTGAGAGGTGTCTACCGATTTTGCTTTTGGTTTAATCAGTCCTTGTAAGTATTTCATTTTCAGTGCTTGTCTGCTTTTTAATAGTTCTGTTACAGGCAGAGTCCCGGGAAGCTCCCAGTGTTGCAGTCAGCAGACCAGACAGCCTCGAGCAGTATGAAATAGCGGCATTGGCCTGCCAGCATTGCCAGCAGTTGATTCTGCATCTGTGTAATGGTTATGTGTACCTGTGGCCAGGTAAAACTGGCTTAAGTCCTCTTAACATGGGGTTTTTTTTGTATTTATAAGTGTATTTACAATTCTGCCATGCGCTGGTGGAATTCTGCTGTGCTGGTTGCTGTACAGATACAAGCTTTGGACCTAGGGACATAGTAACAGAGGTGTTATTCTGGGGTCGTGGACCTCTGAGATAGGCTGGAGTGGTCACATGGAAAAATATGTCTAAATCCAGAGATGTCTCATTCATGGCCAGAAAAGGTACATGAAAAATTCTTATGCAAGCTTAGTTTCTAATGCTTCTGTGCTGCTTTAATCTGAAATTTCAGGCTTGAAGTCACCTCTCCTGGCAGTATCACAGTTCACAAAGGACACGTGATGGGGTAGCCCCCAAGCATTGCTCTGCTGGTGAGGAATTCACCTATAAACAGCTGTTCTTGTAGAATCTGTCAGCAGTTTTAATATCATCCAAATCATATTTTATTGAGAGTTTTATAAAATAATTTTGAACACAAAGCATTATTTTTTCTGTCATATGCTGTTATGAAGAATAACAAAACCTTTGAAGAATAACAAAACAATTTAAGCAGCAGCCCTTAAATTGGTGAAGGAGTTTTGGCAGACTGAGTAGCTTTAGAATGTAAATCTTTCCAGAGGTCAGGATGTAAGTAGCAACACATTTATATGTATGTGGATTAATATGACATAGATAATAAAAAGGAGTTGGAGAAGTCATTGATGCTGCCTATCAGAGTTGGAAATGATCAATGAACTGATATTCCTTCTATCCAATTCTGCATGATGCTTCATAGAGCACAGCCCTCCAAAGCCTTTCCAGGTCTATAATGTCATTCACTTTGTGCTTACACAAAATGAGGGGGCAACAAGTCCATAGGGAAGGTGATGGGGACACCATGGTTGCAGGATTCAGCCTGTGGATAACCTGGCTGGGTGCTGAATGGTGTTTTAAAGCAAGTCTGTAGATGGTTCCCTCCATGAAAGGCTGATTTAGGTTAGCAGTCCTGGAGCCCTCTGCTCACAGTACATCCCCTGATAAACATAAACATGCAATTGTCAAAACACAAAGCAGTATTTGAAAGGCTGGAAAGTGGAAAAGACAGGATGGGAAGGAAAAAAAGAGCAGCCTGGAGGGATTCATCCTACCAGGAAAACTGGAAGAAGAGCTGTACACAAACTTGGTAGTAAGAGGCAAGTCTGCCTTCAGAACTGGAAACAGGGATGGGGATGAAACAACAGGATGAAACAACATCTTCTTTCTGTCTCACAACAAGGAGATAAGGAGAAGGTAAACAAAATGCTGTTTTCAGGAGGAGAGCCGCATTTTCTGGATCTGCTCCCAAGGGTCACATGAGCACATCAGCTTCTGAGAGGGGGAGAATAATGTTTTCAGCTTCAGTGAAGAAGAAACAAGGAGGGGTTTACTGGAGCATGTAGGACTAGAGCTGCAAGTCTGGAGACAGAAAATCTTGCTAATTACAGATCAGGTTATTTATGAAGTGTGGGGCTCCATCTTGCAGGAGCCGGTGGTGAGACAAGCAGCTCTAACCCCAGGGAAATGCTTCCTGAGTGCCAGCAGCCTGGGAGATAAGCAGAGAGGGATCCCAAGAAAGGAAGAACACGAGTGAAACAGAAGCTGTGCGGAGGCATGAGCACCCTGGTTCACAGTATGTCCTGTGGAGACCGTGGAAAAATGGTCCACCTCTGATCTATGGTGCAAAGGGTGTGGAGAGGGTATTTGCCTTGTACCAAAGCTTCAGTGACTGCAAGAACTAAAAGAAGCAGCAACAGAAGAAAAAAAAAAAAACCAAAACCCCAGTGCAAAGGAAGAGGCTTGCCATGTGAATTTGTCAGATCTGGACTTGATAAATCCATAAGGCAGGAGAGGTCTGCCAACCATTTGGCCGCATTTGCACTTACTTACATTATTGAATCAACAACCTCTTCAATGCCAGCTGGATTGCCATCTGATAAGCAGTAAAAATCAGGCTGTAGAAATATAATAAAACCATTCTGAGGGCAGTGGGGAAACACAGACCAGCGCTAGAACCCTCCAGAAGGGGTAATGTTACCACTTGAGCTTTATAAAGAGCTGCTGGCACAGAGGAGCGCCACCTCCAGCAGCGCAGGAGGAGGCAACACTGCAATTTATTCAGCTTAAGTGCAGGATGATCATCCCTCTGTACCTTATCTGGGGCACAAGGCTTTGCCAGGGCTTATTCTGCAGAGGTGTATGGATTCAGGGGGAATTTTGGTTAGTCTTGATGGAGCCATTAAATAATGAGCTGGCAAACCTTCAAAGAAGAGGCTGTAATGCATCCATAAAAATCAACATAGGCTGGATCAGCAGCCACATAAAGGAAAGAAAAAAGCTCCAGGAAAAGTAAAGAATAGCTTATCTCAGTGGAAGAACCACTTAGCTGAACACTGAAAAGAAGTTTCTCACCACTATCAGCACTTTGGGACAGGCCAGCTCATCTACCCAGAGCAAATCATCCTGTGGCTGAGAGATCAAGAGTGGCTGCTGGCACCCTGAGCCAGACAAGAGCAGCATCAACAGCCGGTTTAGGGGAGCTGGCTTTCCAAAAGATGAGCAGAGAAGAGCTTTGCCCAAAAGCCTGAAGATAAATTTTCCACAGATTCAGAACCCTCTTTTGGTTTCCTGCTTTAATTCTTGGGATGCATGGTATAAATCAGCCTCAAATGAATAAAGGCTGAAAGACATATAAATTATCTTAGTGTATTAAGCCAATAACAAATCAAAATGGATCAAAGCAGGGAGCTGCTATGTGTAACGCAGACTACTGCACTGACGATTCAAAGATTAATGACTCGATCATGTACTTGCCCTCACCCTGGCTGCCACTGAGTCTCTTGGCCTCCCTTGGGGATCCAGGTCTCTGCCACAGATTCATTGAAGGTGTTGACACATGCCACATTTTCTCCTCAGCTATGCCCTCAAGAAGAGCCTGCCACTTCTGAGGAATGTGAAATGCATCTTGTTGGGCCCCTCTGTTGCTTCAGATTGAATCATAAGGTTTACACTTTCAAACAGCCCCTTTTTCTCTCACGCTAGCTCCAATTGCAACTGGAGGTAAAAAAAAAAAAGTTCTGTGTCTGCCCTCCAACAGGTAAGAAACAGCTTGTATCCCCAGTGTGATGGTAAAAACCTGTCACAGATGTTAGCCAGTCCAAAACCTGATGTCTTTATGGTGGAGACCTACAAAACAATGGCATGGGCTACAATTCCATTTCCAGCTGAGAGAATTGATAGGTATGACTTACATTGGTTTTCAGTGAAACTGTGTATGTGTTTTCTGAGAAGGGAAGAACTTCTGCTTTGGTCCAGCCTTGGCAGAGAAAATACCAGGCCTGCCAAGACTGCCAAGTGCAGCATTACCCCATGAAACAGCACTGCCAGGCACCAAGGAGTCTGCTAGAGAACCAACAATTTGAGGAGGGAGAAAAGGAGGTTAGTAATGAAAGTACAGGACAAGCAGCCTGAACTGAGAAGCTTCAGTGCACAGTGGGTAACAGGATAGATTTGGGGAGAGCTCAACATGTATTGGAAGTGTTTTCACAGGTCTGATCTAGACTGAGTGACCCTATAGGCAGCTGGTGTCTTTTGTAGGATCCAATGGTAAAGTCATTTAAAGAGAAAAGAGCTATGTCCAAGTTTCAGAAGCGCGGGTTCCCAGAGCACTTGCACCTACAGTCTGCTATGTTACACACGCAGTCACTGTAAGCAGATTAAATGCAGACCTTAGGTGTAATCTTGGCTCACGCACTTCCAGGCAAATGGTCAGCACTCCCTCAAAAACATTGCAATGTGTTCTAAGTATGTAGCCTCGCTTTCATCATGCCTTAAACCACATCTTTTTCATAAAGTTTATTTCACTACTTGACTGACACCTAACCCAATCCTCGTGGCAGGGTACAAGTTGTAACCGAGTGCGTCGATCGCAGTGACCTTGCTCCATTACTCCATTACCCCTCACTTGCACAGCCCTTTCTGACACAGCTGGGATATTACCAGGCTGGGACTTTATATCTCAGTTTTCACTGTGAGTATGCCAAGAAGTTTTTTTCAATACTGTGCTTTAATCATGTTGCATCCTTTAGCAATAGTGGAAACACAGCTTTAAAACCCTGCCCCAGCACGCATCGTGATTAAAGTGCCAACTGACCGCTATTCTGTTACAGCTGGTACATTCTGGACCAATGTTGGATATCTCGCTTCTGGGAAGCACGTCTGAGTTGTATGAGATACTGTTCATCCATTGTATCCTTGTTTAGTTACTGTTTGCTCTTTCCAGCATGCATTCCCCCCCTGCATTAATGCTATGATGCTAGCTAGAATTGCCTCTTCATTTGTCTATTGAATTAAAAGATCATCAGAGCATTAAAATGTTCTTTAGTAGCTGCTGTTTACACAGATTGGTCATTAAAGATTCCAAGCTCCATTTAACTCAGAGCTTACAAAGCAGCTCATTAAGCTAAGGCTGCAAGGCCCCCCCATTCAGCAAAGCAACTAGCACGTGCTCAGACCCCATTAAATTCAGTGAGTTTCAGGCTTAGCATTTTGACTTTTGCCATTTTGTTCACTGGACATTGCAGCTGCTTCTAGTCATCATTTTAAATTATATCTTTCCTGATGCCACCAAAAAAAATCCTGAAAATATCATCAATGTCAGAGCATTGAAGGCCATTTAAGAAATCAATGTCCACCCATCTGTATCATGAAAAAGCTAGTGTTTACATGCACAAGCTTTTTACCAATGGGTGAAACTCATGGTGTGGGCTCAGAGTCACCATTTGAGAGGAGGCAGCAGAGACACAATGACTGGAATACACCTTGACTGCTGTTAACTCAAGTGTCACCTTTCTGCAAGGTTGAAAAAATTAAATCAAGTCACAGAACACCTGCATCACTCATTTATTATGCTATTCAATAGAGCTTTTTGTGTTGGCTTCTTTGTTTCTCCGTCTCCATTGATGCTATCGTAGATTAATTGGCAGCACTGCAAATGTTCACAGCTGTCTACAAGATGTTGGTGAGTGCACCGTGTCAGTCAAGCATGCTATCACCAAGGAGAAGACTTTACTTCATTCTTCAGGAAGACAGTTCTGTAATGTGACCTAATAAAATAAAATCTTTCAACAAGCATAGAGAGAATATCCATCAGTCTTCAGGTTAAACAAAAAAAAAAAAGAAAAAAAAGCTGAGCTTGAGCTGATACTTTATTATTTTAACAGTTACACACTGAAATTTTAATAAAGTGGTCATGAGACAAATCTTATTACATAATATAAGCAAGATGCCTACTAAATTTAAGCTGTACAAAGCACCTTACTTGCATGTCTGCAGTCTGGAGAAAAAGGGGGCTAGTTTATATGTTTTAGGTATGTATGCATACAGACACAGGTACGTTTTGTAAGAATTACAAAATAGCGTTATGTCTGGCAGGTAAGGTGGTTATTAGTCTCTGAATCACCTAAACGTTTCAGCCAAAGTGACGCCAGCATCAGTGCTTGTGTTCACTGCTGGGCTACTGTACATCGTGACATATGACCAGCTGAAACTGTCACTCACAGCTGCTTTTGATTCAGACCTTCTATATATAGATAGCTAGATATACACACACGCTGACTCAGTGAGCCTGCAGCTCAAACCTGTACTCATTCTCCCTGCTCATGCAAAAGAAGTGTTGTCTTTTTCGTTCATGCTTGCAGGTTTGCCGAAGGTGTAGGTGCCCATCAGGCAGCAGACAATCTGCTCACCTGCGGACCCTCAGTGGCCGTTTGCCAGCCAGCTCTAACAGAGCAAGTGGGGTCCTTTCTGATTGAAAGGAAGATCAAGGTGCTTTCACTCTGCAATTAGCAAGAGTCCAGCTGTTTCCTCTAAGAGGAGAGGTTATAAAAAGTAGCTGGCAGCAGTGGTGGTGCTTCTAAGGTGACCTGCGGTACGTGAGTGGGGCCAAAGAGGTTCTCTTGTGTTCCCAGAAGAAAGCTCAGAGCCTAGGCTACCTTATGCCCCTTCGTGCCCAAAGACAGAAGATCCGTGTGTGGTTGGACTCGATGATCCGGTGGGTCTCTTCCAACCTGGTGATTCTGTAATGAATTACTGCATGTATTTTAATCTAAAATGTTGATTGAATGAAAAACTTTGCCCTATTTTATTCTTTTAAGGAGTCTTTTCAGAAAGTCTTGTGTTATACTTCCTGAAAAAAATATGTTTCTGCTTTTTGCTATAGGCTTTTCATAACAAAAGCAGTGTAATATATCCTGTTCAATGTTATATTGACTTACAATAACAGACTGCCTGTTAAGTATAGCTACAATGGAGTCATTACACCCTCTATCAAGTTTCAGAAAGCAGTAACCTTCAATTATGTCTACAGAGACTTATTTTTCAAGTGACAGAATAATTTATCTAAGAACACTAACCAGATTCATTTTTTTTTAGTTCTAAAATCAAAAAGAACTAAGCTACCTAGAGCAAAAGCATTTGACCAGCTATGAAATTTTAACATTTTAAAGTCCACTCTAAAGGCCTTTACGGTGCTTGTTCCGTGAGACCTCTACTTAAAAGCATATTATGGGCTTATTGTAGCAATATTTCTCCTGAATGATGAGTACTTCTGGAAACAGTAGTGCATCAATGTCAAGTGCTGGTATGCTCTCAGCATTTCGAAGGATTTTGGAAGTAAAGGAATAGAAAACCTAGGCAGTTTGTGTATGGGGAGCATGAAAGGGGAAAAGGAAATTGGCTCTTCAAAAATACTTTAGTTTATTTTTTAATGCAAGTCTGAAGAATGCCTCCTGCAAAACAGTGGTTTCCTGAATGCCATAAATCTTTCTGCTTTGGCAGCCTGTCTTAATTGTTCCTAGCTTTGAATTATTTATTCAAAAGCTGTGCTCTTAATAACTTTCAGTTGTGATATTTAGCCTTCATGAGTGAGAGGTGAGCAGTTGTATCAGTACCCTGTACTCGGCAGAGATGTATACACGTAGAACTTTTGTAATAGCCAAGATTCACAAACCCAGGGCTGATTCATACCCTTCCACAGCAAGCTGTGATGATGTACTATGTTACTGGGAGTTAGCAAGCATTGGAGATTTGTGGGGCAGTTTGAATAGGTGGACTTGAAAATGAATGAGATGATCTGGAACTATGTTCTTCTCATTAATGTTCTGACTGCTGCAAGAATCTCTGCACCTTGTGTGGATTTCTTTGTGATTTGGATAGGAAAAGCACTGTAGAGAGAGGTTTTGATGCTCCCACTAAAGATGTAGCAGAGTTCATACTGTGAAAGACAGGACACAAAAGGCCCCTAGAAATGGGACTCATCTTTGAGGAGAGCAGGACTGTGCTCATACAGTGGTGGGGCATCCACCCACAAGTGGATGAAGCTGGTTCAAGGCACCTCATTAGTTCAGACACTGTGCAATTCCTTGGTCCTAAGGAAGAAGTCATTGCCCAGGTTCTTTGGGCTCTCCTCTCCTGCAGTTACCGGGTGGAAACGGTGTGGAAAGTTGGCCCTTTCTTTCTCTTTTGAAGTGATGGCTTCTTCCTATAGATAGGCAAGTAGACAAAAGCCTGCCTCACCAAGACGGTGGCATTAGCAAAGCAGAGAGATGTTCTATCCCCTCTTCCCTGGACTGCTCTTCTCGTCCTGCAGACATCTGCTCTTCCCCAGTAGAAGGCTGCCACCTCTAATCTGCTTATGAGAGTGAGGGAGACAGCAACTTGGGTTTTGGTGGACAAGCCTAAGTATGCATTTGTGCTGCCAACCTATCTTGAAGGCTACTGTATGTTGTCTCTACAACCAGGCCTGCAGCTCTTCAAGGCCCTGCTTTCAGAATGGTATCCACATACCTGGTAATTGGATGAGGATGATAACAAGATTGACTGTGCTAGAAAAGTCCCTGTTCCTCCAGTCAAAGGCATATAAAGCTTGGAATAAGCTAACTGGTATCACCTCTCACACAGGTAGTTCCTATTTTTAGTAGACTGGCCCTTGTTCTTATGCATCCATCCAAAATTTTAAGCTCTCTTGAGGGCATACAAAGAAGGAACAGTTTACATCTTATTTTTCATTTTATGAAAAATGCTAAAACTAATTTTATACTCCATAACGTGCAATTCAAGTAAGGAGCATGCTTTGATGTTATGGTTAAGGTGCAGAGCTCAGTAGGAGTCAGAGAAAAGTTAAAAATTAACAAAACCAAATAAAGATACTTGAATATTCCAACTTTAGGCTATAAACTAAGCAGTGAACATATGACATCAGAGAAAAATGTGCCCCAGAAGAGCTGGTAGATAATTATTGATTAGGAGTGTTATAATTTACATAGCAATGCCAGGGATGATGTTTAGGTAAAGTGGACGTGAATCTCCTGGTAGAGCAATGCTCTTGATGCTTGTGCCACAGAAGCAGTAGCAAGAAAATTGATCTAATGGCTTAATATACACTAGCGGGTCCATATTCTGAGTTCAGTCATTCGTATTGCTATCACATGTAATTATTGCTTATGGTATTGATCTCTTTAAAGGCCTTTCAGCCAGAGTTACCAGCCCTCTTGTATCGACCTACTTATAAACTTTCCTTTAGACTTCCAGCTGCTATGCAGCAGTTGGCGTGCCGTCTGAAAATCTAGCTTCTTTCTCCACAGACCCTATGGATTAACAGCAGAAAAGTCCCTAATTCTCAATTACGCTAGCACTCCTTCTGGTAGTTAAAAGAGAAAGGGGTGAGGAAGGCAGGGTACTTGGTGTTCTCAACCTGGGTTCTTTTATCTTCGAAAGCAGGGAAGTTTGAATCCCCACCCCTGTGGGACTTCATTAATACTTCTCCCAGGTGAACTTAGCCCCTCACAAAAGGGTTCTTTGTATTTTGTCTTTAACCAGCTCTTTGTTTGGGCAGATATCCAGGCCAGTAAGAAAAAAATGTCAATATTCTTTGTTGAATCAGTGGCTTTTTCCTGTTATAGGTTTCAAAAGAGTTACAGAGACACTATGGTTATAATTGGACATAGAAATAGATGCATGTGTGTATACGTGAGAAAGAAGTACAGAATTTACATTGAAAGACACAAGTTTTTCTTGAAGAGGGAAAACTAGACAATGGGGCTTATTTTTTTAATGAACCAAGTGCTTTGCCCAAGTGGATATGGGACTCGTGCAGGTGACCTATTGCAATTCTTAGTTACAGTACCCAGTAAGATGAAAAGAATCAGAAGTTGCCATTAACTCCCTCCACATATACGCTTTTCCCCCATCAGCCAACAACTTTGCTATATGTAAGTGGCTATGGATGAAGAAAGAAGTGCAGAATTCTCTTAATCCAGGCTTGCTTTCCATAAAGTAGATGTTAATGGTGCATTTGCAAGTGCCTGTAACTGTGAATGGCTGGCAGGACTCACACCTTGTTCTGTGGGATGGATTGAAGCCACTGGCAGTCGCTCAGTGTTTGCCTGCAGCAGAAGTTTTCCTGTTCCTCTGAACCACCTCGTGTAGATTGTCTGTTAAGGTCTTAAATGGCCCAATTCTATTCACTTTTCTGCTACCCTCTCTGCTGATAATTGATGTCACAGAAATCTTTGTGCTTGTAATAACAACTAGAGAGAGACTGAAAACAAGCAGCTTGAGTGCAAGTTTCTCATTGGGCTTGCAAGAATAGAGGGCAGATGCTGATGCCATCCTGTCTCCCATCACCATGATATCTGAGCATCTGTGGCTTTGATGTAGTTATTCTCCTAATGCAGAAGGCAGAGAAATACTACTGTCTTCATTCCAATAATGTGGCATTAAAGCAGTGGCAGTCACATCCAGATTTATCAAAATATTTCAGTGCCTAATTAAGGACAGGACAATGAATAGAGCAGTCTAAATCTGAGGTGAGCATCCAATCTGGCAGACAGATTTCTTTCTTTCAAACAATTAGTAGGTGATTGCCTTTTCCTGCAGAGGTTGTAGTGAGGTGCTTCTTCCTTAATGCAGGCATTTATCTAAATAAATTTGTTTCCCCAGTAAACCTGTGTTGTCTGTAGTTATGACAGTGGAAGGAAGAAGAAAATTGCTATTGCTAGGCTGGTTTTCATTTCTGAGTTTGAGTAGGCGGTCTCCTCCTGGAAAGACCCCCTACACTTGAACATGTGATAAGGTTTTTTTAATACGTTTTCCTTCCTTCCGTGGGGAGAATGTGAAACAACCTTGGTAGACAACCACTGCACTTTGTTATGTGATTCTGGCACTGAACTGAGACCCGTCAGTGGCACGTCTTCTTCTAAAGAGCAAAAGGAGGAGGAAAAATAAATTTGAAAAATACCCAAACAACTTGCATTTACTTCATCTCATCAGAATGTAAACTAAACCTAATCTTTGATGTTACACGCACAGATGTTGTAGTTGACACATCTCATGGCAAGCACCAAGCGAGAAGTGACAGGATGGCAGGAAGTTGAGTAGAACACAAACATCCAACACTACGGGGATGGCCCAGAGCTGCAACCTACACAAACGCAATGATCTGACTCCGTTCTTTAATTAAAGCAGTGCATTCCAAGATATAGTAGGAAATCAGAGCTGTATTTGGACTCTGATTTTTAGCTGTGGTTATTAATGCTAAAGTTAGATTTGGGGCCAGCAGTCAACTTGCAGGCACCTGCTCAGAGAGGTGCTTTTATTGCAGTCCACCTGCATGAAATAACTTGTGACATCCTGGCACTCTTTAAAGAGTTGCAAATTTTTGGATAAGCAAAGAGCTAATGTGTTGGCTGTTTGCCCCTGAATTTAAGTATTGTTTTATTAGCTAGACAAATACTTCTATTTCACAATTTATTATGCTTTCTGTTCTTGGACTATTGGTGAGCAGGGAGGATGTTTTCCTTTTGTCATACAAATAAACTTTTGCAAAAAAATATTTTAAAGTATATTTAGACTTAATCACAGACACTTGACTCCATGTATTTTATACTCTGTCTTAAAGTGCAGTTTAAATCAGGCAGTTTTCATCAGCTACATTCATATTTTAGATCTGGGATTTGAATGTGCAGTGTTACAGAATTCAGCTGCATTGTAAAGGGATTTAAGTAGGAAACTACATATGGAGACTTGGGGGGCAGTGTTGCATGAGAAAAAATAAATTGTAAATGTCTGTATTCAGTAATGAGCACCAAAAAAACCAAAACCATCCCTTTATGGGCCAGCAAACCTTGGTTTTCCTCTTGCTGCAAGATGACTGCGCGTTTGCACAGTCCTCCAACAAAAATCTGTGTTCTGCCTGTGTGTTGCTCATTTAATTCCCCTTTTGAATCCCAAATGGTTTTGGAAGCAGTATCTTGTACCATGTTAGTAGCAGTGCTGCGTCCTCTAAATGACTTCTGGGGGCAATACTTGAGCTTACAAGCTTAAAATTCTTAGTGTAAGCACTGAAGCAGCAAACTCCAGTGGAAAAATCTGGCTGGAACAAACTCATTTGAAATGCAATCATGATGCTCACAGGTGATTTTTTTCTCTCGCGCTCTCTTTCCATTGCCTGTATTCTTCCTTCTGTACTGCCACGATGAGATGTTAGCATGCTGCATAATGAAAATCGAGGGTTAGACCTATGCAAGAGTAAGTTTTTACATATAATGGATGTAGTTGGATTCTATTGAGCGCATCAATAATGCTATCGCTGTTGCCCTCAACACACTCCTTTAGTTCTTAATGGTTTTGATGTTGACAGTGGATTTTTCTAATTTTTCCAAGCCTGATAGCTTAAATCCAAGACGGTGGGGGAATGCCCAGTGTGTATGGACCTAAAATAAGAAGATATGTATACGAAGATGTGTGCAGTCTATCAAGGAATCTAGCACAATAGCTGTTAAATGTTACTGATTTATCACCAAGAGTAGCACCTCGGGGGGGGAGTATGTTTCATATCTGTGCTATTGTGAGTTGTAGTGTTACCAGTGGGGAGCCGAGGGGACATGCTTGGGACAATGCACTGTTTCTAATCAGCTATACAAATGCTGGTAAATGGCAGCAGATTTATCATCTGAAATTATTCCCTCCAAGTAGGGTGGGTTTTTTTATTGTAATACCAGGAAACCAGCCTTTTTTTCTTTTTTTCTTTCTTTTTTTTTTTTTAAAGTGCTTTATTGGAATCATCTGGATATACTCTACCTAATAAAACGGTAGTCTATGGCTGCTGGACTTCCTGTGAGAAAGAAGAATTAATCAGATATGCCCAGACACTATAAAGGGGGATGGAAGTTGTATCAGTTGTTGTAACATAACGGAAAATATGTTGGATCCAGGCGTCTGTGGGTGTAAGATGGTTTAAGCACAGGGCAGGTCACTGGAGCCCTATCCACTTTCCACAGCTGAAGATAGCATATTTGTGTTACAGTTGCTCACATATTTGAGACAAATCAAGCAGCAACACTGGTATAAATGTTTCAGGAGTTATTTTATTTCTCTTGCAGTCAGCAAAAGCAATGTTTGGAAGCTGTTCTGGGGGGGGAATCATTCCAAGCGAGAGGCTTGAATGTGAGCAGCCTATTTTCTGCTGCTTACCCAGAGCCTCTTGCAAAGACAGACATGGTGCGTCTGTTGAGCCCTCTTGGTTGGCTTCATCTGGTCTGTGCACAGAGCAATTTTTGGCTTTGCCATGCACAAGAAAAAAGAGCGGCCATTCAGGATGTCTGACTTTTGCGCTGTGCAAGCAAATAATGGCTTGCCTACGTGTCACCAGCCATCTAAAACTCCAGGATGCTCCCCAGAGGTGCAGAGCCCTCTCTTTTGGGAGCCACTTGTATAATTTAGGTCTGTGTTAGGAAAAACCTTCATTCCGGGTTGTTCTGCATATGCTATTGTAGTTGTCTCATTGCTGTAATATATCTAACAGCTCACTAATCATGCACTAAGTGACAGGGCTAATATGTACCTTGTGTGTTTCTCATCCAGGGGCAAATATCTGTTTACTGTTTTGATTTTAGAGAAGGCTTCCCACTTACCCACCCCCAATTTGTTCGCTGCTCTGTCCTTTGCAGAAAAGAGACCTGATTAAAAGTTGCCTGATTGCTCTCTCTGATAAAGTGAAAATCCTTTCAAGAAGGAAAGAAATCCATAGAAGACCAAAATGATGAAGGCTTGGAGACCAGGCTGCAAGGCAGACTGATATGGGAAAATGTAGTGTCTGGCAGCGAGATAACAGGACTTGTGGTGTCTGTGGCCAGATTGGTTTTGATGAATGATCAGCTTAGTGGTGTTGTCTCTATGACTCACTTCTTAGCAATCTAAAGAGGTCCCAGCTAAATAGTGCTTGCAGTTTTACACTTAACAGTTTTCTCTCTCCCACTGTGAATTCATGGCCAGAGAGCGCTTGAATTAGCTCTGTCCAGGGTAAAAATTTTATTTGGAAAACTTGTTTTAGATCAAAAACATATTTTTCTTGTTTAAAAGAGAAGAATTTCCAAAAGTCTCTGTAACATCGACCTTAAATAAGCAATAGATAATGCAGTGCACTGTCTCCGGCTAGTAGACTAGTATTGTCTTCAAAGGCAGGAGCACTTAAAGTGTACAAACGAATGGGCCATTCACCCATTTGCACCTTTCTGGAGACGCATACATTAGCAGTCAGTCTGGAAATGTCGTGCAGTCTTGGATTCTTGCTTTGAGCTTATTTTGCCTTATTTATGCTTTGCCCAGGCCAGGCTGGCAGCTGCCTTGGGACCTCATTACTTAATTCAGTGATTCCCAGACAGGGAGAGCAGACTTCCTGGCAAGCAGGTCACTGAGGAGGGACAAGTTCAGGGGTTTTCTGTGACTTCCCAGCAAGGCAGAGAATAGTGAATAAATGGCTCACCTCATTTTGGATGCTGGCAGCAAGATACTCTTCTTCTTTGCCTGTGACTCCTTTGAAGTGGGGAAAAAGAAAGCCTTTCGTCCACTACAAAGCTCGGAGAGTTATGATTACCATTAAAACCCTCAAATCTGGTGTATCTGTCTAGAAGTCTAATGGTTTGCTGCATGAGGGCAGTCAGGCGACACAATCCAGGGTAGTTAAAGTGTGAATTTAAAAAGGTATTGGGCTGCACTGCCTTGTAGTTACACTAAGACACCTTTATCCACGACTGAAGCTATCTGCACAGAGATTTGATACACCCTTAACTCAACCGTCATAAACTCTATGCGATTTTTCTGAGTGTCCCTGCAGAGCTAAAGAGAGGCAAGATGAATAAGCAGACAAAGGAAAGTGCTGAAGATTCCTCTCTCATCAGTGGTATTGATTTTTAGATGCTTCCTCGGGGCAAGCCCATCCCCACCCACCTTTCCCTCATCCTGGTGGTGTCTTTTATTCCTCTGCCCCAGAAGGTCCCCTTCATTCTGCTCACTCAGTATGTGTTGCAGTTGTGGAATTGCGGTGGTGGATGTTTTATCTGGTGAAGTCAAAGCCCCTTATGCCCCCATGTGAATTTTTTCACATAATTTTTCATATTCTTGAACAGTGTCCACAAACCTCTGGGTGCTGGTATAAATCTCAGAATTTTTCTTTCTTTCTAATTGTGCGAAGGGTTTGTTTCTGATTTGTGAGGGTTAGGAGAAACAAGCTGCAGTCCAGCTGTAATCTGTAAGCCCTGTGTATTTTTATATGATTTTATTCAATAGCACCCCAGAGTAACGTTTACAGTGCCTTGCAGTGGGCTTCCAAAGCTCAAGTCCTGCATGCACAAGCAAGCAAAGCAAAATATCTGCGGAGAACTGGCTGTTAACTCTTATATGTAACTTCAGACTGGCTCCCCAGGCTACCAGGGACAGAAAGGCATGCAAGACCTCAGTGCTAGAACAGTCACCTTGCTTCTTTTGGTCATTTTTGTCTCACTGAAAGCAAAGTATCTTTTGGCATATGGGTAACATCTGATCTTCAAAGACCAAAGTTGGCACAGCTAATACAGGATCACCTTCTGCTCAGAGCGCAGTCAGTGGCCAGTGATGAGTCCTCAGGACAGTGATCCAGATTCAGGGATGCATTTGCCTTCTCCACCCTACAACGTGCTGCTAAAGAAAGGTGTCAGGGTTGGGGGTCTTTGCTGCTCCCGAGCAGCCCATCCCTGGATCACCTCATTAGCAGGACACATATTTAATGGTGTCTGTAGAAAATGATGTAACCTCAGGCAAGTTATGACCAGAAGTTTCTATTAATATGCATCCCAGCTCTTCACTAGCTGCAATGACTGGCAGCAGGAGCAGGCCCTGAATCAACTTGAGTGATGTGAGTGAAGCAGTTTTAGGGTTTAGATTGTTGTGGTTTTTTAAATCAAATCTTACTGTGTGATCTTTGGGAAAACAACTACCAATTCAGTTGTATTTGTTAATAGCTTTGCTGGTCTGAACCTTCCGTGACATCTTCCTGGGTTTTGCGTGAACTTTTGTTTTAATTAAAACCAAAGAATGTTGTATTTCTCCCTGTTTCATGGCAAGCAAAAGAAGTGAGGATACGGAGTCTGTGCACGGGGGTGTTTTGTTGTGGTGAAACAGGCTAAAATGCAGCCTCTGCTGATGGCATCAGCTCAGTCATTCCACCACCCACCACGAGAAAACACACCACAGCAGCTGGAACAGTTGGGAGTGGGAAACTGCTGCTGCTGGAGGGACATGTTCTGTGTTTGGAAAAAAGGATTCTGGGCAGAAATTTTTAATGATGGCTGTTGGTGTGGGCTTAGGACTGAGAGTCCCATTCTGGCTTTTGAGAGGGGTTTTCTTCTTTTCAGTGTGTTGTGGAAACGCACCTTTTTCCATGTTGTTCCCTGCATTTTGAGGTTTTGTCCATCAGAAAAGGGGGCTGTGCCAAGCTTTTGAGTGATGAACGCTTCACCCTGAGCCTCTGCTTAAAGAAAATTCCCTCATTCATATGTGATGAGCCAGAAGCAGAGTTTGGTTCTCTGCTACAGATTTGGTACACGGGGGCTCACAAAACATGCTGCTCCATCCTCTTCATCTGTCATAGGCAGTAAGTCTGTTCTTGATACTGTACATGTCGCAGTATTTATGCCTCGGTGTTAGCTCTGTCCTCCATTCTTCAGATGAGAACACATCTGTTCCCTGGCAAAGGCATGGTAGATATCCTCCCCATCAGTTTGTTCCACTTATAGGCCTCTGAAATATTGCAGAACAGAGAAATACCTCCTATTTTGTGTCCTTTTAGACTAGAGTTAGGTTTTGCCCACCTTATTTCTTATCAATAAGTGATTCCATCCATTCATTACCATCTCACTCCTTCTCATCTCTGTTTCTTGGAAAGAAAAAAATCTCGCTGTACATTGCATGGAATATGATTGCCATACTGTGCCCAATCTGACACTAGGATGCTTAAGTTTGTGTCTTTTTCTTGCACTGACACTGCATGAATTCTGGGGATGTTCTTGTAGATCTTATGATGCAGTTGACTCTTGTAGCATGTCAGAGGATATCGGATTTTGGCTGCTAAAGGGCTGATCTGGGAGGTGGCATGGTACAATAGGGAAGCTGGTCCCTGGGGCAGGGAAGATACTCTTTCTTATCTCTATTTAATGAAGGTGGGTCTGACTTTAAACACGCAGAAGTCTAGTGAGCCCTCAGGATGAGGGTGTGAAGTGACTTGTAGCTGAGCCTTTTCCTTCTCCCCTTCTTGCTCAACGAGTTTCAGCTCCCAGACTGTTTCATTGCCCAGAAGAAAAGCTCTTGCTATAATATTGGAACAGGCAGTGTGGGTGGCTTGGGGAAGCAATGCTTGTTTGCTCCTGAGTCAGGCAGAGAAGTGGGGAAGCAGGGATAGTAAATGTTTTCTTTAAAGCAGAAATTGGGGGTATGATTTCCTTCTTTCCTATTATCTTAACTGGGGGTAAATAACACAAACTAGATAATATTTAAGGTCCCTTCCAACCCTAACCATTCTATGACTCTACAAAATGCATCATACAACCAAGGAACACCCTGCAACAAGCTCTCAGCTACTGAGTCCAATGCTTGGAAACTGTTGTTATTTCACTCTTTCTCCTCGGAATACAGCAATAAAACATTCTCTGTCAGAAAATCTTGCCTAAGTTGGTGAATAAAATTGCTCAGTGAAGGTAAACCTAGGGCAAGCTGCCCTCTGGTGCTGCGGAGCACTGGAGCTGCTAGCTGGAGCACAACAGCCAGAAGACACTGGGCTGGCCTCCATGTGACTGGTTCTGCTCCAGTCCCTTCCTCTGCTTCACTGGAACGGGGAATTTTAGAGGTGTGCTGTGTGTGTGGCAGGGTCAGCTCACGGTGTACAGATTCTCTGCACCTGCTGCCCTGGGGAGCTGTGTTACGCAAAGGTGCCATGTAGTCATCTCTGCTTCTTCCAGTCAGGTTTTACACCACGTAGGTCACCCTGACCTTCACCTCTGCCCCATCATTTCTTCCCTAGCTTGGTTTGTTCTCTTTGGCAATTTCCTGAGTGTGTTTTATTTGATTCTGCCTCTTCATCTGCTTCAGCCTCCTGGCTACCGTTCATCTATTCTTCATGTACAAATATAAACAAACAGTTGAAAAGTGGTACAACTCCAGGTCAGAGCTCAGCTAATGCCATCATCTTCAAAGGCTTCAAGTCTCTGGACACAGAGCTGCTAGTCATGCCCACCTTGAGATGCCTTTGGCACTGGGGCAGATACTTCTGGCTCCTGGACAGGATTGTAGGTTGTTCCTCTTGGGTTCAAAGGTAGGGCTGTTGCCTCTAAAGCCACTCACCACTTGGAAATTATTTATTGTGAATCATTTTCCCTCTATGTAATATCTTGATTACTCAAATGAAATAATCACCTTCATTTGTTTTTCCTCTCTTCCGAGAAGAGGGTTAAAGGGTTGTCTGGGTGTTGTACGTACATTTGGTGAGAGGCCATTGTCTGTGCTCCTTCAAGGAGGTAATTACAGTTGTAGCCTATAAATCATTGGAAGGTATAAGACCGTCCCTTCCTAAGGCAGCTTTTTGCAAATAAGTGCTGATTATTTGCTTCCTGATGGTGTAATTGTATCTGGTCTGAACTTACCATACGGTTTGCATACTGCTGTGATTATGCATTTGCCTTTCTGAGGCTGCCAAATACATACAGGGAAGCATGTGTGAGCTGACCTCTAGCAGAGCCTCTACTATTGTGGTTTCTTTCCCCTTAATCCCATTTCCAAGCAGTGATATCATGAAGACCAAGTTTACCACCTGAGCTATCTCAGCTGGACAGAGGAGGCAGTCATACTAGGGTATCCTTTATCCTGGGGGAGGATATTTTGACCAGTTTGTTTAGCTAGCGTGTAGCATCAACACTGTGGAAAGGTGCACTAGTTTATAGCCAAAAGGCAATGGATTAAGTGTTGTATTAATAGTTACAGCTACTAATGACAGTTTAAGGATTAGACGCAATATGGCTCAAGTTTGAACTTAATAAAAATATGGGATCAAGCTGGCAGAGATCAGTTCTAGTTGTGAAATATTTGCAACTGTTAAGATTGTCATAAAAGCGACTGACTGTGCAATGCTAAATAATGTTTGCTTCCACAAATGAATAACGCCAAGGGAGATGAACTATTTTGCTCAGTATTTCTTCCCCTCACAAACAGAGCAAACAGACGCTTTGGGATTAGCAACATTTAACACAGTGCAAGAACAATGCTACCTATGTTTTCAGCTGGTCAAAACATTGCATGGAAATATTTGCTGCTGGATTTCTCTGAAATTGGTGCATCTGTATAGTAGAGCACAGAAGGCAACCTAGAGCTGGTTCTCGTTGCACCCACCAGCTCTGGAACTGGGGAGGTTGCCCCTCTGGCTGATGGGTTCTATCCTCTGCCCACTGCAGGCTCGTGTGTCTGTCTCTTGGTCCCAAACCATCTGACTATGTGGTAAACAGGGCAGAGTTCTCTTTGGCTAAACTTGCTCTGATTTTCACTGAATAATTTAAGAAGGAATAAAAGTGAGTCTGGAGTGTATTGGTTAGGACACTCACCTGCAAGTGGAGATAGTGGAATCCAGGCCTCAGGAATTATGTGGTATTTTTTAAATACAGAAGAAATCTCAATTAAAGGGTCAGATCCTGATTTGATGGCAAGGTACCCAAGTACTTCAGTATGTTTACCTATCTAATTAGATATTTACCTATCTAAATTTGGTATGGTTCTAATAAGGCTTTTCCTAAAGCATCCAGGTTTCCAGAAACATCAGGAAGATGTTGGGATTTTTAGATACAAAAAAATTTCATAGTTTGACTTTCTAAGCCATTTATGAAAACTGACTTCAGACTCTGAGGCATCTTGCTCACTCATAAGTCACTTGAATGTCACTCATCTTGGAATAGGGCGGGAATTCAAAGCAAAATTTCCTAAATATCAAGCGAATATTGTAACTAGGACTTATCTCTGCAGAAATGTTTTTCATTCCTAATGGAGAACAGGGAAAGGGAAGACAGAAAAACATTTGACAACGGGGGAGGGAAGGGGAAAGAAAGGAAACCTCTTGTCCTATTTGGTAATAGTTCCTTTTGGGTTTTTTCCATCTGAATCTTCCAGATACAGACAGTCCATAGAATTCACTAGTAAAATTTACACAAAGATAATAATTCAGCCCATTTAAAAAAAAAGTTAGATCAAGTAATTTGACAATTGAGAAACTCTGTGGTATTGTTACAAAATTTCCACGAAAATCCATTAAATATTCAAACAATGCTGTTTCTTCATATCTAAAATGAACACTTGTTAACTTTGTTTTGAATTCTACTTAACTAAAAGCTTTGAAAATAGGTTGCCTCTATGTTTATGTAACGTCAGTATCTTTCTGCTGTGATTTTTCATGTTTTAGGTTTCTCTAATGGTCACGATGCTTAGAGAAGAAAATATATTTAAATGCATGAGTTGAATTTTGAAGAAATCTGGCATCCGATTTAGCCCCATTGCCCTCATAGCTGATCTGTTCCTCAAAAAGCCATAGTCAGATTTGCCTAACTAAATGACTTGCAGTTTTAGCTTCCCATTGCACCAATGACTCTGTATTTTCTGTCATCTTTACCATTTTACACTGGGTAGGGATAAAACAACATTTTCCCATATGCTTGGTGACCCCCACTGTTTCCATGCTGCATGTGTGCCTTGTCCAGTCTGGTCACCTTTGTCACTGACACTGGGTACCAAAGCACCCATTCCAGCATCTGGGATTGCTGGAGACTCAAGATCCTGTGTAACCTGCTTAGGTGTGTTAGTTGAATTGCAAAGCTGCTCTGACGTGGTCTTTGTGTCTGTAGCTTCACAAAGGCAAAGAGCTGATGGGGACACAGCTGAGAGAGGATGGCGTTAGCCTCTGCTCTGTTTGATTTTGCCAGTGTTGTGAAATCAAGCCTCGCAAATTGAATAATGTCTTTGTGCCTCATTGTGAAATCAAGTATAATATACCCACGTTTGTGTTTTCTATTGTGATGGAAAGGCCCTAAACAAGATATTTGAAATTGTCTGGCTTTGTGTGCAGTACCTGGAATCTTTTCTTACACTTCCCGCATCTATTTTTCTTGTATCCTGACTATGTGGTTGTATGTAGTGTGGGAAGGAAAGTTTTCTATAAGGAAAGATATAATGTTCCATGTTACCTATAACTTAAAAGTAAAACCAATACAGCTATAGAGCAGAAAAATTTTGCCTGTTTCTAGATGTTAGGAAGAGGGTAAGGGAGTATATACCCTAAAAAGCATCTGACTTTTGATTGCACTTTACAGTATGACTGTAATGTTCAAACAATTCTGATAGTTTTATTGTGCATTCAATTATCTCAGCTCATGAGAAATTTTTGCAAATTAAAGTGAGCTAGTAATTACCCTCCACGTATCCGTCAATGCTTCAAGTAGCACTGAAAGCAGACTTTAATGGTTCCTATGCGCTGTGTGCCTCTCAGCATGACAGCAGGAGTCTGGCTCTGCTGTTGTTACAGTCTATCTCAGTGAGGCAGTAAGTATTGGAAAACGGAGACGGATAAATCTTTCCTTAAAATATGTAGCTAATGTGAGAGAAACACAGCCAGCCAAGCACTTTGTAAGCTGTTATTCTAAGTTTTCATATTCATTGGGTTGGGCATGGGAGGAGAAGTGTTTTGGGTTATACTAAGATCACAATTACACTCCAGTCTATCAGTTAGTTCTGGTGCATTAAGTAATGCTGTTCTTTACAAAATCTCATTCTTCTACCCCTGTGTGCCTCCAGTTTTGGCACTTTACCAACATAGGGATCCTAGCTTTGGTGCCTCTGTACCCCTCCCTGCCAACAGACAAGGTCTTCTACCACTACACTCTGATTTGGGGTGAAGGCTTCTCTATTAAGTCGGGCTCCCACGGAGTCAGACATCTAAATCTCCTTTCCCCTCTGCCCTGCTTTGGGCTGATGTTCTTTTGACTAGATTTTAAAATCCACTGAAATATTTGGTGTGCCTATTGATGCTGGAAGGGGAACTTTTGGGATACTGCTCATCTTTCAATAAGAAAAGGAACTTAGGTCCTCTTGAAAAAGTAAAGCAAAAATCCTACTTGACATCCTAGGAAAGATTTAGCTCCTTGACTTTAAATAGAAAAAGTAAAAATCTTTAACATAAATATATGCTGAACTTCACCAAAACTTGTTTATCGTTAAAAATTTATCTCTGAGCTAGCAATTGCAGAAGTTTGTGTAATAAGCATAGTACAGCCACACAGCACATACTTTAAAGCAATTTACATACTGAGAATCTAATAAAGGTAGCTGACAAGATAATTGCCAAATTATATGAATGCATTACCACCACTCACACACAAATACTCTTTAATTATTTTTTGGCATCTAAGGAAAGGAAGAGAACTGCTGACTTAATAGACAACATGTAATCCATCTGTGTTTGTTTTGGTGCATCCTGGATTTGTGGAAGATACCGATGAGATGTTGCCTGGGGTACAATGACCTTTGTTCACAGGGAAAAAAATTGCCACTTGCTAGACTAATAGTGTAAAACAAGAGAGTTTCTTGTCTTTGGATTATGACCCGGACACCTAAAGCATGTGGGAAAAATGTGTTCAGATAAAGGCTACAAAATTGTTAACGCTTTTAATTATGTTTAGATTACAGAGCATTATACAACTAAGCAGCGTCCATGTTATTGAAAACCTTATCAGCTGCCATTCAGTGAATGGCTCCACTAAGAAAGTGCTTCATGGAATTTCTGCGTGTATTTGTGCCTGGTGTTTGTCCAGCCACATCTTGGGGATTTCCCTCTGAGGCATCCATCTGATCCTAATCCCAGCCAACAATAGCTGTTTGATTCTATTATACTCTATCACTTAATAATTAAAGAAATTAAGAAATTATTTCCTTGCTATCATTATCACTGCCTGTGTATGCATCACATAGATGAAAATGAGGAAAATATTTCTTGTTTAGACAAGGTATTTCTTGTTTAGTCTGAGGTATTATTCAGCCACTTGTCTGTTAAGCTTTCTCGATCCATTTAGAAAACGACTTCAAATTGCAATGACATAGAACTCTCCAACAGCCTCATTGTCTGATTTAATTTTTTTAATTATTGTTTTTTGTAATGAAATCAGCAGCCTGTTCTGTGAGGGTTGAAGGTAAGATGTTCTTCATTTATGATAACTTGTTTCAAGCTTGCTGCTTCAGATGGCAGAAACAAAGGGCTTAATGAAAACTGACTTAAATTAGAAAAGGAAATATTGTTCAGATGTTTCTTATGGACAGGATGGATAGATGACTAATTCTTCTTGTGAAAGATGGCTCACTGTCAGTGCAGAATACCAGGGTTATATCACCATTTACCTCTCCCTGCTTAACGCACTCAGCATCCCAAACCCCTCTATGGGATCATGTTAATATGGCAACTTGCAAACCTGAGTTGCTGGAAAAGGGAACACAGCAGTGGGAGAAAGGGAGAGCAAGGAGGCATGGTATGAGGAGTTTGGAGGAGAGGGAATTAATCTTCTGAGCGTGCCGCGATCTCACACAGAGCATGCTGCTTGTCTGCATAGAAAGGGCGAGATCATGGACAGACAGGGCTGAGCTACCTGGCAAAAACTTGTCTGATATCTTCCGATACCTGCCACAAGCAGGTTCTTGGGAAGAATAAAAGGGCCCATGCCCTCCAATTGCTCCATAGAGCACAGAAGTGATGATAGATAGTAGATATCTTCTCACTGAGACCTGGTTGAAAATCCTTTCCTCCCAGAATCCAAAAGCTGGGACTGTTTTATGGCCCAAAGCTATTAGTTTAGGTTTCTGAGTGAAAACGTCAAGAGAAACAAAGACTTGCGCTGAGGTGCTAGTTGAAAGCCCTGATTTTGACTTAGGACAATGGGAATATTCTTGGAAAAAGCTTTGGGTGGTGACTGTCAACAACAGTCAGGAGGCCGCATCTTTTTCTTTTATTTTTACTTCAGAACAGCTTAGCTGTTTTCCCAGCAATGCAAAGGAATTGCGTCTTCAATTGCCAATGTTATGCTCTTTAGAGACATGTAGAACCTGGGATGGGCAAAAATAATCATAGAATCCTAGAATATCCAGGTTGGAAGAGACCCACCAGATCATCCAACCATTTCAATCAATCACTAAACAATGTCCCTCAGCACCTCATCCACCCGTGCCTTAAACACCTCCAGGGAAGGTGACTCAACCACCTCCCTGGGCAGCCTGTTAATGGTGGGATTTGGGGTAGTTGTAATATCCAGAAGAATATAGAAACCCATTTGGAGGGTTTGTGTTCACCACCCCAGCAGCTGGGATCAAGCACAGCCTTCATATGTGCCCACTGTCAACCTGCTTTCCCTGGAACATGTTCCCAGCCATTGCCTGTGCTATCTGAATGCAGATGTTTCTATCATCCAGCAGTCACCTGACAATGTAGATGCAGCAGCAGTCTGAGCTGAACCAGCTGCTTTTGTTCTACCTGTAACACCTTGGCAGGGTGGCATCTTGTCCTGCTAGTGCTCAGCCTTGTCCCTGCAGGAGTTACAAGAACCATCAGACTCTACACAAGGAAGCTCCTCGTGACAACAACTTTTTGGCTAAAAATATTTACTTACTTTTGAAGGTGTGGGACTTCCCAGCAGGTCTTCCTTTTGTTGTTCTCAGTCAGACCTATTGGATGGGCCTGCGGTTACAGCTGTGGACAGCACATCTATTTTCATTAGTTACTCATGTTCAGCCAGCTCTCTGATTAGACCTGCAAGATTTACACCCAGGTTCAAGTACATCATGCAACTGCAAGTTAATTGGCTACCAAAGTGGTTTTGCTGGATAGGAATCTTGAAAACAACTTCCTACTATCTGCCTTCATATGTTTGTTAGTGTTGAGGCAAAGCCTACAGCTTTCAAAACAGCGTATGTCTTCCGGGGAGCAGCAAAGGGATGGTTTTGAACACCTCATATTAGCATTGTCTCCAGCACAGAGCAGTTCATCCTTACATAAAGTTTTTGTGCTTTCTAATGCATGGCTGAGGCGTATAAGCTGCTTTTCAAAAAGTATTGATCCTTTAGAGTACATAAACATATGTACTACACAGGCACCATTGTATAACAAACAATACAATAGCAAAGATCTACCAGAATGTAGGTGTTGAAGTGATCTCAGTCTGCAGGTATTGGCTCAAGAATTGGTTTATGGCATGTTCTATGAGCATTTTGGCTTTCAGACACAGTAATGGGGACAGTAAGAGCACGTTATCTCTCTTAGACAGGATCATTTGCATTCATTTTCTTTTATTTCTCTGTATTTGTAGCCAATGAAAAAGTGGAGCTGGTGGGACATGTAGGGTTTTTGAGACAAATGTGTCCTCACTCTGTGGAGATCTGCAGGTGGTGGGAAAATAATTACTCTACAGAAAAGCTTCAGGGTTACTTTAAAGATTACTGTTTCTTCCCACACAAAATTTCTGCTTTCAGAAATCCTCCAAGTATGTGTTTTCACTCATATTTGAATAACCTATGCATGTCACAGATTTTGGTTCAATTTTGCCTTCTCTTTTTACGAGAAACAAGAGAAGATAAACAGGGCCCTGGGTTACTGGGTATTTTTAGCAAGTAAGCTTGGTGTAACACTAGTTTTAAACAACATCCCAGTTATCATTTCTCATGAGGTTTTTCTTATCTTATCGTGTCTCTGAATCAGATTTCCCCCCTGTGCAGTTAAGAATTTAAACACACTTTAAGACTACATGCATGTTTAAAACTAAGGGGGTGAGTGACTGTTTTTCTCGGATATAAAGGACTAAGTTAATGCTATTATTTTTTGAGGGTTCATGTGTGAGTCACTTTATTCAAGCACCACAGTGGTGCTGAGGACTGTGAAATATTTAGTGCACAGAAAGATAACCTTGGATAAGTGGTTGTGGCATCTGGACTTTGGTTTCAAGAATGTATTTTGTAAATGTAAACACTGTCTCTCATTCGTACGCCCAATATTTGCTTAAAGCTTGTTGTTTGTGTGAAATTCCAAGCAGAAAGATCTGCTCATGAATTATACTCACAGCAAAACTGAAGTGAACTTGTTTGCAGAGTAGAATCAATGTATACATGGTGCTACAGACAGCAGCCATCCAGTTTTCAATGACAGCATTCTCATTTCAACGCATTCATGGCTGAAAAAAAAAAAGAAAAATCAGAGCACAGTAAAAGCTAGACTAGGGTCTTTCTTTATCTTGGGGAGAAAGCATGTATGAAGACTCCATTGCTCTCATAATTGATTTTCTGTTCAACGTTCATGATAATTCTACCTTCTAGCAGTGCAAGTATTTGAGTAACAACTGATTAAAGCCATTTCTGAGCTATTTCTCTTTAGCTGTAATAGGCATAAATATTTACTATATTTATCAGTAGAATGTGTTTTTCTGCAAGTACTATTAACAAACCAAACCGCTAATTAGGATATAAAACAGCCGGCGGCGTTCAGAGAAACATTTCCCTTTGACAGATAACTCAAAAATCAGAGAACAGGGCTATCTGCATCTGGAACATTCAAAGGAACAGGAAAATGGGAAGGGAGTTTTGAAAATCTATTCTGTGTGTACGTTAGCTCCTACATTGTTTTCTGCCCAAGATTCTAAACAATGTGTATTTGAGAGGCTTTAAACCTGTCGTGTTTCAAATACTGTAGGGAATAATTGAAGATGTTGACCTTTAATCTCATAGTGGTACATCAGAGGCACCTCCTGCTTGTGTCTCCTAAGCCAAACCCTGTTCAAACACAGGGTCGTGTGGTAAAAATTTCATCATGTAGTTCATTTTGATGTCTGCCTATGTAGTGCCTGTTAAGAGTTAGAAAGACAGATTGGTGTCAAATAACTACTGTTTGGATCCAAAAGGCTTTTAATAGCTGTGTTACGATCCCTAGAAACTACTTGGGGATTCTTTAACGGGAGTTAATGAATGTGTCTTAGTGATGAGAATGAAGTAAAGTCAGGGCAGGCTGAACTCTTCCAAATGGTTTGTAAATCCTAAACACAAGATCAATTCTATTCTTAACTTCATTCAGCAGATATGCGAATGGGGGAGATAGGAAAATTTGGCCTATGGTCAGCTGTTGTCTCATGCATTTGAGAAGAAGCAGGCACAAATTCAAAGCATCTGTTGCAAAATGAAATGAATTCTGGTTGAAATTGTCTTCTAGAAAAGTTATCCATTGGGACATTCCTGTAGTAAGCTGAATATGTATTTCTGCTGTGAGACAAAATTTCATCTGCTGTGTGGTTTTGATTTTTCTTGAATGTCTGAGGGTCAAATCTCAGTTGCTTAAATGGCTGTAGTTGTTCTCTCCTCTTTTGTTACAGAAAAAATTGCTTGAGATATGCCAAGGGAAAGATTCCTTGTAAGAAGAGTTTGGGTTCCTCTTTTGGTGGGTTTGGGGCTTTTTTCCTTGTGAAGACAGGGTCAAAATACAAGTACTATACAGGCAATGATGCTCTTCTGTGGCTGGTAAAAAGCCCAGTTAATATAGTTTCCTTAATAAAAAAAACAGGCTGTTCTAGTGAAAGTTATTCTTCTGCTTTGCTCAAGTTTCTGTCTCCTATAGGCACAATAATATTTCCTTAATAACATAAACATTTTCAAAAAGGTGCCACTGTGCGTTATTGGGAGCATGAGGGATTCGCACCCTGATCCTTCACAGAGGGCCGGGCTCTTTGGCTGAACTGACATCCAGTATGGGGGGGAACAGAAGCTCTTCCTCTGCCTGGTTTCAAATGACAGGGCTGGGAGGGTTTATGGGTTTTTTTGGGATGGGGGAAGGAGTGTTTAGGAAGAAAATATTTTGATGTGAATATCTCTGGCTTTGATGTACTTTCTGTCAATGTCCAGAGCAAGGTCTTGAGCAGCAATAATTTTGCTCTTGAGGGAAGGGTGGTGTACAACACTATTTACATGGTCTCCACAAAGCTTCTCCGGTGTCATTTATTGCATGTTGGAGAGGCTTTTATGGGACTGGCACCATGCAGACAGTGTAGGTATGCATTCCTTTCCATACCTCTTTGCTGATACCCCATACTCTCTGGGTCTCTGTAAGAGTGGTGTGATACTTTTGCAATGCTAGAATACAGAGGGTTTTGTCAATTTTCAGGAACTTCAGCCTAACGTTGTTTCTCAGTTCTTTATCTAGCTACTTGGTACGTGAAACAATTCATGTGGTTTGGATGAGTATTCAGGAGAAGGCTTTAAGTTCAACCTTTAAACTGTTTAGTTTGTCTAAAAGATTTTTTTTCCCACTAGCTTTACTTTGGGCTGTTGGCCATAGCTGTATCCTGGCCAAGCTTTTTCATGAAGCATCAAGAATTCACCGAGTACATATGTTCGTTTTTTTCCCCATGGGACTACCTTTCTCCTGCAATCCAGCCTGGAAAAGAAACTTACCACTAAAATGACCTTGAGATTTTGCGCATTTCCTGTACTTATGCTCTTGGGTTCTTCAGGAAACCAGCACCAGTGGGGCAGTCGAATACAAAACTGTGAGTCGAATGCAACTTTACAGTTGTACAGTTCTGTATAGAAGTCACAGTTTGAACAAATGTGAGTGGTGGACATGTGCCAGAAGACAGAATTGGCTAGCAAGAGAGTTGGTATGCAGAAACCTTTACTGCTTCATTAGTATTGATACCATGTGCTGGTCTAAGCTTTGAAACCTGGACAAAAATTTCTAATCTCAGAGGGTCAGAAGTAGGAAACTCAACTGAAGCACTTCTGTCAGCTGATTATTTATCCCAGACCTTCATAAGTGAGTGGCTGTGACTAGGCTGTGGAGCTGCATGTCTCATACTTGTCAGAATGTGTCTATTGCCCGATCTTGTTATGGGTTATAGCGTTTATTTCTTCAGATTAGATGGGCCACACTTAAGCCTGCATTTTCTGCTGGAAAGCTTGCACCTCTTAAGTACCAGGTTTCAGCAAATGCTGGAAAGGGTGGGAGAGGTTCAGAGCTGATTCAACTCACAACATGGTAGACAGATGTGTCTGGGGGAGATTCATATATAATTTTTCTTGGTAAATCCACATGCAGGGATGGTTTCTGTATGGAGATGAGCCGTAAAGCCTGCTGTGTATTGGAGAAATTAGTCTCTACTGGATGAGGTTGTACAGCAAATGTCTTGTGGAACTGCTTACCTTGCATCTCAGACTCAGCTCCTTCAAATATTTCCTTTCCAGTTTTTCATGAATCCTTACTACACATACAGGAGGTGGGTTTGATTGCTTAGCTCTAGAGACACAATAGCATTTGCTGTTGGGTCTGACTTGATGTAGCGATTTATCAGTGTAAATTGTTTGTTCTACTTCTTGAGACAGGTGAAAGTGCCAGCCAGTCAAAACCATAGAATGGTTTGGATTGTAAGGGACCTTAAAGATCATCTAGTTCCAATCCTCCAACCACGGGCAGAGACAGGTTGCTCAAGGCCCCATCCAGCTGGGCCTTGAATGCTTCCAGGCAGGGGGCAACTGCAGCTTCCCTAGGTAATATCAGCCAGGGCCTCACCACCCTCATAGTAAAGAATTTCTTCCTGATGTCTAATCTAAATCTTCCCCTTTCCAATTTAAAGCCATTCCCCCTTGTCCTATCACTCCACGCACTCAAAAAGTTCCTCCCCAGCTTTCCTGTAGCCCCTTCAGGTACTGGAAGCTGCTATAAGGTCTCCCTGGAGCCTTCTTTTCTCTAGGCTGAACAACCTCAACTCCTTCATCCTGTCTTCATGGCAGAGGTGCTCCAGCCCTCTGATCATCTCCATGGCCTCCTCTGGAACCATTCCAACCGTTCCATATCCTTCTTATATTGGGGATTCCAGAACTGGACACAATATTCCAGGTGAGGTCTCACAAGAGCAGAGTAGAGGGGAAGAATCACCTCCTTCAATCTGCTGGCCACATTTCTTTTGATATGGTCCAGGAATAAGATGAAATTTGTTATACTTTTAATGAGAGTTTTTGGCCACTGATGCCTTATGCAGGGTGCTAAAATCTGTTGCTCTGAGTTGTGAAGACCTGCTTCGTGTCAATTTTTAACCAGACAAACCAAACATGCTTTGACTTTCATCAGAAGATGGGTGACCAAGGAAGAACACAACGGTCCTCAGCCCACCCATTTTTCAAACTTCAACCTCCCAAATCCTGTCCTTTGCTATTACAGTTTCCCAGGACCTAGCCTTGAAACACAGCAACTTCTTTCTCTGTGTCTCCAAGTTATTTACAGTATTTAAGATTTCCCAGCTTGAAGGAGACTTTCCAGCAAGGCTGGAGGGCTCCAGCTGCTCAGGTCCTTTAAGAAGACTTTAATTAGACAATCAGAAATCATGTAAGCAACTTACTCATCCTACCTGAAACACTGGGCTGCTGATTAGTCATTTAAAATAGCACTAATTTCTTATTTTGTTCAGACTCTTTACGTCTGTAGCAGAGGTACGGGAAAATCCACTGGTACTCCTTTGTAGCCATCCTCAGCATATCTTCTGGGTCCACGTACTGCAATATGTTTGCACAGCTTTTTCACACAGGTGGTTATTTACTTCCTTCCTCTCTTTCCTAAGAAAAGAGTTGTATACGTTTCTCTGCCTGTTTTAATAGGGCATTGTTAATATTAGCTAAATGGGGGTTACAGATGAATACTCTTGAATGTGAAGCAAAAGTTTTCATGGGTTTGGGTTTTGTCCTAGTTGGCTAGACACTCTGGACTGAAAGACTGGCAGAAAGGAACTTTACCTTTAAAATGAACAGCATGGATTTTCCCACAGCTGTGGACTGTATACTCTTTGCCTTGGATCTCTAGGAGGTCTCGAGAGTGCCTTGGTTCCTACTCACTGAGCATGACTGGCCAAGGACTAAGTTCTGTGGGTCAGAGTCACTGTATTAGTTTTACCTTCTCCTCTAACTTGACTGATTGCCAGGCAACGTGCAGGTGTTTTCAGGTAACCTGACTTATTGATGCCTGGACATCAGTTTGAACATAATTGCCTGTGGCGTAATTCTCCTTATGTGCTCAGAGTCACTGGTCAAGTTTTTTAGGAAGTTCAGTGTAGGTGAAATTGGTAACCTTTCTTGCTTTGTCCTGGGGTGGGGGAAAACTATCTTTTTCAATATATATTAAAAAAATAATCAAAAACAAAAAACCAACTCATGCAGTACTGCTTTGATTGCAAATGCTACATAAAGATTCTGTATAACAATGTGACAGATGAAGTAGAATAAATTGTTGCAATTTAGGGAGTTTATATTTGGTACTCAGCTTGCAGCAGGAATAAGAAATTTGATTATTTAGTCCATTATTTTGTTGAGGACTGTTATTAACAATGATAAAAATGACAAGGTGACAAGACTACATGTGCACTTAAGGGAGGAAAAAAATAAAGCCGGATAATTCAATCTGTAGATTTACTTCTCATGCTCTTGCAGTCTCCAAGGACTCATATGACTGACAAGTATAATAGCAAAAATCTGGATTTGAGGGTCTTCCTCCACTGACCCAGTAAACCTTTGCCAGGTCATGACGGATGCCTGATGCATGGCCTGAGTGTCAGCTGAAGAAAGAGAAACACCTGGGATTCAAGAGCTGAAAAATACATTTTAAAGGGAAATACAAGCTGAAGTGGAAGGAGGTCACAGGCAAAGAGCAACAACTAGGGTAGCTAAAATTAATAGCATGGAGGAGCAGACATCATTGGAGATGAGGCTGCCCCTGCTTCATGAATTACATGGATTTCCAGCCTGGGTTTTGTTAGTAGCAATGCTGTGCTAGGTATTATTGATCCAGCTCTGGATCTTTTCTAAATGCCCACTGTCTAGCAATGCTCTGGGACACATGCAGTCCTTTGTACCTGAAAAAAAGTACCATCTGCACCTGGGTGCAAGTGCCAGGAGAGAGGATGCACCAGGGAACAGGGGCCTGCAAGGAAAAAAGCCCCGCTGCCAATCGGGAATGCCACAGAGCTGCTTTGCAGAGTTGAATTCCTACTTAATGTGATTTCCAGCAAATCTTTAATCAAGTTCATGACTATTGCTAGCATTCTTACGTCACTTTTATCTGGATCTCTCTTGTCTCACTCCATAAAAAGTGCTTTTTATGAAGATGTGGAGTGGCCTACTGCATGGGTGACACATCACCTCCTGAAATCTAATAGAGCTGTCATCCTCATGTCACCATTGTATCTGATAAAGCAATCGGCTGAACATCTGTCCCTCCATATTTTATACAATACAATCCAGTCTGCCAACTCCCTCAGCCAACCAGGTTCCTGGAAACGCTACATTTTAAATGCTTTTAGAGTGGGAGGAAAGAGGGAGTGTTTTTTCATTTTTCAGTCAGCTGCATCTGATAAAACAACAATTTGTAGTGCTGGGTAACCCCAAACATGTGAAAGCTGGTTTGCAAGACATGCTGCAGTATTACAAAAAGGACTGGAGCTCTTCAAAACCCGTTCCATTGGAATCACATTGGGCCCAAATTTGGCAAGAAAACCACCTAATTTCAGTGCTGAGATCTGTAACAAACTGGAAGTAACTCTCCTTTAGCATGGAGTTCATATAAATCAAGGCTTCTGCTTCCAAAACTGAATTACCCACAACAGCATAAGCTATTGTTGCTTTTAAGAGCAGACATCCAAAACCAGGCATGGCCAGTTCCAGGTGTTCAATGCTGTAATGGGGGCCAGGTTTTTTTTTTTGAGACATTTGGATACATTAAACAGCACGTTGAACTCCTCTGAAAAATCTGGTCCTTTCTTGGCTGCTATGTGAGGGAAAAGTCTGACCTTTTTTTTCTGATTCTGAGTATTTTGGAAAGTCCATTTTCTACTAGGACCTTTGTATTTGGTTTGATGCTGCCTACAGGAAAGAACCACAAAGAGCTCATGAGTCTGAATTAGCAGAGGAAAGAAATCTGAAGAAAGCGGTGGGGAAGTGGAGGGAGCAGAAAGGGGAGTGGACAGCAGGGCATGGCCAGAGGAGCTTGCTTAGCAAGTCCGTCTTCCCCTACACACTTGTATAACACAACTTCATCACGTGAACCTCAAACAGAAATTCGTGAGTGAAGAACTGAGCAGATAGCTAATGCTATCAAATATGATTGATTTTAATAGCAGTAAACTTGCAAACACAGAATAGCCAACTGCTTTCTTTGACCTTGTTTTGATGCTTTTTGCCTGAACAGCAGCAGGTGTGCTGGGCTGCCTTCTCAGCACATCCATATGGGTCAGAAACCAAATCAGCTACCAAATACTGATGTGAAGTAATTAATTACTTCTGCAGTACTTCTCAACTGTCTCTCTGAATGTATTGCGTTTTGTTTAATTTAGGGGCAGTACCTGTCTGCAGGGCAGTTTCCAGATCAGTGTCTCTGCCTTTCTGTTTTCAGCCTGGTGTGAGCAAAAAGAGGAGGACGTCCTTTCCTGTCCCTAATTCTAAATTTACTAGTGTGTTGTGGGTGGTGTATTTTTTTTCCTGACAACCCTTGTTTAAGCATGGCCAGAGATTCAAACCATATGCAAAGATGCTGTATATTTAATATACTGCTGTTGGGATTGACATGGGATACAGTGTATTTGACAGTGCATCCTGAGGGAAAAGTCTCAGTGCAGGTAGTTTATTAGCTGTGTTGGCTCTTGATATCTTGAGAAACTCACCTTATTACACCTGCCAGGAGAGACTGTCTGCTGGAAAAGCTAAGGCAGTTTATCTCAATAAATACTTGGATACAGCAAAAAGGATGCTTGCTGACTGCGTACCTGCAATCAAAATGGGTTAAAAATAAGCTCTGTGTGTGTGTTTGCAGCCTGATTATGTGCTACTGATAGAATGAAAAAAGTAAACCCAATTGTTAGTCATGTGGATGTGTACAACGCACCTGATTTCAGGCAATGGTTTAACAGTATCTTGCAGCAGCAAATCCAACTGGAAAATAAACAGGGCTGGTTGGGGTGGATGGATGGGGCCTTTAGCACTCTTCTTTGGCCTTGGGCACTCTGACCTGACCCAGCATTAGGAATAAAATATGTGTTGCTGCACACAGGATACCTTCAGTTCCTTTTCCAAGCTGAGTTTTCAGACAGCTGGAGGGCCCTAGGAGGGATAGCAGAACTGTAAGAAATATTTTGTCGTAGAAAACCATCCTGACTTCTAGAGAGAAAGGGAAGCTGTACTTTCTCCCCTTGCTCCTCATTTTCCATTGCGGACATGGCCAAGAACCTGGGGCGGGAATGGGATCTTAATCAGCTAAGATATCTCCTCCTTACATTTTTGGTGTTGTGTTGTGTGGTTTACGCTTTGTCCTTGTACTAGCGTACTCTCTTGCATAGTAATACAATTACATAACTAGGAGCTCTCAGTGGACATACTCTCAGCATTCCTCACCAGGACCATAACCCTGTCTGTCTCCTGAGGCTTGCAGGACAAGGGGAATTTTTGTAGGCTCAGGGCACAGAGTTCAAGGAGTCCCTGGGACAAAAGTAACTGTGTGCTAAGATCACTGTTGATGGTGTGTGGAGGAGTTTGATTACTATGATGAAACTTAAGCTCTCTCTGCCAGAGGCTGGTACCAAAATATCCCCCAAAATCACAAGACACATTTGAGAAATGCTGTAGATGGCCTCATGCTGGCCATGGGTCAGTGAATAGAAACCTGCTTCCTTGTATATCTGTGTAGGCCAGACATTATGTTGCTAGTAGATATTGAAAACCATGGGAAAGAATGAATCAAATACCTGGCCACAGGGATTTCCCCCAGAGCCACTCCAACAGCAATCACAGAAGAGGGTTCTCAGTCCAAAGAAGGTCAGATGCACTAACATGGGTCATAACTAATCCTTCCTTCCCATATCCTACATTCCAGGCAAAATTGTCTGTGCCTGTCAACGCCTCCAGCAGTTACGGTATAAAGGGTCTGTACAATGACCGCAGTCCACCCAAGGTGTTAAGCATTCTCTTTCTCCCCACACCTTCCCCCTTTCTCTTCTGTATATTCCAGCAATGGATTTCCCAGAGCACTTCTGTCCTATTGACAAGACGTGCTGTCAGTCTTGCTCATGTGCAGGGTAACTAGGTAACACCTGAAAATCTGAAGGGGAAGAAAAATATTTCTAAACCATAGAATCATCAGGTTGGAAAAGACCCACTGGATCATCAAGTCCAACCATTCCTATCAAATACTAAACCATGCCCCTCAGCACCTCATCCACCCATCCCTTAAACACCTCCAGGGAAGGTGACTCAACCCCCTCCCTGGGCAGCCTGTTCCAGTGCCCAATGACCCTTTCTGTGAAAATTTTTTTCCTAATGTTCAGCCTAAACCTCCCTAAGAACTTTAGAACAAGTGAGTCAACAAGTATGTCTTGAGGAGGTGAAAGGTTCATGTTAAGAAATGTAAGGCCCTGTACACTGCAAATTTCTGCTGCTCCAAGAGTTTACTCTGAAGCATCATGTTGTTTCTAGTCTTGGATCAATATTGTTTATGAGAAATGTCTCATGAAGAAAACGCATCTCATAAGAATGTGTTGGTTTGCTGTTTCCTGGGCTTGCTGGATTGTGCCTTGCTCTTGCCCAGGTCAAGTGGTGTCATTCTGATAAAGCAGAGTGGGAGATGGAGCTGGCAGGTCACTTCCTTCCTATTAGTTTTGAATCACTCCACATAACCAAAGACTGAAGCGTAATCTGTTGGCACAGGCTTGGCTGAACCAGGATATACAAAGAACTTTTTTGAATGCTGGAGCACTTGACATGTCAGTCTCAGCCATGGCCTCCACCTGAGGTAGTTTGGAGGTTTATTTTTATTAGAATCTAAATAGTCATTTTTGATTAGCAGACTGCATAGATCAGAAATGATACTGCAAAGCTGAAACTGTGCCGATTCCCAAAGGTAACATGCTATCTTTGCTTACTGAGGTTTTCAGTGCTGAACTTAGGTGAAGTTGAGTTGAACCATGGAATATTTGTTTGTTTTGCAGCTGTTGCCTACCCATCTGCTTTAGGTTTTTCTTGTTTTCAAGGAGGGTTGGATTGTTTTTGGCTTTTTGGTTTTTATTAAGGATGTTGGGTGCATTAATCCTCTGAAATATCAAAACACCCTCAAGATTAATTACAGATATAGGTTGGCTATTTGTTGCATTATATACAAACGAAACAGGTGTTTGGGTTGGCAAGTGATCCAGAGGCAAGGGAAGGACTTGGAAGATGAGAAGCAGCCCTGTGACTTTTTTCTTTGAGTTTATGGTGAAACCAAGCTTTGTATATTCTCCAGGAGTCAATTATTTCAAATGTCGTGTTCTGCAAACAATTCTCACTGGAATGGTTTCATAGAGTCATGGAACAATCCATGGATTGGAGATTGGAAAGAAAAATTGCAGGTCATCTGGATGAATCTCTGCACAAAGCAGGATCATCTGCCTTTGTCTTAATCATAGCCACCCATGAGGGAGCTGGAGAAAGCAAGTAGATGCACCTACCCTCATCTCTTCCTTTTCCAGGCTGAACAAATGCCACTGTCAGTCTGTCCTGTGCTCCAACCCTTGTCTGCCATGACTACAGTATTTCAGAAGCAGCCTTCCTATGGGAATACAGGGTGATAATCACCTCCTCTGATCCCTGACTAAGTTCTTATGCGTTCAGCCCAGTAGGTGGTGCACTCTTGGTTTTTGCTTGATTCCTGTCCACCTAGTCCCCACCTCCTTCTCTACAAAGCTGCTTCCTATTTAGAGAATCTGTGGCATGGGTGGGGATTAATTCTTCAGATGCAGGAGTTTGTATTGGACTTTGTTGAATTTCATGAGGCTTCTGTCAGTTGACTTCACCTGTCAGTCAAGATATAGCTGAATGGAGCCCTGCCCTTGAGCATATCAGCCATTCCCACTGGCTTCATATCTTGTGTGAACTTGTTGAAGAAGGTGCATTCCATCCAGTTGTCTAGGTTAATGTGACTAAACACAGTGAGCCCCAGAATCAAACTGCAAGGAGCGTCACTGTTGATCTGCCACCAGCTGAACATCAAGTCACCAACCAGTACTCTCTGAGCCTGGCAGGCTGCCTGTTTGCTTCATATATCTCCGTGTGCACCCAAATAATTGGCTTCATTGGGAGGATAGTGCAGCCAAGGTCTGGGGAGTGAAAATCAGAAGGCAGTGAATTCAAAACTAGAGGACAGACACCATTTGCTAATGATTTTCAATGGGTGGTAGTGAGCTCAGAGTGGTTTTGCTTTAAGCAATCTCCTCCAGTAGCATATTTTGGTATTCCTGAGACTTGACATACAGGTTTGTTCTCCTAAGATCTATTTGGCAAATGGATAATGCTTCTAGCTGCCAACTGTGCTGATAGAGTGGGGAGCCCCCTTATTAGGTAGAAGGGACTCAGGCCCCAGCAGTTAAATCCAAGTTCTGGAGTCTCAGTCCAGCTCTGTTGAAGGCTGCCTTAAGGAGAGGCCAAATGAGAGAGATGACTGTCTTTTCCTCGACAACTAAACTCTTGTTTAGCTTTATTTCACATGTTTACTTTTCTGCTGGGGTTTCAATAAAAGACCCTTGTCTTGCAGCAGCAAGTCATTCAACACAAGAATGGGGTCTATAAAACTGTTCTCATTTTGTGCTTGTAAAGTCTTTGAGGGAGAGTACACTACCCATCCTTTGTTTTGCTTTTGGAAGGAAGTTAAACATGCACTATTTAAGTTATTTGTACTATTGTTAGATCATAAGGAGAAGGAGACTGACTGGTAGCAAGCATAAAATAGTGGAAATATATGCTCCTGTGATTCTTTTTGAAACAAAACCCCACAAAACAGGAAAAGAAAAAAAAATAGTGATCTGTTGTTGGGTTTTGAGCTGCTTTGGTTTATGGGTTGTCTTTTTTTCTTCTGAGTTCCTATTAGCCTATTGCATCTCAGATTATCTCTGGTACCCAGAAATATGGTCACTCTATTAAATTTCTCTAACAGAAGAGTTGCTCTTGAAAAGGACATTCTGCAGGTAGATGATTGGTATATCAGGTTCACCAAGAAGGATTTCATCCAGCATAGGAGTGCACAACTGCACCTCTTTCCTAGTGGCTTTTCCTTCTACTAAGGCACAGGGGTCATCTCCCCATCTCTGAACTAATGCTACAGCAGCTCTGGATTGGAATGCAGAAATCTGTTTTGAATTTCTACTTGTATTTTTCTATTTTAAGATTTAAATGGTGCTGAGTAGTAGGAAAAGCAAGCTTGGAGGCCATCCCAGAGCAGCAAGCTCTGTAGATGCAGCTCCTAGTACCTGTTGGGTGCAGTCGATGTTCATAGTTTCTGTGACTTTTCAGCAGCTCCCACGACATCCAGCCAAGTGCAGCACTAAATTCACCTCATATATCTGACCTCTGAGGAGGGGGGAGCCATGGAGGCAAAACCGAGGGGTCCTTCTCCCCCACTGGTGTTGACTTAATCATGTGAGAGGGATTAAGGGAGACCAGCGAAGCATTTTAACCCTGCTCTCACCGCAAGAGCTGTGGGGACTTGGTGTGCTCGGTTAACAACCAGGCATGAGTATCAGAGATATGAGAGGGGGGAGTGAGGCGGAGTTTAACAAACAGCCCTAATCCAGTTAGCTCGCGATGCTGATGATGGGGCACAACTTGGAATGAAAGAGTTTGTGCTCCAGGATTTCCTTTACAGGACTGTAAAAGGGATGTGTTCCCTCTGGTTGGCGAACATTAAGGATCCTTCGCTGCAGCAGATTTTTGCGACGTTCCCACTCCTCCCTGGAGCTTTTTGAAACCCCTCTGCCTTTTGATAGTGGCCCAGCTCCCCAGTTCAGTGCCTCGTCTTTGTGTGGGCACCACGGAGTCCACGCTGGAAGGGAGATAATACTTCCTGAAGTGCTCATTTAGCCCAGCAGGAGAGAGGGGGTAGCAGCATCCACACGGGTTATTAAGCTGCACTGGGAAGAAAGAGCAAACCGCGGAGTTGTATTAGTTTATGTATTATCAGCGTTTGTAGGGTACCTGTTGCCGTAGTAACGAGGAACAATGTATATAGCTTTGACAGGGCAAAATCACCCTCTGGTCAGGGAAATAAAAAATTCATGGCCTTTCTGTGGGAGCCACTCCTCCTGTGCTGAGGGAGGGGGCAGCTTGGAAGGCAGAAGAAACTGAGCCGGTTGTTATGATCATACAATCATGGTTTCTGTTCTTTCACTGCTCCTGGGAACCCTGCAGAGCTGCTAACAAGCTGTGTGTATATTGAGAGCACATAGCAATATGTTAGAGGCGGGGGGGAAGGACAGAGAGGGATGTGCAAGCTCTCATAACCCTAAGTGTACGCAGAGCCTTTTGGTGCAGTGGGCTTGGGGTTATCCTGAGCTGTCCTGTGGATGTCTCTCCTACCCCCTTCTCCAGGTGCTCCTGGGGAGCACAGTAGTGGTGTTTCTCCTTGTCCAGTCCACTCTGGGAAGTAGAATGTTTCTGCATGAGAAGAGAAGCAGCTCTGCTATTCATGTGGCAATTGCATGTGTTGCACTATCGTAACTTCTCTGGGCTTAGTGTTTTAATGTTAAATGGGAATAAAGCTAAAGCACTAAAGCCACCTGAAAAGCTGCCTTAGGCGTCTCGGTAGCAACTATTCCTCTAGCGTGGGCTAAATGAATGAATGTATTAGATACCATTAAAGTTTGTATTGCAGGAAGATCCAAGGAGCATTGCTGGGCACCAGGAGGTCAGTGCTGGCATGGTGGTCTGAGCAGGGTGCAGCAGGGTCACCCATCTCTGGAGCAGGGCGTCTGCTCCAAGTATATAGCCCTCTGGAGTTTCAGATGCTTGATATTTCCCTTATGGAAAAATAGTCAGCTCTGTATAAATGGTATAACAAGATAAACACTGTGCTCAGCATGACAAGCAAGAAAAATACTACAAGGTCAACATAAAGGCTGAGATGGGTTCAGAAGACAACAGTGACTTTGTGTCAAAATTGGGGGAAACTCATTGCACAAGCTCCGGCAGTCGCGGGAGATAAAGCAGCAGTTTCTATTGCACATGGGTCAGCTAGCATGGACTTGTTCTCTTTATTTGTTCTATAGGCTGGCTAATGACAATACAGTTATTGTTCTTACATGTATTTGCGAAGGGAAGTGAACTGATGACAGAGTTTTAGTGTCTCTCCAAGTCCAAGAGGCAAATGGGTCAGGTTTCTGGGTTTTTTGCTAGTTAGTGCAGTACATCTGGTGTTACAAATCTGAGCTGTAGCCCAAGATAGATATATATAGATATATATATATAGGCAGCTTGGAGCCTTGTTTTATCATCTTTTAAAGGATGATAAAGTAAGTAATGAAAATCTCCACCAGGTGAAATAAGAGGTGAGATTCTGACAGTTATGATCCAGGCAGCCAGCTAAGGTGAATCGAATTACTTGTGGCATTGCAGTTTTTTCCTGCAGGAATGTGTCACGCACGGTAGCCAGTAGCACAAAACTTACTTCTCTTTGGCCTGACACTTGCTTTCACGATTGCTCTACAGACAATAAAAACACATCATCTATTACTGTTCCAGCTTTCTATGAATCTCTTTTCATTGCATCGGAAGAGATTTATCTTCACCCTTTACCAGCCATCGCAGTGGTTGCTGCCACTACTGCTTAGACTATAATTTTAATTGCCTATAGATGCTGCACTGATCTTCTTTCTGACACTGAAGGATTTAGCAGTGGAATTAAGCACCAGAATCAATGTTAACAACTCTTTATTTGAGACTATTTTATTTCATAGACTCCGATAGCTACAAGGGATGATTTAAAAAACTGACCCTCACAGACTGTCTGGAAAACCAGAGAAATGGCAAATCCATTTCTTTAGCAAGTAATGGATCCTTCCTTATTGGAAATCACCCTAGCCCCTAAGTCATGGCCACAACTTTATCCTGCTGCAAAGCTTTACCTGCTGTAACTTTTGAGCAGATGATCTGTTGCTTTGTGAAGGCCAAAATAAAACCCAACTTTTTGTTCAATATGCTTTAAGATGCAGAAACAGAGGTGGAAGTAGCTGATTACTTGCAGCACAGAGCCTCTTCCCGTGTCTAGCTTCTTGAGTCCCAAGTAATAGCAGTCTGGCCTAAAAGCTGTAAAAGATATGGTATAGAACAGCTCGGCTTTGATGGAGACATGGCTGGCTAACCTAACAGGCATTCCTTGGCTTTAACAACCCTGCTACAATGTGCAGTGATTTGTGTGGCTTTGAGTTCAACACAAAGGTTTCTGCTTTAAAAAGCAAGGGGGAAAATATTGCATTGGTGTTCTATTCCAGCAGATAACCTGCCGTCAGGACTATGTTCCCAGTGAAAATGCCATAGAGACAATCTGTCTACTCCTACCCACCACATCTCTTTCCATGCCAGTGGCTGGCAAGGCACTGCCATCCGTATGCACAATCCAGGCTGCTGACTGCAGCGTCATTTGCAAAGGTGAGCTCAAGCTTGCTTGCTCCTGATCAGAAAAGTCTATGAGAATTTCATGGATTACAGGTTTGGGCAATTCTTCTGAAGTGACTCCACTCTGCTTCCTTCTGGCCTCTGATTTGAGTGCAGTAGGTGCTGCACGTACTTCATAGTAAATGATATAATAATGGGCTCTGAAGTGATACAAGTGTGTTAAGAAGTGCTATCCACAAATAAGTATAAAACATTCCGGGTTATTATCAGACACTATTGCAAGAAAATTGAAGGGGTTTGCATCAGTTGATTAACAAGTTATAAAACCGTGCCACTTGTAAAACTTTTGTATCGCATATTAAATATACAGTTAAAAATGAAAGGCAACTAGACCATTTATTGCAAAACAAATGGATTGATATGATAAAAAGGGGGTAGTGCTCTTGTGTGGGGATACTGCCAGGAGGAACAGGAAGAGCAATCCCACAAATGAGAAGGCCACATTGTGCCTTTACTCCAAAACCACCCTGAATTTGCCCTATTAGAAAAACCTATCGCGGGAACTCGAGTGAAGTATTATCTAACCATCTGAGACACAGCCCTATAATTCATGGGTCATTGACACAGTAGAGAAGATCAGTTCTCTCTATTGTAGCAGCAGAGGGACTCTTAATCCATGGATTATTAACGTGGAAAATTGAAGGGGCTGTTACAGGCTTGTGGTTTATTAGGCTATTGTGGATTTAGGGAGCTTTAATTTGAAGATTATGGACACAATGGAGTGCAACAGATCCCTTGACAATGTCAGTGGAAAGGCTTTAGTACAGGAGAAAGCTTCTGCCTGAATTCTGGCCTTCCCCATTGCACTGGATACTGCTTAGAGAAACATTTATGGGGCTGTAATCACCTTTGAAACCCATTTGATCAAAGCAAGTCAGAAACCCACTTCTCTGAAGATAACATTCCCTGAGCTCTCCAGTCTGGAAATTATTTTGTTCTAGCAAGGCTTTTCCTGCTAGCACTTGATTTGCACCCACTGTTGCTGTTTTGTCTTGCAAACATTTGATGCTCTACATCCTTAGATCCATGGGAGGTTTTTGCTGTCCTTGTAAGTTGGACGTATGTCACGTGTCAGGGAAGGGCTATGAAGAGAAACCTTGGACTTCTACTAGCACCTCCTTGAAGAAATACCCTCCTGCCTCTGAGCATCAACTCAAAGGAACTGAGTGAGCTTATCTCTGCTTCCCATCTACCTTGAAGGACAAATAGAGATGTGAAAAATTTGCGAGTATGGAGAGGCACAGTGAGGCTTGAACACAATCATACTTCAAAAGACAACCAGCCTGCTCTGAATGCCCACAAGGGAGAGTTTCTCTGCTGCCCAAGCATCATTCAGTTTGCATGTTCTCCTTTTATCCTTTTCTATTCCAGAACCAGAAGTCTTTTCAGGAAATGCTACAGGAAAGGCTGGACTAAAACTGTGGTGAGGGAGGCTAAGAGCTGGCATTGGGGTGAGCTTTGTAGCTGCAATCATATTTGATGATGGAAATAGTTTGCCTCTGAAGAGTATGAGCCTTTGCCACTGTAAGTGTCTGAGAGCAGGTAAAACATCTGCTGGGAAGGTCTCGGCAGTAACGCGCTTCACCGCAAAGCAAAGGCATGAACTGGATGACCTTTCTGCTTGATCCTCTGAGATTTATGTTCACAATAAAAGAGGAGGGAGCTGTGAACAGAACTAATGTAAAGTAGCTGGTTGGATCAAGGGTCTTGATGTGTTCACTGTGCACGAGCTCCACTCAGGGCATCTGTGCTTGCACGGGTTGAATTTGCAGTTGCATGAATGTGTGTGGGTGAACTGAGGAGAGCAGGGAGGAGAGCCAAAATGCCATCTGTGCCTGGCATTGTTTGGTTTATTGCACTGTTGTCCAGAAAAAGCACAATTTGGTTGTGGAGCTCCTTGCTGCTGGAAGTGAGGAAGCCAAAGCATGAATGGGATCAAAAGGAATTACACAAATCCATGGGAAATGGCTCATGAACAGCTCAAACACATCCTCAGGACCAGGATTTATAGAAATGGGTAGAATAGCCAGAGGAACAGGCCGTGCTTTTCCTCGTATGTTCTTTCCATAAGCTGGGTACTGCCTACTGTTTCTACTCAATTTCATTTTAGGGCCGGACAGCACCTTAAAAGCTTTCCTAATACAGAAAAGGCAAAAGGAAAAAGGCAACTATATGAAACTATAGAGTACATGAACTGGAGAAAGAAATGGGAAAAGAAGGTGAGGAGCTCTTCCTGGCCAAGAGAGGAGCAGGGAGGTGAATTTGAATGCTCATGATTCTATCCCATGGATGCTAGGTGAGGAGGTCACAGCATGAGGATAGGCTTGTGTCTTTAAAGCTCTATTTGTCACATTTGTCTCTGCTCTGCAAGAAAGGGATGCTGGAGGAGAAAGCACATCCAGGACTTCAGAGACTGGCTCAAGAATCTTTCTAGGAGCAGCCTTGCCCACTAAGACAGTCTTTATCCTCTGATGCTCCAGTGTGTAGCAAAAGCTTGTGTCTGTGCAGAATTCCAGCAGTTGTGCAGAGCCTTGATTGTAAAATTATTTGAGGTATTTCACTAGCTTGTGTGATTATTTTCATTGAAAATATATATATATATTTACTTGAAATAAACTGCTGTTTCTCAACTGTGCGTACGTTACACGGATAGTTTCGTTTATATTTAAATAGAAAATGTTTAATATTCAGCCTGGGAATAGTTGTTTAGCACAAATAACTTTCTTCAATATTAATTTTTACTTCAAGTATTTACATTTGCTTTTTTTCCCTCCCTTGCCCTCTTCCATTCCCCTTCCCCTGACCAAAATTCACTTATATTTCCCAGAGAATATATTTGATTTAAAGTAATGCAAAACAAATGATGGATTGAGTGTATTTGCAATGGCCTTTGAAAATATCCCAGTGTCCAAAGCCTGCTCAGTTTTATTCCTCTAAGTGTTCTGTGCTTACTGCTGCAACATGTCATCTACACAGCCAGGAAGTTGTACAAGATACACAAGATTCAAGCCAACAGGATAAAATCCAAGTGATCTTTTAGCCAGCTTTTGAAATGAGTACAATTTTGTGACCCAGAACTCCAGAAATTAATATTATCTGAGTGGTCAAACACAGATGGTCCATATGAAGTCTTCTGTGTAACTTCCAATTTGACATGTGAAATATTTTATATAATCTAAAAATATATCAGGATTTTGAGCACTGTGCTATTTAAGGAAGAACATATTGTTGCAAAGGAACAAGGACCTTCTGAGGAGTGCTTTTTTAGAAGACAGCAAGGCTTAAGTAGCTTTCAGAATTTGTGTAGTACATCTTTTGAGTTCATATTCCAGCCTAACTTACAAATGTACCAGCAGAGAGATATTCTGAAAATGCAGATTTTACAATCTGCTATTTTCAAAGACATCCTACAAACCTGAAGGTTTTGATGTTTGAGTTTGTTAAGTAAGATGTTGCTACAAATGATTCTGCAAACCCAGGTCTGTTGACAGCCATCAAGGTGTTCAACATGAAGCTAGAGGTATGGGCTCGTGATGGCAATGGTGCTGAATCCATACCAAAAAGTGAACTTGTGTGTCCCCTAAAGGGTGGGAGAAGGCTCATACACATTGTGGCTGAGCCCTCTTTGGCTGCTCCACTGAGCACACATCTGCTCAAGCCAAAGATGCCTGACTTTTGGTGTACACTGAGTGAACAACCCCATGAAGTGGGAGTGCACATTTTACGGGTAAGGCACTGGACACCTGCAAGGCAATCTGAAAACTTTTATTGCTCTGAAGCCCTGAACTCCAAAGTAGTGGGAACCTTTCTCTTGACTTCAGCAGATGTTTCCCAAAAACATGCAAGAAAATGTTTGTCTTGATGTTAGCAGTAGTTTTTAGGTTACGAAAGAGCCGAAGGTCAGAACTTGATTTTCTCTCAAGCATGATGCTGAATGAACAATAGCTGAATAACTTTTATTTGGAATTTGCAGTCACTGATTACACTCCCTCAAAATATTTTCACAACTGCTTATTTTTCCGTTTCTGCCTAATAAAGTGTCTGGAGTCTGGATTGAAAGGGATGTGGGAGGTCAAAAAACTGTAAAACTGAGGTAGGTGAGATGTTCTCCTGGTGAGTATATGAAGAAAGAAAGACAGTGAGTTCTTGGAGCTCTAACCATCACCCTCCCTGTGAGGGGATTGTGAAACAATGCATGTTTTGGTCATTTGGTTGCTGACTTTAATAGCAGATTTATATCCCAACTGTAAGGTTGTTTTTAAGGCAGATGAAGCTTTCTTACTGAGGTCTAGAAAGCAGGACAGTCCTGTTTGACACTCATCTTCAGAGGTGAGACTCTTTGGACAAAGGCTTCCGACTGCACATGGTGAGTAGGGGCTCCCCTTGCCATTTCCCTGTAAGCCACTGAAAATTGTTCCCAAGAATGCAGGGGAATAGTGCTGCCTGGATGACTTCCCTAAATTATTCTTACTCAGGCTACTGTTCCCCTCTCCCTTGTGGCTTTCCTGGACAGCAAGGTCAGATGGAGAGCCATCAGAAGACTGCTGACTCGAATTCAGAGCAAGCCTGTTTCTCCTCCTCAGTTTTGCCAAAAAAGCCTTCTCTGCTGTGGAGAGCCAAGGTGGGAATTTCTTCTTTCTTCACTTGATCAAAGCAGTCAAATTACATCCTTTTGGAACTTTACATTATTAGCATCATGTAACATCTCTTTTCACTTAACTTCTCCAGCCATTCATTATCCATCCAAATGGAACCTGGCAGCGCTTTCTGTTTTCAAGTTTTTTTGGATCAGTAGTTGTATTTGTTGTCGGTCCAGAAATGTCAGCTTTCATCTATCCTCTCCCTCATACAAAGCTTATTCTTTTAAATCAAAAATTTTGCTTAAATATTTATTTATTTTAGTAGCAAACTGCTAAAAAAACTAAATATTTAGTAATATTTAGTAGCAAACTGCATCCGCTGCTCATGTCAAATATCAGTAGACTGCACTTCTCTGGCTTTGCTTGTTGTCTTATGGCTCAGCAGATGACGTATTAATGGCCTATGAGAAAACCCAGCATGATCTATTCTGGGGAGAAAATGGACTATGTCTGGATTTCTTGATGGTTCTTGACTTGGAAATGTTACTCAGAATGATGTTGTGAGTCTGATAGAAGAAATATAGCTGCCTATTTGCATATGCACTTCATCCACAAGGAAAGGTGTTCTACAGTCATTTGTCTTGTATCAAAAGTTGCTGGTGTTTCATACAGGAAAGTGCTTAGTTTTGATGAGGTATTTCAAGCATGGTTTCCTACAGAGAAGATTTCCAACACTGCACTGCAAGTCAGACCCTACATCTGAAGGTGTTGCTAAGTTTCATCCAAATCTTACAGGCAGCTAGCTATGTCAGCACTAGCAAGATAAGCAACAAAGGAGAGGTGAGGTGAAATTCATATCTCCCAATCAAGAACAAAAGTTGCCCTGTAATCTCAAGTAAATCTCTAGATGCCACAGACTACTCATAGGAAAAGTATTCCCTCTATAGGAGATGTTCTGATTTGATTTTGTGTGGCCCAACCCTGAGCAAGGGAGCCAAAGGAAACAAGGCTTTGCAGCTTCTGTTGCTTACAGATTGGCTTCTTCTTAAACACTTTCTTAACTTCACCATCAGAGGTGCATGTCAGCTTTCGAGTTTTTGTCATAAAAATACAAAGATGTTTTTTCCATTAAACATTGTGTAGCTGTCCTGGGAGGTCCGTTTCCAGTACTGTGCTTACTAATAGTTCTTGAGCGCTAATTATTTACTAATAATCCTTGAGAAGGGAAACAGAACCCTGAGAGCAGAGAGGCACAGAAAGTTTGGTTGCATTAGATAGGATGGCAGCCTGAGAACATCTCTAATGTGGGACAGTCTTGTATAAGATCCAAATGCAAATATATCAGATTCATATATGAAGTCTCCGTGATCCTAGAACTCTGCCTAGGACGTTGGTGTGTGGAGTGTAATGATCCTCTGTCGCATGCTAGTAAACCATGTTGCATGGTGTGGAAAAGCTGGGGGTTGTTTTTCAGCTCTGTGGTTTTGGTAAACCTCATGACCACTGCACAGCTGAGAAAAAGTGTTAGAGCCAAATCCCACTTTGGGGCCTGAAGCTTTCTCCCCAGTCTGCACAAGCATTTGTTGCTATGTGTAAAAGAAGAAAAGCAATGTATAAGGCACAGTGATGCTGTATAGGCTCTAGATAGCATTGTCTCACATTATAACAACAGTTCTGATAAATCTGTCACGGGTCATTCATGTCTGCGAAGGGTGAGAAGCAATACGTTCAACTTCTCCTGTTCCTTCCCCGTCTCGTTTTTTCAGCTGACTTGTTTGTTGGAGCACCTCACTCTGCTGATTCTTCCTGATGAGGGAGGGAGTCACTGGTTTTACCATTTTCTAAATAGGAAGAGCCAAGCCATGGAAAACTACATCTGTTGAAGCAAATTAGGAGAGGAAGAGACACACAGAGCAGTTCTCAAAATTCTCCCCAGATGTACAGCTTCCCTTGGCACCAGGCATTGAAGAAATTCCTATAAATTTTCTATCTGCATCTTTGCAAACCTAAATCCCTCTGAATGCCTGGCACTAAATCATCTACCCATGGTTACAAGAGGAATTTGAAGCATCACAGGGAACTGATCCTTCTTCGGCAACAAAAATGGTGTTTAATCACTGCCCTTTCCATTTCATGCATTCTAGAGAGCCTGCCAGCTTGAATTGGGTGTATTTTGGCAATTCTTTGTTGAAGGAAACTCCCAAACAGCTTTGCATCAGGAATAAGTATATATCTATATAAGTATATATCAGCGTGTGTGTGTGTATATATATCTAAATGTACATAGTGTGTGTACGCGTATGTGTGTATACGAAATATATTTCCATTATTGAGAAAATAAGAAATGAGAGAGCTTCTGAGATTCCCCATTCTGCTCCGAAGGAGGATGATGCCTGTTGGTAGCATCACATGAAAACACTTGCAAGTGCTACATTGCGCTCCAATCCTAAAACTTAAAGATGGGAAAAGAACACTAGTAAATTTTGAGTAGCTTTCTTTTTTTTTAAACTTGTTTAGTTTTTTCCAGTAAAATCCCTCGACCAGGAGCTCAGCTGGGACTGCTTACTTAAATTTATTTTGTTTAAAACAGGAACTGAGACTTAAAACCCGTATTAATAAACAGTTTATTTTTTACTGTGAGGCATCCAATGTAATTCATAAATTACTGTCCATTTAATTAAAGGCATTCACCTTTCCAGCTGTTTCTCTAATCAATTTAACCCAAAGCAAATAAATTCAATGTGTGCTTTGCCAGTAATGTCAGGGACTTTGGTGTAGGCACAAGCACTTTCTGGGCTTCTTCCCTTGTCACCCTAGGCATTACTGGCTCCTGGTGGAACTGATTTGCTGAGGCTATGAGGTATGCTTGAACTTCAGAGGACTCTCTCTTCTTTAGCAGTTTGTTCGAGGTGGGGGCTACCATATCTGGCCACCATGGTGAGCCCTTCTCTCCTCTTCACTTTTTTCTTGTTCTCCTTGAACTCAAAATTGGACCTGTGAGAAATTAAAGCAACTTAGCTGCAGCTCTTCTAGAAGAGCATGTCTGCCATTGATTTAGCCAGCAACATGTTCAATGACCCTTCCAACTAACCCATATGCAAGATCATTTCCTACGAAATGGAGTGGGATGTTCCAGGCAGCTGGTTGGTGAGTGGAGCTTGTCTGTGACTATTACACATATCAAAAAGAAAAACAATCTCATTTTCAGTCTTTTCTACAGCTGTCTCTCTGTGAGCCTCCTGAGTTCAAGAGTAACCAAATGATTCCATGGAAAATTCAAATACAAAGATACCACCCTGATTTCAGAAATCACCCATGAACTTCGTTAGAGAGGCTTCAGGAGAAATGAGATGGAAACAGAAGATAAAGGTATCTGGAAATGGCTAGCTTGATAAAAGACACCCCACATTGTTACCTGCAGAAGAGGAGAAAGTGGGTTAACCTTTCTTTATAGTGATGTGTCAAAGATGTGTATTTTTTGACTCTGCATCTCACCTTTATATGATTTCTGTTCCCAGTCCTCATTTGACCCAGTGGCATCCGTGACGTGATTCAGACATGATTCCGGGGGTAAGAGAGAGACTGTAATGTCTCTAGGCAGGAGAAACTGAGACATGTCAATAATAACAGGCAGCTAGATATTATTCTGAAATAACACAGAATGCAACCAGCTGACTCCTTGTGTTCTGTTCTAGCTTTGTCAGGCACAGAAGAGATGCCTTGGTCTTGTGATTGTGTATGGGGCGGCAGAAAATGGATTAAATGCCGATTCTGCTGTTTTTTCATGCATCTGAGCCATCTCTGCTAACCGAGTAGCTGCACTTCAGTGTCTGTATCATCTGCACATTAACAGCAGCAGTGGTTTCCCATTAGATAACACTTCTCAGAAAGGGAAACTTAATCTGTCAGATTACTTTTCCAAGCAATTGTGGGAAAAAATAAAAACAAGGAAGCTTTGCAAGGCTGAGTTTGTTTTTGTGACGTACTTTAAAACAAGGGTTAAACATCTGGTCAGACAGTCCTTGTAGGGCTAATGTTCAAAACTGAAAGTAACAGCCTGGCAGAAGTGTGCTAACAGTAGACATGAGAAGGACTTGTGCAGCAAGCTAGAGCTATGATAAATCTGAGTTGTTCCAAGAATACATGAGGGCTTAGATGTTGGTTATTTTGGGTTATTTTCTCACTTTCTGAATTTTTATGTTGCTTACTATTGCTGTCAGTCCAGTTGAGTAGTTTGTTCACGTATTCTTTGTAAACCCTATAAAAGAACACATTTTTAGGTTGGAAAGAACTAGAAGAGAAGGATGAAAGCAGCCTGGGAGGCTGTCCCCAGCCCCTCCATCCTCAGAGGCAGATTTTATCCCTGCCACTTGACCTAGTTCAGGATGTATCCCCTCCATAGCCCTGTCTGGGACCATTCCCATGAGACAGGATCACTTACAAAAGCCTAAAGAACTGTTGGGCCAGGGACCTGCTTTGCAGAACAGACCCTTCATGTACAGCAGCAAAACTGGAGCTGGTGCCATTTGACTGAGTTGGGTCCTTGTGTTTGTGGATTTAACTTCATTTTCTGCTATGGGCCTCCTGGTATTTAGGAAAACAAATTCAAGCGTGCCACTGTATTCACTGAGGCAGCAAACTTGGAGGGGGGAAGAAAATTTCCCTCCTTCTGCAGTTCATGGTGTTCTTCTAAACTATAAATAGGTCTGCTATAACCAGTGTTTGCGTTTGGACGGCCTCACTGTTCTCATTTTCAAGGCTTCTCTCAGATCTGAAAGTAAAGGTCGGGTTGACTCCCCTCATTTGACATAAAGAGGGGAAGAAAGTTAACCCTGTAGGCAGGTGGCTCTAATGCAGCAATTCCCAGGAACAGGAGCTAGTCCTCTCATATTTGGAAGAGCAGAGCCCTGAGCCCACTCTCCTTTTTGCCTAGTTTTCGTTTCCCTGTTCTCTTTCTTAGCTGGTGATAGTTCTAACTTCCTGCATCCTTTTAAAGAGATCTCCCTGCACATCAGCTGGGATTCATGAAATGCAGCAATATGGTAAGCAGCACAAATCACAGCTTCTGGCTTGTACGTGCCTGAAGCCCTGGAAAAGTTTTCAGCTGAGTTTATGCTTCACCTCCCTCCACTCTACAGAAGAATAATATATGGCTCCATTTTCTCTACAAAAACCTGCACAGAGACCCAACAATCTATTTTGTAAAGGATTATCTTTTGCTGATGGAGGGGTGTTTGGAGATGACAGGCATCTGATCTCATCTTAAGACTTAAATTGCAGTAAATCCTGTATTTATTTACTTTTTACTTCAACCAAATAGGACATTATCCTGCCTTTGAGTTAACGCTTTCATTGCCGAGTGCTGCATGGCGTTCTTGTCAACCACCACTGGACAAGGAACAGCACAGAGCCACCAATTCACATAGGAAACCACTAAAACACTAAATAGGATTACATGGTTCATAAGACACAGAGAATCAGAACCAGCCTGTCGAGCAGTCTTGAAGTTGTACTACATATATATAGCAATGATTTTGCTTCTGCATTGGGCAGCTGGAGGACAGGTGAAACCCTGTGAAACAGCCTAAAAAACTGTGTTGTATGCATGGGCATGGTATGATGCCTCATCATCTTCCTGATATTGGCATCCAAATGCTGGGAATAAGAAAGGTCATTGTGGACGTTTTCTTGAGGTTATAACTTATATCTGAATGAAGAGAACATGGCTTTGAATAAGGGTGTGCAAAAATTCACTTCTGAAATAGAAAACACTTTATTTTTCTTCTTTTTTTCTGTTAAATAATCATAAGCACCTTACCCTCCAGTATTGACAGGGTCTTCCAGCAACCTCCTTCAGAACAGATCATCTTTGACTCAAATGATACATTCACTTTGGAACGAATGGGACCAATGCATAGAGGCTTCTAGGTGTTCTAAATGTGAGAATATATGTGGTAGGCTGGTACATTATGAACGTAAACAAAGAAGACCTAAGAGAGTAAACACTGTTTTATTGCCTATTTAAGACTTTGAGATGAAATGTTTGTTTAAAAGAAGATGCTTTATCTCAACACAGTGGTTTTATTTCTGCTATTGCTAACACAGTGTTACAAAGACCCCGAAGGTCTCTGTAAACTCTGCTCTGACTGAGATATGAATTAAGGCCAAGATGAACTTCTTCCAGTACTTCTCCCAGTATGTCCCAGTCACTGAAAGGCACTTGTCTTCAAAACAGTGGCCTGAGTAGTAAGGCTAGAGGTGGTCTGATCAAGAATAGAGCTGGTTCATAGGCATTTTTGCTGATGTATGTTTTTTCTTCACCCAGCAATAACATGTGCAGTTATAATTTCTTTTAGCACAGAAGCAGTAAAAAGTTAATTGCCGTTGTTCTCCTTGGTTGTGTTCAGCTGCTCATTGCTCTGAACATCCCACGGGCTCTGAGGCGCGGTTTCTGTGCAGGCAGTAGCTGTTACCCTGGTAAATAAGTGTTCACCCTCCGTTTAGAAATCTAATTTTCTTCCCTTATTTGTTGTGGGAAAAATTGCATGGCATTCTTGTCACAGAATTCCTTTTCACGTTTTCCTTTGTTTTGTACTCTCATAATTGCTGCAATTATCTCTGGCACAGCAATTATTATTGTACCAGATGTAACTCTTGCAATAGGTGATCCTAATGAAACATTTCTAGGTGTCTTGTGAAATTCCAGCAGTAGTGCAGACAGATGCCACCAGAGCTGGACTTTGATGGACGTCTGTTAATGTGTTTGAGTATGCACATGAAGGCTTTGTGATTCACCTCATGTGCTACAGCAAAGTGATTTGCCAGAATTATTTATCTCTGAGCTGTGATCTTTTATCTAGAAAAGTGCACTTTATGGCAGGCATTTAGTGATGGCTTTCTGCACAATGCATTTCTCAATTACTTGGCGCCTCAGTTGGATGGCACAGGTTTTAGTTTTATACATCACTGGAAAGAGCAAACTTATAAAGTACTATTCATGCGAACTATCTCTGTTTCAGCAACTATTGTAATTATTACAAAATCAAGCAATAATGGAAACCCTAAAAGTTGTTGCTTTTTTCCATTTACATTGATTAAATGTCATACATTAAATAATTCCCCTACCTATTAACATATGATTTGCCCACTAGTAATTACTTTGTCATCCTTACTTCCTCAAGCTATTTTCAACTTTAAGCCACTGTTAATCCATGACCTTAGTGCTTTTGTCTCCAGGTCTGAATTATATAAGTATTATGGAACAAGGACTGAAATGAACTACTTTTGGCTTTATTGTACAATTACAATCAGTCAGCTGATTGGGTTTTCTATTTACACTAACTAAAAATAATAGAGTAAATTTAATTCCTTTATGAAAGGATAATAAGATTTTCTTTTTTCTTTTTTCTTTGCCATGCAGCAAAGCCAAATAAGAAATATTTCTAAGGAGAATGTAAAAATGGAAGAAAACAGCAACTCTCTGCTTTTCTGGGTGATCAGGATTGCTGCCAAGTGGACACAAAGATGACTGAAGCAGGAATGTACCCCGCACTCCGCAGTGGCCACTGCAGTGGTAATTGAATAAAATCCACTGAGAGCGAAAAATAAAAGCCCTTTGGTCATGGAGCTGAAATGGAAAAGTAGGTGCCTTTAAAGGACGTTTTTGTAGTGTGTCTCCTCAAACTCTTTCCCCTTCTGTGAGACTACCCAAAAAGCAGAACACCTGTGGAATGTCAGGTTTCCTTTTGGACACAGGAGCACAGCATCATATAACATGTTCATGTCTCTAACAGGATGGGCGGTTAGCTGTTGCTCCAGTTCCAGGCAAGCTGTCTGATTCCTGTTTGAAATGCTATCTCTAAGCTGCTTTTGTTCAATTGCTTACTTTCATGAAAGGTTATAATCAAAAGGCCAGACTTTTGGAAGAGTTTGGCTCCCCTGCATGATACTGGTTTCCTAGTGGCATGTAAATAAGGGGTCACATTTTCCAAAGAGAGTACTGCCCCACCGTCAGTGCTGTGAGAAATCTGCTTTGCAGCTCCATGGCTGTATTTAGGGGGAAACATTGCTGACAGGCTGAGTCAGTGGCCCAGATTCTCCTCCCTTTATCCATATAACCACATGAAAGCTTCTGCCTCCTATCCACAGAGCGTGCATGAATAATTTGCTTGGCATGGGACTGGAGCTAGCTAGCACAATAACCATGCTTTTGTAGGCTCCATATGTCCCTTGCCTTGGAGCTTTTCAAATGATACAAAACTCTGGTACTGTGACTAAAATGAGAAAAGCCTGGGCAATGACTTCAGAAGCAATTGGGAGTGACCTAAAGCTCATAAAAGGACTCTTAGCTTCAATGGTGTTGATCCAAATCCATGAGACTTAAGAGATCCAGACCCTATGGAGATCTTGGTGACCCCTGCAGTCTGCAGAGAGTTTAGGTGTTCTGTCACCGCAAAGGAGTCCTAATTTCCAAACACTTCAGAAACACCAGACTCTTTTAACTGTACTCGTTGTAATATGTTCAAGAAATAAGTATGCACACATTGGCTGTCCTTCTCCTCCTCTCTGTGCTGAACATTTTTGGTGTAGGAGAGCTCAGTAACGGAAGTGTAAACCTTCTGTTTACATTTATAAACATGATAAGGTACAAATTGCTGCAATACAAACTTCCTTGCTCTGGCCCTCCACTGACCTTAGCTATAAACGACGAGGAGCCTCCTCCCTCAAAACTGCAGGAGACTCCAGTCTCTGGGACAAAATTTCAACCAGCAAATGCGCTTGCAAAGTCTTCTGTGTGTTTGTTCAACTGCTGTGGCTTAAGGGCCAGACACTGCTGTACCCACTCTTGCAGGGTACTCCAGACACTTCCAATGGGAGGGAGAAGCTGACTGCATTTGCACGTGCTTTCTGAAATCAGGAAATGAGCTGTTAATACATACACTTTTGCTGAAGGGCTTGGATAGAGAAATGCGTGTTTGTACCACATTTCAGACTAACTGACAGCAGACATTTGTGTCACTGTATCTCACACACGTCTTCTTCTGGAAGCTCTTTGCTGGGTCAAATAAATTGGTTGCAAAATATCTAAGATTCTGCCAAGGAAACACAAGTATAATTAGATTTAAAAAAGCTTCTCATGCATTGTCTTCCTTTAATGGTTTGTAATGGAGGCAGAAAGAAAAAGATCCGCCAACAAAACACGAGTTGGTTTCTAGGCATGGGAACCTGGCTCCTTGGTGACTCAGACAGATGACATGTGGCCTGAAGGAAGGACACAAGGAGAGGGCTGGGACATGAAAAAAGTCTTAGGGAAAGGGTCAGAAAAGCGAAAGGGACTTCTGTCCTTGACAGCTGTAACAATTGCCTCATGCACTGAGAGAACTCATAGTCCTTTTTGGTAAAAACTGGCAGCCATTGCAATCCTTGTCCAGCTACATACGAACATTACTGAGGCTATGGTGGAGGTTTTAATCAAAATTTGTAAGTTTGAGATTTCCACAGCCATGTCTGTTCTGGGACCTCAGTTAAAGCTAAGCTATCACACTTGATATCAACATCAGACTGTAGGGCAGTGCAAGGTCAAGTTTTTCAACATTAATGGTGCATTTGCAGAGGGACAAGAGTTATGATGAAGTTTGTATCTCACCATGCAGGATTCGGATCCCTCTTCTCCTGCAGCAGCTCAGCCAGAGGGTGCAAGGACATCACTTCTAGCATGGGTCATGCAATGGCAGATCCCCTGAAGCTGGACTGATGCTCAGGTACAGCACCGCTGCAAGCTTATGTTGTTTTTACCCTGTCACCTTTGAATGCTCACTGTTGCCCTGGAGGTGGCACAACATGTCCCTAACGGGCGACAGATCTTCTATGTTTAAACAATGCAGAAGCTTCTCTTTTGTTCCTTGCGCTGTGCAGGGGGTTGCAGGAGGGTGACATGTGGATAGCTGCAAGACAGAAGGGCTGTGGGGACAGTTCTTGGTTAGAGCTGTTATGAGGCTGCGAAAGCAGCAGAGATGTGGTGACTGGATCCCTCCTGATGATTTTGGTGGAAGCATGTCAGATCTTGAAAACTGCTGACTCCTGGCCCAGAGGCCTTTTTTCTATTCATAGTGGTATTCAAAAAAATTTCATGCGGTCAATTAGATACTGCTGTTCTAAACCAGATGGTTTTGTATATACATATAGCCAGGGCTATAAAATTACTTTCTCACTGTTCAGAGGGGTTAATCAATTCATAGAATAAAACAAGGTTAGCATGTTTGTTTTACTGAGCCTGGTACTACAAATCTGTTCTGTGGGGGGTGTCCTTTTGGCTCTTGGGATGTTTGGTTGACCTGTGGGTGCCAGGAGATGCTCATGACCTATGGCAGATCTAGGGCTCTCAGCCATGGGCCAGCATCTCCTTGTCTTGGTGGTGCATGAACACAAAATGTTCACCTTGTTTGTAGATGAAAAGGCTCGAGTTTGGACAATTCTCTCTTTTGAATATGGGTTTTGAGTTATGAAGACCCATGGGCAGGGACCTCCTATGGAAACAGCATAGCGAAACAATGCTGCTGCTATGCACGAGTTTTCCTTCTTCCTGTAACAAATACCATTCTTAGATGGCTGGCCAGCATGCAGTAATGCATTAACTGAGTGTGATAAGGCAGGGGAACTCCGATACTAGCTCCATTTTCAGTCTTGTGTTTGTTCTGCAGTTAGCACAAAGGGGTCTTGGTCCCTTGGTAGGACCTGTCATGTCAAAACAATGTCAGTTAAGTCAACAAATCCATTTGTGTTACAGGCATTTCCAAGCCATGCTGCCTTCCTTTAAAATTCTGGATGGAAATGTTAGGGATATTTAATAATTAAGCTGCTAAAACACAGGGAGAAAACATGGAAACAGCTGGCTCGAAGACAGGACCCTGATTCCCATCACCAATGTTTAGTAATGTTATTTATATTCTACTGCACACAGAACATAGGGAGGCCTGAAAAACACAACGCGTCTGTTCCAATATGTTGGCATTGTAGGATAGAAAGTTCATAGAATCATAGAATCTCCAGGTTGGAAGAGACCCACCAGATCATCAAGTCCAACCATTCCTATCAAACACTAAACCATGGCCCTCAGCGCCTCGTCCACCCGTGCCTTAAACACTTCCAGAGAAGGTGACTCAACCACCTCCCTGGGCAGCCTGTTCCAGTGCCCAATGACCCTTTCCGGGAAAAATTTTTTCCTAATGTCCAGCCTGAACCTCCCCTGGTGGAGCTTGAGGCCATTCCCTCTTGTCCTGTCCCCTGTCACTTGGGAGAAGAGGCCAGCAGCCTCCTCTCTACAGCCTCCTTTCAGGTAGTTGTAGAGAGCAATGAGGTCTCCCCTCAGCCTCCTCTTCTCTAGGCTAAACAACCCCAGCTCTCTCAGCCGTTCCTCATAAGGCCTGTTCTCCAGCCCCCTCACCAGCTTTGTTGCTCTTCTCTGGACTCGCTCCAGAGCCTCAACATCCTTCTTGTGGTGAGGGGCCCAGAACTGAACACAGGATTCAAGGAGCGGTCTCACCAGTGCCGAGTACAGAGGGAGAATAACCTCCCTGGACCTGCTGGTCACACTGTTTCTGATACAAGCCAAGATGCCATTGGCCTTCTTGGCCACCTGGACCACTGCTGGCTCATGTTCAGTTGCTGTCATCCAATACCCCCAGGTCTTTCTCCTCCAGGCAGCTCTCCAGCCAGTCTTCTCCTAGTCCGTAGCACTGCTAAGTTACCTCCTTAACAGAGCTGCCAGGAATACAAGATGTGCTGACAGTATGCATATCGGCTGGGGTCTGCCATGCACCAGCAGGTAACAAGGAGCTCCAGTGGGATCATGGTTCTCAGGAGGCTCAAATAGCCGAAATACTCCACTTATGACTGGGTAACACTTTTGGATGGGAAAAAACATCACGTCCTCAAACTGGGTATAGGGGAGCTGAATTCCTAGTGTTATCCAATTCTGCTGTTTTAGGTAATAATGCCATAATCCATATCATAAACTCATCACACTGTTTTATAAGTAAGTTGGGTGTCTGAAAGCTATATTTCTACTACTGGCAGGTTGCTAGCTAGTTCTTTTAGCTTTACTGCTTATCCCTCCTGGTGCTCTTATGAAAAGCAATCCCATCCTTCCTTGCAACCAAAAGACAAAGTAAGGCTTGGTTTACACATCTCAGTAATTCTGAGGATTGATGTGTGGTTTTGTGTGCTTAGGTTGAGCAAAATTAGTTGCTTACTTCGTTGACTAAAAACAGATAAAAATAAATGCCTGCTTGTGCAAAGAATAATTCATCAGTGAAAGAAAGTGCTGCAGGATACTATTCAGGATGAAAACTAGTTAACGTTAGTCTTCATGAGTCGGTCTGCCACCTATAAATTTAAAGAAGGGATTCCTGCTGCTGTTCTTTTTTCAGGAAAAAAATGAAGACAGAAAAAAAATCCTCCTCTTAACGCTGCCTGCATTTAGAAACAGCCTACATTTTGAGTAATTAAAACTGATGATCCTGACAAACATTTGCCTCCAAAGAAATAGTCTATTGTAAACTTACACTCTCAAGATCCTTCCAGGCATACCAGCCCAACTGTCTCCTAAAAATTCTTCCCAAGCCATCTGGTGCCTTATCTTTGTAGCCAAGCCATACAATAACTTTAAAAGAAGATTGTTGCTAGCAGGCTTTAGTCTCAGGACTACAGATTCCCGTGGAAGTATCGCAGCTAATGCTGAGCCCGCCAACCAGGCAGCTCTGGCTGTGTGAATACTCCTTTCTATCACGACCCGAACTGTCCAGCTGTGCTTCTTTGGGAAGATCCCTTTCTCATCTGGTTTGCAAAGGGAGTGAAGGAGTTACAGGGGGAAGATGGAGACGCCTTGTGCTTCCAAACAGGGATTTACACTCCATTAATTCTCTCTTCGGCGGCCCAGGCTGAGTGGCATGACATGAATGTGGTTACAATTTTGTCTTGCAGCTTTGTAGATCATCTAGAATTTTCTCTCCCTGGGTTGCACCCCACTGCTTCTGAACCTCTTTCCCTAACATCTCACCTAAACCCCGTGATTTCTGAAACACTGAATCCCAGCTATTAAGTGCCTGATTTTGGTTGCACAGGCAGAGCCTAACAGTGAAGTTAACTAACAAAGCCAAGGCTGCAGGCATGTGACAGCAAAGCAGAGATCCAGGTACAAACTTGGAGCCAAGGGATCCTGTGTTGGCTGTGCCCAACTGCTCAGCCATCGTGAGAAACAGGCAGGTTGTTGCAAAGTGTGTGGCTGAGAAGTGAACATGCTCACCCCTTGATTATCCAGGGCAAATACGACACAGTTAGGGAAAGACCAAATCGCTTGTTAGGTTTTTGTCACATGTTTATATGTCTGTTCTCCACAACCTCAGCATGTGTAGTCTGTTTGGTATCAATGCTGCTTTTAGAGGAAATGAGGAAACTGGGTGCAAGCGTGTAGGAGGAGAGCTCCTTTCTCAGCATGTCCTGCACTCCACAAGCTGGAGACTTACTCGAGGTGGCATCTGCACCATCACTTTTAAACAGTGTCTCTTGCTCCTTTAGCATCTAGTGGTGGGACCAATCCCGTATTGTTGCTCTGGTCTGGTGCATGTTCTGGCTGCATTCATGATGTGATGTTAGCAGCTGTGCCAAGTGATGGAGCTACTGTTAGATTACCTTCTCCCTCCCTGTGCCAGTCAGTGCTGGCAACTCTTAGCTACCTGGGCAGCATTTTAAAACACTCAGGGTTTGAGAGATGCGCCTTGGAGAGCAGAGCCATTTTTCAAAGTTAGTGACAAATCTTTCTTCAAGCTGTTGCATCTTGGTTATAAAGTACTGGGTGGTATATATGCTTGTCAGATGGATATTAATGAGCATGAAGTGATGTTATGAAATGGCTCCTGTGAATGATACTGAGGCCCCGATTCTGTACTTCTCCAAGTCAATGGAAGTCTTGTTGATGAATTTTGACAGGAGCTGGATTAGGCCTAAAACATTCACATTTTTCAGCCTTTGACATCTTTTTGGCTGAGTTTGTAACCAGTACAGACTACCTACTACTTTGCAAATACAACAACATTGCGAAGACTTCCCCCAGGGAGATATCTTTGCTTTTAGCTGGCTACCTTGTGACTCCCCTTGGGAAATCAAACAGTTCGGGGAAAAAAACTTGGTATCTGTAAAGCTGCTTAGCTTTATTCCTACTCTAATGGATATTTGTATTTTATTATCTCTGGAGACAATCTACTATTTATGGAAAGAATGAAAACAACCCTCCTAAAATAGAGTTTTACAGTTTAATGATCCCTGCACTGAAATATTACGTTGTACGTTTATACTGCATGCAGGCTTGAGTGGAAGGGTGGAACTGATCACAGGGTCGGCGTTAGAGCTCCATGACTCCACGTCCTTTGTTTAATCAACCATCTCAGTCTCCTCTTCATAAGGTGATGGTGATACCTTGCAAGGCTCTTATGATAACTAGTTTATTTGAATAAAAGTACATGGCTCGAGGGGTAAAGCTCTTTGTACCTGTAGAACTTCCAGCATTCCCAGGTTGCCTTTTGGTGTGGGATTACAGAACATCTGCTCTGTTTAGTCCTCCTAGTATTACTGTTAATGTTTTGGCAAATGCACCTGGAACAGAGCATAGAGGCACACGTACATAATATCACAAGACAAAAGGAGTGTATTCAGGTTCTGTTTGATTTATAGCATGTCAAACACAAAAGATAATCCAATATAATGTTTAGTTTGATGGCTTTATTTGCACAAAAATAGGAAGATCCAGAATTCAGTGTTTCCCAGCTACTTTAGAGGCCGCCCCAGACTGCCACCTGTCATAGAAAGCATAGAGGATGGGATCTATAAATGCCTGTCAGGCCAAAGGAACTGCCAGGTTGCAGTGAGATCCAGAAGCTGGGCTACTCTGAGCATGCCTTTTCCACAAGGCAGATAAGAGGTGTGAGCAAAAGGAGCATTGTGTGAACAGTCTGCGTCAGTGCTGGGAGACGGGGAGGGGTGGGTGGGAAGCAGCAGTTTTAAGTGGGAAGCCTCAAGGGATCACTATGTCCATCCATGCTGACCTGAAGCCGAAAATCCCACACATTTGCTGCATCTACGTGAGCTTTGCTGTTCTTCCCACCCAGTCCCTAGTTCCTACTCATCTATCTATTTTCCAGGGTCAAAAGTTGTTTCTGAGGCAAACTGAGAGCCAATTCCCTTGCATGCGAGAGACCTGTTTGCTTTTCCTCCTTCATCATCTGTTCCCAAATGGTGGTTCTCCACCCAGACAAGGAGCAGGGATAATGTCTGCAAAGACAGGGCTATACTTGAACTTCCAGCTTTTGCTTCTGTGGAGAGGGGTGGCTCCGACATGAGAGTAGGGGACCAAGAGTTGAATCCTGCTCTGCAACATCGCGGAGCATCATTTCACACCTCCCTCTGCCACCGGCCCTGAAATGGGGAGCAGGACATGGGCCCACAGAGGGCAAGCTGTGACAGCAGTGACACAAGTGTCGCGCTGGTATTGCTGCGAGTGGCAGGTGCCACTTCCCAAACCTCCATGGGGGTCACAGAAGCAAACCCCAAAATAGCCAAGTGATTCAGCACACCCCAGGGGCACGGCTCAGTGGAAGAACAGAGGCCCAGGGAGCAGGAGCTTAAACAGCTACTGTAGATGAGTTAAACTGTATATTTAAATCCTTTTAACCAGGATCATTAGGAGCTGGTTTGGCAGAGATAAGAAGTTTGAAAATTAAGTATACACCAAGAACCTGCAAGTCTCAGCACCTCCAAATAAATGGGAAAGGCCTAAAACAATTTAAAAACCCGGCCTTGACACAATGGCTGAAAATTTCTTTAAAAAAAAAGCCTTTACGTGAGCACAACAGCTTCCTAAACTGAGAGAAAGGCAGCACAAAGTGGTATCCTTGTTACCATCACAGGCAGATGAGCAAGAGAGGCTGAAATAAGCAGCCGGCTGTTTGAAGTGAATGAAATCTTTCACTTTCTGACCGCACAGATTAAACATGAGGAGAAAATCTTTGCTGTCTTCGGTTATCTTGTGGTATTGAAGAGCAACCATCAAAGGGAAACAGTCTGCCTTCTGGGATAATCGTTGGGCAAGCGACTGGATGCAGCAGATAAAGGAAGATGATGCTTACCCAGAGAGCCCAAGCGGCAAAGAACAAAGGGGATTGCCCTCACCTATGGGGAAAAGGAAACGGTAACGAGGGTGAAAAGCAGTGCAAAAACCGCAGGAAACTTGCGTTCCTTGAGCACATTCTTGCAGCAACATGTGCTGCCTTAAATTTCCCACTGAGGTTTTGCTGTTGTGATAAAGTTCTCATTTTGAAGTTTATAGAAGAGGCATTTGCAGCTCAAATTTTGTAGTATTTACACAGGCAAAATTCCCAGTGTTTTAAGGGGAATTTTCCATGGGTAGGTATGGACTCTTAGGGGTTTCTCTTGACTGGGTAAGGACTTGGACTCTGCACAATTACCATGCTGTAAGTATTAATAGATGCTTCCTAACAGGAAAGTTATTTGAATTTAAGATTGTAGCTTTGTTTCTCTAAACTCCACAGAATCTATTTTCTTATGCTAGAGCTTTCCTGCTGCACTTCCTAATCTTTAGCTGTAAAGATTCAGAATACTGTACAGCACAAAACTCTGATGCATATCAATGGAAATGGCATTGGAAGTAGGTAACACCATGGTCCTAGAATGCGTTTGGTGCATTGCAAAGCCAAGATTTGGTCCCAGGAGCACTTCAGTCCACTCCAAACTCTGCTCCATGATTGAGACCTAGTTAGTCCTTCAAGCATGGGGCAGCTCCCCTCTTCTGGAAGATGGAGGTGTCTTCTGTCTTTCCTACTTTCCTGACAGTGCAGGCCAAGATTTCAGATCAGGGAGCAAGCCCATGAGGGTGCTCCATTCAGCACAGTGCCAATAAGGGTCCAGCTCACCCGTTGCAAGCATGTGCTGCTACTTCTCACGCTGTGCCAGCTACTGAGCTTCTAAGGACCCCACTACAGAGCCTGCTTAACTTGCAGAAAAGTAAGAAAAGAAAAAAAAGCCCAAAGCTTTGATTGGTTTCCTTGTGTCAGTCACCTGAACAGGAGCAAGGCAGCTTGTGCCAGCAGTGGACCCAGCACAAGGGGATGTTGAGGTTGGAAGTGGGATGCAGGATGCTTGTTAAACTGGGACGGCAGCTGCCCTAGGGCACTCTGCAACTCAGATAAAACAGCAGCAGACCTGTTTCCCAACACCATCCTGATCCAAGGACGTGGAGATGAGCGAAGGCTGCACCCCTCTCCCCCAGGACACAGGCAGGATGAGCTTCATGTAAGCCTCCTCCCCTCTGACTCAGCTCTAATGCTATGCTTAGCTTTTCACTCCTTCCTCAGGCAACTCAGTTCGCTTTTCTTCACTCCCCCTTTGCTGACCGGAGCTTGCTATCTCTCAACACACCCAACTGGCAGCGCCAGCTTGCCTAAGTGGTCCCGAGATACGTGCCTGCACCCACCTGAGCACAGGATTCAGCTTCCCCCTCCTCTGGCACCGCTTCTGGGGTCATATCCCAAGCTCAAGAACCCTGTAACCCTCTCCCTGTGAAGTCTTAAAGTTTTGGGGCACACGTGGAAGGTGTGGGAAGCTGCTGGAAGACTGGTAAGGTTTCAGTAATGTACAGGGTGCTCCTGCTAGCCTGGAGCTTGCAGAGCAGATACTCTTCCTGCTACGAGTTAAATCATTTATTGGACAATAAGACAGAGAAAGCCCAAAGAAAAGAATCTGAGCAAGAAAACACGCCTGGAGGAAAGCCTGGGCTGCTATGCAATGGTGTTATGAGATTCCTCTTTTCGTTCATCCAGCAGCCCAAGGACCTCAGTGGTTTTTCCAATTCAATTAGGACACAATTCAGTGTAAGACGGGTGGGGATGCCACGCTCTTTCATGCCGAGCCAGGGAAGGCCGTGTAAGCCAGGAGTTTGCATAGCAGCCCCAGCAGGCACTGCAGATTGAAGTTATTTTAGAAGAGATTGGTCTTTCTCCTCTTCTGAAAATTTCTTTCTTAATGAGTGCGCATGAGCAAGCAATTAGCTGCTTGGACAGGAATATGTCGCCATGCAGGCCCTTTGCAGCATTAAAAGCAAACCTGGTTTGGGTTTGCCCATAAACAGGTAAGTGCATGGAGATAAAACCACATTTGGTTATTGGGAAGAGCTGCTCCTGGCAGATGACACTGACCAGAATGGGCACATGACTGCTCCTCCATGGCCACACTGGAAGCAGGCAGAGATCTCTGCTCCCAGAACCAGGGCACCGTCAGGCAGCCACGGCTCTGCCCACACCAGTCCTAAGGCCGGACACAGCGAGAAGACCCAGCGTGTCATAGGAGCTGACTGCACGTGAGCCACCTCAAGTCTGGAAGCACCTCAGCTTTGCCAAACCCTCCAAGCAGATCTAGGTGAGTTATCTCATTGTAAGTATCAAAGACTTAAATTAAACGTGGTTTATAAGCACGGGCATAATGCCATGTGGGCAGTTAAGTGCAAGTCACCTTCCCTGGAGGTGTTTAAGGGACGGGTGGACGAGGCACTGAGGGACACGGTTTAGTGTTTGATAGGAATGGTTGGACTTGATGATCCCGTGGGTCTCTTCCAACCTGGTGATTCTGTGATTCTATGATTATGACTTGCCCTGAGGGTTGTGCTGACTTGGGTCCCTACCAACGTGGAGATCGCTGCGGGGTGCTCTGCTGCTCAGAGCTGCCGCCGTGGGCCTTCTCCAGCGAGCTGGCCGCAGAGTTACAGACACATGGCTCTGCAGGTGATGCTTTACTTATTTTAACTTTTATATTCATTGTACAAAATTAATAATTTACTGCTAATGGTTGAGGTTTATAGGGCTTCACTAGTTAGACTGGAAGAGCCAGGAGGTGCTGTTTCACCCAGAAATGGATTCAGAATTCATTTTCCTTTTTAAAGTTCATACTGATATTCCTGTCTTTTGTCCCAAAGTGCAGAACTTTGCTATTTTCCATGGATGCGCAAATCCGAACTCACAGCTATCTTTTTATTCTTCTTTTTGCCTTGCCTACAGGGTTTTAATTTCATTGCATCTTTCCCTATTTTAGAAAAAAAACCACACACACAAAACCAAGGTTTGGTTTGAGGAAATACAGAACACAATGTTTAATTACATTTAGCTTTAAAGGATGTCTTAATCATTTCTAGAAAAATTCCAAATTGTAATTACATTTAGCTTTAAAGAATGACTTAATAATTTATAGAAAAATTCCAAATTGTAAAACAAAACAAAATAAAGTCAAAGGAGGAATTTCTTTTTTTTCTCCCCCCCCTCAGGATGCCTGAAAACTGCACAATATAAAAATAACCCTGAACAGAAGTTGCTTTAAGCACCTTGTATCTGAGAGATGCAGAAGAAAACTGTGATAAGAAGCGTCACACGGGGCATTCTTCGATGTTTGGTGCATTGTCTTTAAAAATAAAAGGAAGAAAACGCCAATTCTGTTAAGAAAAGTCGGCTCCGCTCCCAGGGAGCGAGTGACAAAGCGGCTTTTCCCCTCGGGACGCGGCCGCTCAGCCACTTCGGCTTCTCCCAAGGAGCCACCGGGGCTACCGCTCGCCCCGTCCAGCCCCATCCAGGGCTTTTCTAGGCGAAACCCTTCGATTCCAGCGTTCCTCGGGAATGAAAGAGAGTGACATGCTGGAAACGGGGGGGAGGCGGTGGAGAGGAGGTGGAGGAAGGGCTGTCCCTGCTCTTACAGGGCGGGATCTTTTTTTTTTTTCCCTCCTGCTCGATCTAGGGAGCCCGGCCCCTTAAATTGGCTCCCGGGAGCTCCCCGTCCAGCAGCCCGACGGGGGGAGAGGCGGAACGCGAGGGTGAGCAGGCAGGCGGGCGGCTCCCCCGTCCCGTCCCGTCGGTCCCAGCCCGTGCGCCCCCGCGCATCATGCGCGGCCCCCGGCGCCCCGCGCCCCGACGGACCCCCCGCCCCTAACGGGGGGGGCAGGAACGAAAACAAAAAAAAACCATACCCCCCCCCCCGCCCCGAAAAAGAAAAATAATAAAGGGAACGGGACGAAAAAAGGAGGAGGAAAGCGAGGCGGGCAGAAAGGGGGGCGGGGAAAAAATCCCACAACCTTCTCCCCCCCCCAAAAAAGAAAAAAAAAAAGGAACGGGAGGAAAAAGGAGGAGGAAAAGAGCAAAGCGAGGGCAGGCTGCTCTCCTCCGAGGACAGCGCGGAGCACCATGCAGCTGGTGCTGCTGGCGCTGGCATTAAGCACGCTCTTCATCGACGGCTCGAGGCTGGGAGCGAGGAGGCAGCGGCTGCACCCCCGGCAAGGTAAGGGGATGCTCGGGGGGGCGGCTGGAGGGGGGATGCCGGGCGGGGAGGGGGCTCGGCTTCCCCGCTCTGGACCACGCGTGTTCCCTCGCAGCGCGGCTGCTGGAGAAGCTCAGCGAGTACGAGATCGTGACTCCTACCCGGGTGAACGAGCTGGGCGAGCCCTTCCCCGCCGATGTCCACTTCAGGAGGCGGCGGAGCGCCGGCGCGGGCCCCGACGCGTGGGCGGCCGCCGCCTCCCCCGAGGCGCACTACCGGCTCTCGGCCTTCGGGCGGCAGTTCCTCTTCAACCTGACGGCCAGCTCGGCGTTCATCGCCCCGCTCTTCACCGTCAGCCTGCTGGGAGAGCCCCGCGCCGAGCAGCGCCGCCTCTACGCCGAGGCGGCCGACACCGACGTGAAGCACTGCTTCTACCGGGGCCACGTCAACGCCCGCCCGCGCCACACGGCCGTCATCAGCCTCTGCTCCGGGATGGTGAGCCCCGCCGCCCCGGGGGAGGAGGAGCGGGGCACGGGGAGGGGGGGGGCCGAGGGGTGGGGACGGGCCCTGCCCCCCGGCCTGGCCGCGGCTCCGCCCGGGAGGGCTCGCGCTCCGCTCGGGGTGTCCCGTCGGGGTCCGCAGCGCGGGGAGCAACCCGCCTGCTCCGCGGGGATGGGGGGAGAGATGCCGCCCAGCGGGCACGGGAAGGGTTCGGCCCTGGGGGCGGGACGGGGCGGCGAGGGGCAGCGCTGGGGGGCTGCAAAGTGCAGGGATGCTGAAGGGTAGAGCTAGGGGGGGTGCAAAAGGCTAGACTGCTAAAGGGTAGGGCTCGGGGGGGCTGCAAAGTGCAGGTCTTCTAAAGACCAGAGCTGCAAAGTGCAGGGATGCTAAATGGTAGAGCTAGGGGGGGTGCAAAGTGCAGGGTTGGGGGGCTGCAAAAGGCTAGGCTGCTAAAGGGCAGAGCTGGGGGGCTGCAAAGTGCAAGGGTGCTAAAGGGTAGAGCTAGGGGGGTGCAAAAGGCTAAACTGCAAAAGGGCAGAGCTGGGGGGCTGCTAAAGACCAGGGATGCTAAAGGGCAGGGCTGCTAAAGGGCAGAGCTGGGGGGTCTGCAGAAGGCTAGGATGCTAAAGGGCAGGGCTGGGGGGGCTGCAAAAGGCTAGGCTCCTAAAGGGCAGAGCTGGGGGTCTGCAAAGGGTAGGGCTGCTAAAGGGCAGGGCTAGGGGGCCTCCCTGGCAGCACCAGCCCCACAGCTGCCTTGCACCCCGGGGACCTGAGGGTGGGCTTCCTGGCAGTCCCTCCTGCCAGCCCGGTGCCCTTCTGTGCAGCAAAGGGGTGAGCAGAAGCTCGCAGCAGCGCTGACTCTTCCAGGTGCCTTCCAGCATCACAGGGTGCCTGTCCCAGGTGCTCCCCTGCACGACCGTGTTCACATAGGGTGCCACACATGTCTGTGGCTGGACAGGCCTTCCTCCTAGTTTCTGTTCATGCTTCCCAGTCTAGGATGGCTGCAGGATGTTTTTTTGTCTTGGCTATCTTTTATTTACCTGCTGAATCCCCAATTCATAGTCACGTGCAACTATGAGCATTGATGTCTTCTCATAAGCAGGTATTTCACTGGCTCCCTGCCTCTCTCTGGTCCTTACATGTGGGTTTAAAGGTTGTCTTAGGAAGAGCCGCTGTATGATAAACAGCACAATGTGGTGGAGTTGCACTGAGGTCTCCAGTTCACAGCAGCACTGTCTCCCAATGGGCTTGGTAAATGTCGTGAGCATAGGATGAGGTCTGGTAGATGCCCCTCCTCTTGCTCCCTGCCTATGATTAGTAATTTATTTTCCATAATTTCCAATGGGATGGCTGCAGGGAGCAGTGCAGCCTGGCATGGGTGTGATGGGAGCTGGAGCTCCAACCCAGGCTGTCACAGGAATAGCTGTAAAACTGTGTGCCTACACAACTCTCTTGTTTGAGCAGTCCAGCTCCGTGGTTTGTCATCACCTGTAGCTGACCGCCTGTTCCTCTCTGGTCCCTCTCAGCTAGGCACATTCAAGTCTGACGATGGGGACTATTTTGTAGAGCCGCTGCTATCGCTCGAAGAACAGGAATATGAAGAAGAGCATAATAAACCACATCTAGTCTACAGACACCGGACACCTCCAACCAACTCTTCAGGGGACAGGCAGACTTGTGATACTCCAGGTACTCATTTTGCTACTGCCCTTGATGACTTGGCAGTTACGAAAGGGAACTGATTTACAGGAAAAAGCCAGTAGGTTTGTGCAGGGCAGAAGGGATGGGGAGCTGAGGGACCCCTGTACAAATGGTACTGTGTGTGCTAGGATGGGGCTCGTAGTGGTACTGCTGTCCTGGAGAGAAGTGGTGCGCCTCTGCTTTCTGGTAATTGGTTATGAGGCGGTTGCAGTCAGGAGAAATGTTTCTGTTTCATCCCTGCTGGAAGGCTGGCAAGAGATCCTTTGGGCTGTCTTGCCTTAAATATCCCATGATCCTTTAAACTTGCTTTCTGCCCTCTCCTATGTGTGATTCATAACCATCCTAATCTGATTTATTCTCTGTCTAAAATTCTGTTTCTGTCCTTTTAAGTGACATTCTTCTGTCTTCAACTTGCTGTGCTCCTGGTGTACTTACCCCATATCTGGTTGAGAGCTGTAATGTCTTATTTCTTTCTAGTGGAAATGAGAAGATCCTAACACCAGCCCTACAGTTCTTCCCTTATTAATCATTTTTCTATGGTTCATTTTCAAAGACTATTTTTCTTTTTCTTCTCGTGGCCCTTCCTCTACCAGCACCATCACACTGACCTCCTCGCTCCCTATTTCTAGTCTTTGTACATATGAAAGAGCACAAGCCTTTTTATCTCCCCTTCACGTGCCTTGGTGAGCAATAGCCCTGCTCCTACTGTCCCTATTATCTGCAGTGGTCTCCTGCTGCTCTCTGCTTCTTTGACTTCCTGATTTTCACAACTAATCCCCTCCTTTGGCAGCAAATACCTAAGTGCTCTCTGAAGAAGTTCATTCCTTCAGTCTCCTGTTTCACCTGCTGTTTTGCCCTTCTCCTTTGGCCTGCAGCTAGACCTACAGGAGCTTAAAAGCCTAAACAGAGTAGACCTTGACCTTGACTGGCTTCCCTTGCGCAGGCTGCAAGCTGCTCACGTTCTGTAAAGTAGGTGAAGTTTCTCAGGGAGTGAAGGTACCACTAGAGGAGAAGCATGGTGCCAAACTTAGACTGCGTTTAGCACACGTGACCCGTTTGGCAGCCGTGACTTTGGATCGCGGCCGTGCTGTTGAGCTGTCAGTCTGTTCAGCTTGCACAGATTGTACTAAGTCAGAAGATGCTCTGGTGCTCTGTGACCAGCCAGAGCTGATGGGCTAGCAACATGTGTTTCTTCTGGAAGACACGTGGATACACGTCCAGGTGTAAACATATGTGCTGGGGGACAATGGTACCTCTCACAGAGCTGTCGTTATTTGTTCTTCCAAGGGTTGCTGCTGGACTATGCCATTCTGGTTTCTCTCTTCCAGCTGTTTCTGCTCCCTTCTTTGAGATCAGATGCAGGAGACTCAGAACAGTTGGAAAGAAACATGGAATCTGGCACATTGCATCAGTAGCCCTTGGAGGAATGGAGCAGCAGATCACAGGACTCATTGAATCAAAGGTAGCTGGGAGGGCTCCGGCATTCACTTGTGGACTTTACTCTGTGCAGTTATAACAGTCTGCTGTATTTCACCCCAATGTACCATAGCTTCCATTTAGGATGTTATTCTTCTGGATCATGATACAAGAGTAATACTCCATCCTTGATGTTGCCTACACGGTGTATATATCTTTCTTCTCTTTTCCAACATCCTTTGCATCTTGTTTGTCTTTGTTTCCTTGTTGTTCTCAGCTGCTTCCTGTAGCGAAGAGAGGAGGTTTCACCTCTCAGATACAAGCTTAAGGATTCCAGATAGGTGTGATAGTCTTACTTGTCCTCCTGTTCTCCTCCTCTCCATCTCTCCCTCTCCCTTTTACTGTTGTTCAATTTTTTGAAAGGCAATGATGCTTTGGTTGTACATGTTTGGTGAATGAGCCTTGGTCGCTTCATTTAAGGAGCAAGTGCAGGGCAGCTTGGACGATGCTGAGCCTTGGTATTCCCTCAGGGTTACAGCTGGTGGAGAGAAGGTATCTCACAGGTCTTTGGAGCAGAGAGGGGAAAATGTGAAATCTAGCAGTGCTTACTCTTTTGCATGGGGTGCATCTGTGACTCCTGCCAGAAAAGAATGGTTTCATGAAAGTTTGGGAGTTAGTTGTAGTTGTACGGTGTTGTATGAATCCAGCCTTTTGTCAGAAGAATGTGTGCAATGTACATTTGCTTTGCGGGCTTCTGGCAGGGATTGAAATTTGCTCAAGGAGAAAATTCATGCAAGGGAAATCTGAAGTACCCACCCTGCAGTGAGCAAGGGAGCCCACGTTACCAGGCAGTGGTGCTGTTAAGAATGGCTTTCTGATAGTCTTCTTCCTGGAAATGATTAATAAGCAACATACTGGTGTGCCCTTGCCATGGTGATGTAATTATAGACTTCTTGCTGAATCCAGGAAAGGTTTCCCTTGTGAATTGACTGGCAGATTGAGTAAAAGCTTTCATTTCCAGCAGTCTCCCTGGTGTTACTTTTAGTTTTCAGTGTCCTCAGGTCAGCTTAGAAAAACAGGTATTTGATTTTGTTAAATTTTAATTAGCAGTCTCTGATACCAGTTTTGGATTCTCTGACATGTGAGATACTCTGCAGATGTTCTGCAAAAAGATCTTTCTCCTCTGAACGCTGATGGATATCGAATGCAAACTGTGCTCTGCATATGAACTTTCCTAGCACAGCACTGGGGTCTCCTGGCAATGCACTTCAGCCGTCTGGCGTATAGCTCAGCCACCGCAATAAAAACTTCTGACAGAGTTTTCCTTGGGGTAACAGGTTAATGTAGTTTCAGTCATAGGAAATGGTGCAATTTCTCCTCCTTCCCTTCTTCTCGTTATTACCGTGAATCAATTTGTCATCTGGTCGAGGATCTGGCAGAATAATTAGTTGCGTTTTACTGAATAGCCCTGACAGGATGAAGACTTGGCCAGGCCAATGGTGTGATGTCACTAGGTGCAGTGCCGCTACCACCCATCGCTTCAGGATAGTAAGCTCTTCCGATCCAAATTATTAAATATCCGCTTTTTTGAGGTGGAGGAGGAAGAGGAAAGAAATTCTGATCCTAAAAAAAGACAAAAAGGAAGTGGCTCATTGCAAAGTTGGAGAGCGGAGGAACAATCCCCATGGAGGAACAATCTGACTCCAATGATAAAAGGCGCGTAGCTGCATCCTGCAGCACTGAGGGAAGCAGTGTCTGCCATGCCGACTGGCTTTAGGGGGCTGGCAGAAGCTCACCAACGCCCTGTCCAGTCTGACCTCCCACCAGGAGCAGACTGGCAACCCCCTACCCACTGGTTTCCATGTGAAACCCCAAAGGTTTGGTCTTGAAGAGAGATTTCCCTCTCCAACTGCCAATAAGACACTGCCTCTGGTTGTCACACGAGTAAACCACATAAGGCCATCTCTTGCTCTGCATCTCGTGTCCCTTTCTGCTGCCTCTTCTTTTTTTCATGTTTCCCATGGGCTTTGTCATTGATGTGTTTGGACATACATTTTGGTTGTTGGCTTCTCTGGAGTTCTTCTCTTGCAGTTTTATTGGGTTTTGTGATAGCTTTAGCCTTTTACTGAATCTTACCCAATCATTCTGCCTGTTGGCCACCCCTTGTTCTGAGGCAGATGTGACCTCCAGTTGCATGGTGGCACCAAGCCACAATTGTCCTGTGGCCACAAATATAAATGCAAGAGTTAAGCTTTCTCGTCTCCACTCTTATGCTGCATGCTCAGCTATTTAATTGTTCCAAACTTTGCAAATTCCTTCCAGCTTTTACTGTGACCCTGCTGCAGGACTCCCAAACGAACTCTTTTGGGCAGCTCCCTCTTTGTTCTCAGTGCCTCCACTTTGTTTTCTTGATCTGCGCTTTCCAGTTTCTTCCCAGCTTCGTTAGTTAAACAGTCTTGCCTCACTTTTCATAATTCTTTTATAATCAAGACCCATCTGTGGCTGAGATGAATAAATCAAGGAGCGGGTATACAGAGAGCGCTAGCTGTTGCCATGACTTATAGCTGGTCAACTGAGCCCATCCCAAAGCTTGTGTTAGACCTGGGCCCTGAAGCTGCGTGTGGGGATCTTGCACAAAGTCTTGGCTCTTTAGAGTGCTTAAAGTGGGAATACCCACCGCAAGAAAAGCTCCTCATGCAGAAGCAGCAATAACACTCTGATGGTGACAAACTAGTAGGAAGATGATTAGAGTGAAAGAAGCCTTCCAGCAATTCATGCTCTGGTGGTGGAGGTTTTGGAGGCGGGTTCAGATGAGTGCAGGACAGAGCAGATTTTACCTGCACAGAGTTGGCTGTGCCCTCACCTGTTGCTGGTGGAGGTAGGAAAGCCCAGTGACTGTGCTACTGAGATTGCTTTCCAGAAACCATCAGCTGAGATGGCCACTGGGTGCAGCCTGGAAGCTTAGCACATCCCAGGACCTGCCAGAAATGGATACAAAATGGTCTCAAATTTGCAACTGGGTATTTAGTTGCAAGGTGCTAAAGCAGTTTCACTACCCAGAAGGGGAGCTGTGTGCCCCCAGGCAAAACAAAGGCAAGGCTGAGGTCAAGGGGCAAGGGACTCATCAGGCAAGGAGAATAGAATTCTTCTATGTGTAAGTTGTGTTGAGGAAGGTGCTCTAATAAATACAAACCAAATTGGCAGTGTGAACCAAGTCTCACCGCCAAGCTAGCGTGACACAGGCATAGTCACTAATATGTCATTGATTTTTCACTTGCATTAATGAGTAATTTGTAATAGATTACTCGTTTCATAGTAACTTTAACAACCCTTCCCACCGAACAGGCTGCTGGGGGAGCTGCCAGAGCAGGGGATTCCTGCCCTGTGTCTTCAGCTAGCAAATGCCTGGTTCTGCCAGCTGGATTGTTGCAATCCTGTTCCTGAGTGATAATTAGCACCAGCCTGCTCAGCCCTCATACAGGGTTGTCTTGTCAGCTTCTCAGCCATCTAGCTGTGTGGGAAGTCATTGGTGAACCCATGGCACAAGCAGGAGATGGTCCTTCCACTGTGTTCCTATGTGCTTGGGAAGGGGTGGCCAGGTTGAGGTTGTTGGGGTGTGGGTTTGTTAATGTGCCATCTGTGCCGTCACTGGGGAGGTGACCTGGGGGGAAAGTGGTGGGGGTCTGGCACCATAGTTAAAGCCTGAATCTGTCCCTTTCCATGTCATGTGGCCTCTTGTGGGTTCAAGGTGAGTGATGAGCTCTTGCTCCTGCCTGAGCTGTGGTTCAAGGTGTATGGTGGGGAATGTGGCCAAACAGGCCAGAAGTGAAAAATACTATACTTGTTTTGCAGATGATTTATACATATTACAATCTCATTTTACGGTAGTTTTGAGGCAGAAACTCTTCTAACTGTTTGTCTTGCTTCCAATTGTGTCCTTATTTTGGTTTTCCAGTCCATCGCCCAAGAGTATTTCACACTCTAGGTGTCTGATTTCCAGGCAGTTCTTCAGGCAAATTCTGTACTGCTCAGCCTCAACATAACCATGGGGTTGCAGAAGATCTACAGGGAGGTTTTCCTAAGCCTTTGCTTCCGGGTCCTTGGACTCTCTTGAAATTCTTGAACTCTTTCAAAAGTCCGTTTAAAAGCTGTCAGCTTTGCCTTTGGCTTTGGGGTAAAACATGGACTTCATTCTTTCCCTCAGAAAAGTTTCCTATTTTAAGGAAGTGAGTTGTAATTTATAGTCAAATAGTAATTATTTCAGGTTTCCTTCCCTCCCAAAAACAGCAAACGAGAGAGTAACGTCACAATTCCTGTATGCTAATATAATTAATTCTATTTTTGGCTTCCTATTGAGGTAATAGCACAGTAATGGCCAACTGGGCCTGGAACACAAGCTTTTCCCATGTGGAGTTGGGAAGGGGATCAGGTTGTAATGTTTGTGCCATCTGCTGCGGCACTGAGAAGTGAAGCAAGGCATTAAACTGACCTCAGTTAAAAAAGTTATCACAGCCAGTAACAGAGATCCCGTAACTGTGGTTTAATGTGAGAATTTCTCGATGTGAGTTAGAAGCAAGGTGCATGGATTTTGTTGTTAGTGTTGAAAATGTATCAAGCATCTGTCGTGAAAGAAAGTTTCATTCCCTAACAGTGGAAGACCAAGATTGTGACTGAACAAATTATTATTGATTGGTTATTGTTTTGTGACTCAGACATGGTAAGTGAATGATGTTAAATTGTTCTCCTGGAATCAAGGTGGAGGTACTTGCAGTTTTGCATCTACTTTTACATCCTCTGTGTGGACATCTGCTGAGGCAGGGCAGGTGGGAGAAGTAGGAAGGTAGTGCTTTGGTACTTTCCATCTCTACCCCATGGCATATCCTAATGAAAATAAACAGGCTGACTACTCCGTGGCTTCTTCTCCCATGTGCCTGTATTGTCATTACCAGCATCCCTGTGACCAACTACTACAAAATGTTTCATTCTTTCTAATGGGATATTTTTTCTCATCTTTTAGTAAAGACCAGTACAAAGTTGTGGTGATTGTGATGTTCTTGTTAGCATGGTACCTTACAGGTATTGCTAGACAGAGAGCAGATAATGTGTTGGTGTACTTGTGACTCTCATGCTTTGAAAGTTGTGTTAAGAGCAAGGAAACAACCATGAGAGTTTGGGCACTTGGGTGTCTTGTCACACAGAAGCCAGGTTCAGCAAGAGCAACCTCTGGAGCTCTGCGAGCAAACAGGTTCAGTTAGTCCAGGCAGAGAAAAAGGCAGCAGCCCTGTCTGTTTTCTTGATGTGCTGAAATGCCACGAGCCTATACCAGTGTCTGCGGTGTATACAGAGTGGGTTGCCCAACAACCTGGCTCAGCTGAGTGTCTTCTCATAGGTGAAGCACTGGGATGTGCTTCAGCAAACTGCTCAGTGCTTGAAGTGTCAGGGTGGCTTTCAAGGGTATTTTGCCATGTTTTTTTAGTCATTCTACAGAGTTAGTTTATTTTTCTTCTTGAACCAGTGGATTATGGAACTGGTGTCAGGGATTTTCAGCACTGTGACTTTCCATCAGCCATACCTTAAACCAATTTTGTACCAACTCAATGGTCCTTTTGTGCTTTGTGGTTGTGGGGTGCAACTATTTAGTTATTTTGTCTGTAAGATGATATTGAGTCACTTTTTACCACATGCTCAGCTCACGTGTTGCTATCTGCTTTCTTAAAGAGGCAATTTATTATTTTGTTAATTAATCTAGTTTCTGTCTACTGTGCAAAATTGATAGCTTTCATGTACAACATTTTTCCCTAGGCAGAAAAAAAGTTTTTTAAAGCTGGAATGCATTCTCACATAGATCATCAGGAAGGGAAATGTCTAGAGTACGTGTGGTCTTTGGTGTTTGTATGGTAAAAACCAGAGAATATTTTCTTACTAAGAGAAGTTGATTTGTGCAAACTGCGAATCTTTGTTTCTCAAGCGTTCTGGTTCCTGCAGCAGGAAGAAAGGCAGAATCACCCCAAGAGATGCAGGTGGATTCAGCATCACCTTGAGCTTTGGCACGTCTGAGGCTAAAGTCTCCATAGCCACAAGCACCACAGGCTGCAGTGGGACTGCTGGTTTTTGTATCAGTGATGCTTCATGCTGGTCTAAACCGTTCCTGGCTCTATAGTGTTGCTTTCCGGCCACGAAGTATTTTCACATATTACAAACACAAGTTCCAGGCTCTGGGCGTCATGCAGGGGAATGACTTCAGCCGCAGGTGCTCCCAGACATGGACCTTTTTGAGGATCTGAGCGTTGCTCCAGTTGGACGTCTAGGAAGCCATTTGGGAAAGCAGACATGCAAAAATTCAAAGTGGAGGAAAGAATAAAAATAAGAAGCAAGTGTGCCTGGGTCAAGAGGGCTTATGATCTGTTTGTGCACGTTTTCTCTTAGTAGCAAAGAACTTCTTTGCAGAAGCCCAGTATTTTGATTCTCCTGCAGCAGAGAGGACTCTTTTAAGCCCAGATTGTTTCCTAATTCAAAGGTTTCCCCCTTTTCTATTGCTCTAATAGTGGCACCTGTAAAAGGTCTGATATTTTACAGGGTTTTCAGTGGTTCCAGTGGCTGCTGTTGTACCAGCTGCAGGTGGCAAATTCGGTCCAGCTGGCTGGAGCTGGAGCTTGCGCTGGACTGTTTAGGCAGGGTTTGCTGGAGTCAAGGGAGGCAGGTCACACGCTGCCTGCCTGCGGGGAGCTCACCTGCATTTTAATCTGCTTTATGGAGGTCTGCAATAAATAGTTAACTTCCATACAATAGTTCTATCTGTACGATCAGATCGGAGCAGGTTATAGGAGTGTGATGGGCCAACCACTGAAGAGCAAACTTTGTGTTGAAAGTCCTAGGTCACACATTCGGAAAAGATATGATAGTGTGTTGGTTTGAAAGATTGTTTCCTTTTCTAGCAGGGAGAGGTTATTAATGTTGTTACCTTAAAAAATAGTTCCATTTTCCCCTCTCTTGCTTTCTCTTTTATGTCCTTTTTATTTTCCCCCTGCTATGTGCAGCTCTCATGAACTTGGAACTAAACTGGAATTGCTTGCATTGTCACATGTCTTATTTAATTGTGCAAATTGCTTTCTATTCCAAGGACAAGTTAATGTAGAAATGGAAGGATTTGGGATAAGCGATCACTCTTTCTTTTAATTTTTGGTTTTAGCATAACAATAGCTACTATTTCAAAAGCAGTCTCTGACTCTGCCCTGTCACCCTTCCATGCAAGCAGAGTACTCATGTAGGGCCTGAGTTTCCCCTGCCCTGTTCCTTGGGATAGACCCAAAGTCTATTAATCGGCAGGAATCATCCATCAATCAGCTCAATGGGCTCTGGGCTGAGGCTTTTTGCGCAAGCAAAAATAAATGGAATGAGTGGGAAGATGCTATCGGGAAGGAATACCCCTGTCAGAGGATTGGGTTTTCTTTTTTAAGTCCCATATAACAAAGACGAAATGAAGCAAAAATAATGAACATATACCTCCAGCTCTGTCCAAAGACAATACAAATACCATAGACTGTCTTAGGAAAGCAAGCAGTAAAACGAATGCTATTCTAGCCACCTGTTAGATGAATAACAGCTGTTGAATCAGTGCATAGGCTTGCCCAGTACTTGATACATTATTGATCTGTAGTTTGCACACTTTAAAAGTGTTTGTCTACTCACTAACGTTTTGGGTTTTCTGCAAATTAAAGGCAGTGTTTTGTTCCTTAAACCCATGCAATTACTGCTGTGTGTAGATATGTTTCTCAGGTCATTTGCAAAGATTGAGAGCTTGCCAAGGAGATAATTTTCATTCCTGATTTCTGTTATTATATTAACATAACTGGAGGGGAGGGAAGGCAAAACCAGGTGGAAAAATATCACACCCTTTTTTGGTGTTGTGTGTTTCAGTAGGAAGCTGTTGCTGTAAAATTGCACTTTTTTGTGTAATGTGAGATATTTTCACTTCTGCCTGATTAAACAGCAGCGTGCAACACCATTCTGTTGTGTCTGTAATAACGGAGCAAGGTGGTATCAGCAGCATCAGGCACATGGAGTACTGGCAGTCCCTGTGTGCACCTCCTATTACTGCTGGTGAGGGTTTTATGGATGGTTTGAGAGCAGTGCGCTGCCATTAGTGTTTAATTTTTTACAGGTGAATGTGCACCATCTCTGAGTGTAGTTATATGCAAGAAAGATGGGTGAAGATAACAGTTCACTGCTATCAAAGTCCAGGAGTGGCTTTACATTCAAGGCATCCCCACTTGCTTGTGCTTGGTTTTACAGTAACTAGGCTGGCAAACATACTGTACGTGACTTGTCCAAATAGCATGAAGTGAGTGTTGGAGTGACTTCATACCTGGAAAATACATGTTGGTTTTTCAAGGGATGATGTGGCTGACTTGATTTGTGTGCTGAGTGGGGCAGATGCACTGATACTGTGTTGACCCTTGGCAATATTAATTTAATGACTGGATTCAATGATTTTAAGGGTCTTCCTAACCTAAATGAATCTATGTCTCTGTGAAACCATGCCACATTGCTGCAACAAAAAGAAAGGTCATTTTCCCTCTCTGCTGTGGGCTTACCTGGCTGTGTTGGGCTCTGGTTCTCCTGTGTGGTGGCCGGGGCTCTCGAGACCAGACCTGGCATTTCACATGGACCTCTCTGGTTTTTGGCTGGTACTTTTTTTTTTTTGACAACAGTAGCTGCAGGATTTCAGTGCAAGCCTGGTGAACATCACTTCATTTCTTTTAAACCCCTATGTACAGATGTCTCTTCAAAGAATCCTTTGCATTTCCTTCTTCTTTTGCTGTCTGTCAGACTGGTCAGAGGAGGAGACACCTCTGTCCCGTGGTCTTGTTTGGGGTCTGCGGAGCCATGGCAGTGGATGGTGCAGAGCTCTGCTTTCGCACTGCCTCCTTGCCTTCAGTCTCACTCTGTTGAGCATCTCTACATCCTTAACGTGTTTTTCCTTGGGCATCTGCTTCTTTTGGAAGTTAGTTGTTTTAAAAGGAAATGGAAGTGACTGGCTGAGGGTGCAGAAAGGAGGGGAACGGGTTGAAAGGCTGAGGTTATAGCACATTCTCTTTGGTCTGGTCATCTTCTCACCTTCAACTTATTTGTATGCTTAGTTGGCTTCCTGTGCTGATTGGCACTGAGCGAGTTGGGATAATGTCACGGTTGCCCACGAAGCCGTGCCAGCATGAGAGCACAACCTTGCCAACACAATGGCATTGATTAGTGCAGAGGAACTAGGGCAATCCAATTATAACCACAAATGCCATTGGCTTTCTCGAATTCTTACTCAAATAACTGTGGACTCTCTGCAGAATTAAGGTGGTCTGGACTATATTGAGACAAGGGAATATGTAGGACTTAGGTAGTGCAGAGTAAACAAGATTTAATTCTTAAATACTCTGTTGCCTGTTTAACATAGGGCAAAAAGATAGTATTATGCAGATGGGTAGTAACTGGGTAACCCTCTTTGCCTGCCTTGATTTTAGAGAATATAGTTTGTAGTTCCTTTGGTTTTTGGTTTGGGTTTTTTTTTGGAAATTATTACAAAATATCCCAAAAGGAAACTACACAGGAAAAATAGCTGAGAAGTTTCCTATCACTTTAAACTTGCTTAAGCATTGAATATTCCTTTGTTCCCCTAATATTATGCTTCCTCTAACCTACTCAGTGGGTCCGATAAGGAAACATGATAGTTTCACCACCATGACGAACTTAAACTAAAGCTACAAAGAGTGTAAGGGTTGTAGCCTGGAGTCTTAGATGAGTAGTTCAGATCTGGCTTTATATTAAATGCAGAAAGGAACAGTCTCTCATGGATGAATCACATTCAATTAGCTACTTCCTATGATGAACTGATTAAAAATTAAGTGGCATCAAATAAGACTGATTTTGTTCTTACATTTAAATAAAGCTATAATTACATACTAATCAGATGGTAAATCTTAATTGTACATGTTCCATATGTTTTATTTGCCTGTTCTCCCTCTTCGCTTTGTCGTTTTTGTATCAGCATGGAGTATATTTTCAGGCTGCTTTTATGTTTGGCCTAATTGAATATCAAAAGCAGTATATGTGAAACTTCCTGAATTCTATTCTTTAGCCGGTGGCAGCTGTGCTATTTGATGACCTTTACCATTCCCGTAGCACAGAATAATAAAGGGAGGGGGGGAATTGAAGCCCAGCCATGTTATTGTTTGAGACAGAAATAAATCATATATAATTGCTTTGCTATGAAGGCCAAATCCTGCCGTCCTTCATGCCTGAGTTAGAAATACAGGATTTGGACCTTTGTTTCCTGTGGTTTCCTGGCCACCTTGGACGTGCCCAGAATCCTCACACTGCCGCTGTGGTGGCTAATTACCATCACCAGGCTCACATCGTGTTCAACTCAACTGCAGCCCAGGCTCTATCAGGCAACAAGCCTGCTAACTCTTGGTGGAAGTAAAGAGGCATTTTCACATAATATACACGTAGTATTAACTCTGTTCACTCCAGAATGTATTTTTGTCTGTTTTTTAATTGTAGATCATGAACACAGTCACAAAAAGAACAAGCGGAAACACTGGAGAAGACAGTGGGCAGAAAGCAGCATATTATCCGACGTGGAGATGTTAAAACAAAGCCTGGAAGTGAATTCATTTTCTGCAGATAGCAACAGGACTGGAAATGGCAGTGAGAAGAAGAGCCATAGAAGAACAAAGCGGTTCCTCTCCTACCCTCGGTTTGTGGAAGTGATGGTGGTGGCTGACAGCAGGATGGTCGCCTACCATGGTGCTAATCTGCAACACTATGTCTTAACGTTAATGTCAATAGTGAGTATTCAATTAGAGGGAGTAGATTCATCCGTGGATCATTTCCTACTGGTCACAGAGTCCTTTCTGCTGCAGTTGTATGTGATACCGCCAGTTCGCCTCAGCGAGGCATGAGGATATGCTAGGATTCAAGTAACACTTGGTAAAACTTCGCTGGGGAACACTGGCTGGAGTCTTCTTCCTTCCTAAACTCATCACATTTTGTAACCCTTCCCCCGCCTCTCCTTTCTAGCTTTCCAAACCCCAGGTAGCACAGGAAATGTCACTGGCTCTTTAGTCCAAACACTGTACTCTTTATTTAGGCCAGTGTGAAATGGCAGCTGAATTAAAAAGGTGCTTCGGGGACTGTGCCTTCCCAAGTGACTGATGCTAGTAAACTCTGCAGTTGCCTAACTCCCCTTGCTGTTGCATGGAGAAGTCTGTAGTCACCTTGATCACCCTCAGTGTACTGCTAGGGTTGGCTTTCCAGGCTGAGGACAAGTATTTTAGTAGCTACGGGTTCTAGGATGCAGTAATGCAGTTCCCAAAGAGGAGGCCCTGTAGATGCCTAGAGACTGAAAGCGAGTATCCACCACAGTTGTGTAACTGGAGGGATTTTCATCCTGTTAGAGGGCAGAAGTGCAATAAATGTGGTCTAAAAAATGCCCATGTGAAAATGAGGCACTTGAGTATAAGTTGCTTTTTGCAGTCTTAGTCTGTGGTCATTGTATCTCGGGGCAGAATGATCCTGTAATTTGGTGAAATGTATGTTGAAGCAAAAGGAAACGTTGGGTTCCTGTGATACCAGCAGGTTTCTTTCATTCTGAAATAGTGTTTCTGGCAGGAGGTCTCTCAAAGTATCATCAGAGCATTATGGAGCAGGGCAAAAAAGCAGCTCTGGAGAAACCATTGCAAAACAGAAAACATGCATTTGTTGTCTTAATTGGTTTTTCCTTCAATGTTAGCAATAATCCTGAATATTTCTTTTTGAAACAGGTGGCTTCTATCTACAAAGACCCAAGCATTGGAAATTTGATCAATATTGTTATTGTGAAATTGGTTGTGATACATAATGAGCAGGTAACAGAAGTGGTTTTCTTCTCTTTCTGTTTGACACTGGCATTTGTAAAGGCCGCTGCAATGAATAATTAAAATAACTCTTTTACGTGTATTGCTTGTTAGGATGGTCCTGCAATATCTTACAATGCCCAGACAACATTAAAAAACTTTTGCCAATGGCAGCAATCCCAGAACCATCCCGAAGGAAGTCACCTTCAACACGATACAGCCGTGCTTGTTACCAGGTATGGTGGATATTCTCATGAAATCTGTAGCCAGGCATGTGTCAGGGGCTGTGAACATTTATATATGCAACTATGGGAAATGGGGGCAGTTTGCTGTGGACGTAATGGTATTTGCAATTGTGGGAGCAGTAACTGTGAGCAGAATTGAGATAATGTTTCCCCTGTGCCTGTAGATGACTTTGAGAGGTTCAGGACTGTCCAAGGTCTGCCCGTGGGTTTCACGTAAGATGAAAACCTCTGACTGTAGTAGAGAATTGGTTCAGACCTCAGGTGGGCGATGTGGCCAGCCAGCGTGAGAACATCCCATGGAGGACCAAGAATTGCTTTTGAATATTGTTATTGTTGTGCTTGTGCCCTAACTCACTGCTGCATTGAAAATTAATGTGTCAGGTCTGTTCTGCTTTCAGACAGGATATTTGTAGAGCGCACGACAAATGTGATACTTTGGGTAAGGAAAACCTTTTCTCTGTCTTTTAATAGCTTTTTTTTTTTTTTTGTAGTGACGATGTTAGTTGCCTGTGCTGAACCATGGGCAACGTTTCTTTTCCTGTCATAAACCTCTTTGTTCTCTCCTAGGTCTGGCAGAGCTGGGCACTGTCTGTGATCCATACAGGAGCTGTTCAATTAGTGAAGATAATGGACTGAGCACTGCTTTCACAATAGCACATGAACTTGGCCATGTGTATGTTTTATGTAAATACATTTACATTTAAATAGCCCAAGATTTATGCTAGCCAGCCAGGCAAGGGCTTGGTACCTGCTGAGCCTAATTATTTGAGAGGCGATATAGTTGGGTAGAAGATGCATCACCAAGGAAAATTAAGCTGTAGTGTGACTCTGGGAGCTGATGGGGTGCTTTAGAGCCTATCTGAGAGCAGCAAAAGCAGCAGTCCCACGTCTTGAGTAGTCTAAGAAGCCCCTAAGCAAGGGAGGAGACCTAACAAAATGCTTTTATTGCTGCATCTCCTTACAGCTACATGCAAGATCTGCCCCAGCCAAGCCACAGAATGCCCAGAATTTTGGCTGGTGCTGGGAGGTGCTGGGTGCCTTGGGGAGCCAGATCATCGAGTCCAACCATTCCTATCGAACACTAACCCATGCCCCTCAGTGCCCCATCCACCCGTCCCTTAAACACCTCCAGGGAAGGTGACTCAACCCCCTCCCTGGGCAGCCTGTTCCAGTGCCCAATGACCCTTTCCATGAAAAGTTTTGCATGTGGTGCTGCTGAAGAAAAGAATTTACCAAGGGTGGAGATGCGAGTGAGTCTGACCCATCTCCTGAACAATTTCACAAGGGGAAATCTCATCCTGCTGGACATGTCCAGAAGAGATGCTGTCATTCGAGATGCACCTCCTCCACTGTAAATTTATTTTAACTTTTTGAGAGTGGTAGTGAAAAAATAATCTTGGATCACATAGTCCTTTACCTGCCGGTTACAACTCGGTCTCAAACCACCTCATGCTGGTTTTACGATGGGGGTCTGTAGGTGTGGGGTGGATGAGTGCTCAGGAACAGATCTTCCTTTGTTTTAAACTCCCTTTTTCTGCTCAGAGAGATGACTGAGTTGGTCTATTTTTAACCACAGTAGTATTTGTTTAAACAAGATTTCCTGAGAGAGAGTCCCTGAAGGTTTGGTGTTCCCCACACCTAACCTGTGGCTAATTCCTTCACTAATGCTGCCCCAGAGCTGCCAGAGGGGTTAGCCGTGCTCCAGAGCAGGAAATGCCTCTTTTCCCTTTTACAGGGAACGGAGTAAAAGGTGGTTCATTGGGGGTAATCTTAATGGGATATAAACTCCCCAGCCTTCGAACGCACGCTCACACTGGGTCATTTCCCCTTCTCCACTTCAAACAGTAAAGCGCTTTAAACCATTCTGTCTTCGTTGGCATATTTACCACATTCTTCAATATGTCATGTGCTGCAAACTTCGCGTGGGTTTCTGCTGATATTGATGCTTGATGGCATTTTGTAAACTTACCACATAATGTAGAGAAGCTGAGTCTATCACAGTGTAGCTCTATTTAAGCAACAGCATGAAGGATCAGTTTGGCCCCAAGATATTCAACAGCATTAGCTGTTTTGCAGCCACCATAGGATGCTGGCAATGTACGTGAGGGGCTTCAGGCACTAGTGGTCAGTGGGCTCAAGTGCTTCATCTCCTTCAGAAACTTGGCACTTTGGCTTGATTCTAGAGAACTTGCCATTTTTGTGAAGGTGGGGCTGGACTCCAGTGTGCTTGCAGTATCACAACCATTAGCTGAAAAGGAAACTGCAGCTGAAATTGGATCTTACTCCAGGCTCCCCCACAGACTTGTCTGGCTAAATATATGCTGTCACATTGTGGAGAGCTTACCAGGGTGCTGTGTAGCTTTTGCACACAGGCACTAGGAACCCAATTTGAGCAATGTCTGTTGGCCCTTATGAATACGTGCAAATTAATACTTCTATTCTGTAATATCTGTTGGTAGAATGTCTAAGAGAAGTTCTTGGGTTTGCTTGTGTTTAGTTCATGCTGTTGCTCTTGCTATGCTAAATACTTGATATTTGCCACTTAATTGGCTCTACTTTTTGCTGCTGTTTTTCTCTTAGATTTAACATGCCACACGATGACAATCATAAGTGCAAAGAAGATGGAGGTAAAAATCAACAGCATGTCATGGCACCAACACTGAACTTCTACACCAATCCCTGGATGTGGTCCAAATGCAGTAGGAAATACATCACTGAATTTCTGGAGTAAGGCCTGGCATGTGCACGTGTTGGGCTGTTTTCACACGTGCATGCATTCCATGCGGTTCATCAGGCAGTCTGAAGTCCTAGTGTGCAGCACGTGGAGGAGATCAGAGGGATTTGTGTGTGCACGCATCCTTTATGTAGAGCAGGAATGCACCCCTGGCATCCAGTCCCTGCCAGTTCAGCCTCATGATAAGCTGGCAAGGACCGGCCTCTCTATGGGGAAGAATAAGTCTTTCCCCATGGATATTGCTTTTAAGGAATGCGCGTTATCCTTGAACCTGAAGAGTTAGTTTTCCAAGCCCTGTGGCCCAGATATGGAGCTGTGTTTTCGGAGGCAGATTGAGTCTGCCTTTCTGTTCCACAGGTCAAGATAAAGCCCTGGCACTAGTCCATGGTGCGAACACTGTTCCAGGAGCCCACGGGTCAGTTTGATGCGCAGTGATCACCCATTTTGCTATGGTACCTTCCCATGTGCTGCGGTGGGGAACAGAATGAGAGCCATAATGATGTTCTGCCAAATCCAGGAGCTTGGTCCCTCGGGCAGTTCTTCTGCTAATCAATGGTTTTCTTTCTAAATATGTACCAGCACTTGCTCAGCAACTAAACATAGATTGTGCACCCTTGGAAATGCTTTGGCCAGAGAGATTGACTGCACAGTGGTGGACAGTCGTTAGCACAGCATGGGGGTGGTGGTCAGTGGGTAATGCCCTCTCCTGCACTCGTGTGCTTGAGTCTGCAGTAGCTGCTCTAGTACGTGTGAAATGTGGCAAATGTGGTGCACGTCTGCCCTAAGACTGACACAGGTAAACACCTAATGGGTTGTAGTCGTATCGCCTCCTGTTTAACACTGTTTCTCTGCTTTGTGTTGTAGCACTGGTTATGGGGAGTGTTTGCTTGATGAACCTTCATCAAGAACTTACACATTGCCTCAGCAGCTCCCAGGGCTGATTTATGATGTCAACAAACAATGCGAGTTAATTTTTGGACCCGGATCTCAGGTGTGCCCCTATATGGTAAGTGAAATTCTACACGTTGGTTTTCCTGGTGTTGCCAGGGCAAAATGAGGCCTCCTGGGGTAGGATAAATGGGAGGCTCACAATCCATTGAATTATTATCAGGCTTGTGAGTTAATGATAAATCATAGGGGGATAACTTCATAACAGATCACCTGTTTGGTAAGACATGCAACACATATTTATTTAATATCTTGATCTTTTCAATAACTTAAGCAGATGCAGTGTCGGCGACTTTGGTGCATTAACATTGATGGCGCACACAAGGGATGTCGTACACAACACACGCCTTGGGCTGATGGAACAGAATGTGAGCCTGGAAAGGTCTGTAATATTTAGTAGTTTATGCCTCATTGCTGTGTTTCCTAGGACTCGGGCGAAGGATGTCAGTCAAAATAATCCTGTCCCAATGATTGGTTGTGCACAGCTTCTGACTGCAAGCATGGAAGTCCAAAGCAGCAATGTGTGTTTAAGCCTAGTGTACATGGGTCAACTCTACCCTAGATAATGTGATTAAAATCGATTGCTTGGCGTAACATTGTTTAAAGCAGGTATTCCTTATGGAGAGCTTATCTTCTGAAATTAATGCCCTCAAGTGAACTCTTTGCAAAACTTTGCAAAGCTTCTCTAGGCTTTTATTAGAAATTTCCTGTGTGATGAGAGTAATTAGTAGTTTTGCATAATATAAGCTTGCCATCTGGCTTCTCATCTTGACAACTTCAGACAAAAATATAGAACTGGTTGACATTTTCTGTATGGAACAGTTTTGGAAGTAATTCATAGCAACTTTTGATTTCCATGTGCAATGTTGATTTCCAGCTAACATTGTCATTTCTAGAATAATTATTTAGTTTTTAATTGTACAGATCTGGAGAAAAATAGTTGAAAGGGGTTTTCTTTTTCCTTTATTGGGATACTGATGGTTATGAAGAAAAATGCTAACAAGTTTTCATCATTTGTTTCTGAATAAAAATATTCTCCATCTGTGTCTAGTAAAAAAAGTGTGATGTTATTCTACAACTTAAAAGTTGTAAGTGTTAAAAAATGTTATTCTATAGCTTAAAAGTTTGCTTTTCTGTCTATTAATCACCAGCAGTTAAAGATTTCTGTAGGAAGTCTCAATTTATTAATTCATCGTCTTTCAAATGTGTTTTATTAAAAGTTTCTGGATGCTATTTTAGATATAATTTTCCATACAGGCTGTGGATTTCCTTGGTAGTTAATATTCTGTTGCATGTGTCTGAAAAGTCATTCAATGACACTCGATTGATTTCCTTCCAGACAATGGGCATAATATATCGATTTGCCTTCCTTTCTTAGGGAAAAGTGTAGTCAACACATTTGTTTTAGTTGTTGAGAATGCACTTTAGAGATGTAGTAGGAAATCCTCTTCCCATCCTACTCATTGGAGCCAGTGGTACACCAATATTTAACGTTTTTATGTCAAATCCTCCGATTTGAGACTCAAGATAAAGCTTAGGCACCTGTAGAGTCATTGTGACCTGGGACCTTGTGGAAGTTCAGAAATAACAATTTTCTTGAAATTCCAGAAATCTGGGCTGCAATTTTGCACTGAAAAACCTGCCACTACCTTTGGATATGATCAGAGCGATGTGCAAACAACTGCAGTGAAGCAGATTAGCACCTCCTCAGAGTTATCCCATGTCATGCAAGAGGCAGTGTCCAGCTGCATGGCTCTTAATAAAGACCATATAAGCAAAAACATTTCAGTCCACAAATTTAGACAATTTGACAAGTTTAGACAAATTAGACAAGTGTGAGCTGATCATGTCAGCTGAAAGCAGATGGGCTCTTAAGAAAAGCTGATGCGGTCCACTCATGTTCAGACATTTGAATGTATTCTCACAAAAAAAGCTTTCCAGGGTAATTCTTGTATCTGTATGTTGGTTTAATTCAGGCTTAAAGTTTGGATTGTCAAACTCTCTCCTGCTCAGTGTTTACTTGGGCTTGTAAAGTGCTGAGGTGCAAGTCTGGAGTGCTTTTCATTGGAATAAATTGCTGTTTTGGTACTGTGCTGTGGCCGGGAGCCCCATCAAACTGCTGCTTGCTGACTAATGCCTTGCCTCCAGTCTGCATGTTTAAAGCCTGTGATATATGGGTTGGCAGATGGAGAAAATACTGTGCCATTTTTTATGGAGATATCTTTGGAAATGAGAGAGCCTGAATAGCTTAAAAAAAAAATCTAGCTAAAACTACTGGGATGTAGATTTAACCAGGATCTAAATTTATTCTTAAATCAAGGATACTAAAAAAACCATGGGTGTATTATCTTATGCATATTTTGCATGTGAGGACACTGAATTTGTTATCACTAAATCAAGTAATAAGCCCAGCCCATAGTTTGGCCTTTTCTGAGCAAGCACCAGTCAGGATGGTTTGCAGTGTTGCACGGCACCAGTGCATTGTCAGGTGGAAATAAATCACAGAAAGAAAATAAAAGAGGGTCGTAAACTTGGGCCTCTATCTCTTGTGGTTTTCAGGGTTGTTTAAAGAATGGTAAAAGAAGAGTAGATGAATGGTAATCATTTCTGTCTCCTGCCGCATGGCAGCAGGTAGTGAATATGTTATGCATGCATGAAGCTTCACAGCGCTTGTCTGCCCCCTGCTAATCCATTCAGCCAAAGTCAGCCCAAGGATGGGAGCTGGATTTGGTGAATTATCAGGGACTCCAGTGGCAAGACAAAGGAAGGGAAAGTCTGTTGTAGTGTATCCCATCCCTGCCATTGCTCTCCTGCTCAACTGTGTGTCTAAGTTATTTTGAACTTGCTCCAGACAAAAACTCTTTTATTCTCCTCGTTCTCTGATCTGTAAGCTCACAGGAAAGGGAACTCTGGCAGGCTTTTTGGTTTTTCTGTTGTAACTCAACATAGAAATTATTTTTAAAATACAAAAGGCATGAAGGTTGCACAGCCAGACTATTCACAGTGTGGTGCCAAGAAACACCATTGCGTTTCCATAAAATAATCTTGCTGTTTATTTAAAACAGCTGCTCTTTTCTTTTCCTCCTCCTCTTTGATTTACCATCAAGTGCAAACCCCCAATTTTTAATAAAAATCAAGGGATGTAGGTGATTTCCTGGTTAATTCTCAACCATTGGATGGGAGACGTATAGGTCATGACACGGTCTGTTAGCTGTGTACATTCACTAGTTAGCTATTCAGTCATCTTCTCTGGGTCAGTGATGCCAAGTATGGCTGTGGTTATATATTTAGCTGTGAGCATCAACATTGCTATGAGTTCTTCGCCAGAATAACAGTGTTGAATTAGTGTCATGTATTTTTGAACATTGATAATAGCCATCAGACCTATTTGTCCCTGCACAGGACTGGCATAGGGAACCCCATCCTGCAGTTTTTCAACCCTCTAAATGCCAGGAGGAGCTGTGCATTGTAAGGATTTGTCCTGCAGCAAAGAAACAGGCATTTCAGCTTATTTTATTCCTCTCCTTCACTGTAGCAGACATTTTTCAGACAGTGTCTTTCTGAGGAATCAAATCTCAAGATGAAAGCAAATCCAGAGTATGTTGCAGCCCAGAGACCACACTCATCTCTGAGCAAACACCATGTTTGGGGCCCAAGCTACGAGTTGTTCAGCCATCCTGCAAACCTTCCCATAGGCAAATGTTATTGAGATCAGCTTTCTTCATCAGCAAAGAAATATGTCAAGCTGGCCATCATGGGCAAAAGGTGTTAAATGTGCTGCGGAGACAGTGTCCTATGGGCTGGGTGCACAAACCCCATGGCAGCCTGGTTGTGCTGTTTTCCTAGACAGCTTTCTCTGAGGTGATTCATAAAGATGTCTAAAAATGAGGGTGAACTTATGGTGTGTCTTGATGCAACCTTGTTCTGATATTACTGAAAGGGCTGGCAAAACACAGCACATCAGTAAATTTGACTCTGTTGCCACTGTCAGGTGTTCCCATGCTCGAACAGCTTCCAGTGCAGAGAAATATTGGAAGTGAATACTTTAACGATGCACTTCGTGTTTTCTTCTTTAAGTCTGTAACCTCTTCTAATCTGTGAGCAATCAGCAGTGTTTGGGCTTTTTATAATTGCAAAGATTTAGGCATCTGTGTCTGGTTTTAATCCTGCTTTAGCAAGCATTGTTCGGTGGAAGGGAAGCCCTGCTCTCACAAGCCTTGGGGACACTTTTCTACCTACTCTGGTGGGGCCAGAAGGGAGCTCTGCCCTAGATCTCACCTCTCCAGAAGTCTGTGTAGTTGAACTAGCAAACATACCCCAAAGGGACACAATTTATACCCCAAAAAATGGGGGACAGGGGCTTGCCAAGATAATTTAAACCAGATTTCCAAACAAAAGAGAGTAAGAGTTATAGCAGGAAAACAAAAGCATAAGCCAGGCCTTGGCAGGTCCTGTGTTACGGCTGAGTGAAAAAAATTCTTTGGATTGAAGAATTCATTTTTCTATTTTATTTGCCCTTTCGTTTTGGAAATTTCCTTTCCCTCTTCTATTCTGGGGCTTTGTACAGCTGTGGGGAGGTTTGAGTTTTCCCTGTTGTTTTCCCTACTGTCTGTCTCCTCCCCTGACACATGCGGTTCCTGCTACTCTCCAGGAAATCAGATAAGCAACTTTTTGAAAAGCCAGTGCCGGGAGCATTACCACACTGTTCGGCACCAGGAAACAGGGAGTATTCACTGGTTACTGTTGTCCCCAATCTCGTTCCCATAAATCCCATAAATGCTTCTTCATTTCAGGTTGCAGAGAGAAAGAAATATGGGGGTGACAGACAAAAACTAAAGAAGTTACATTTATTTGATTACAAAATCTTTGCTGTATTTTGTGAGTGGTTCAGAAAAAAAGAAAGCATGAGCCTTAGCACCCAGGCTGGCCACTGGCAGTTGGCTTGTCGTGCAAAAGCAATGCAAACCCACTTTTCCCATCTCTCTCCCTCACACGCAGCACTGCCGGTTTGGGATGTGTGTGCCCAAAGAGCGAGAGGCACCAGTGGTGGATGGAGCATGGGGGACGTGGAGCCCTTTTGGGACCTGCTCCAGAACCTGTGGCGGTGGCATAAAGACAGCGATACGGGAGTGCAACAGGCCTGAGTAAGTGCATGGAGGGGGAGCACTTGTGGGTGAGATGGGGGAGAACAGCTGGGTTGCCCAAACAGGCTGAAAAATCCCCTTCAGCTAGTCCCCAGCTTATGTGCATCCTGGGGATCTGTGGCTTTGCCCTGGGGATGGTGGCTTTGCCTGGCATGGATGAGGCAATGTTGGGAACCCAGGAGGAGGTCGTCGCAGGTTTGATTTGTGGGCAAAGGGCACTAAAATAGGATCCGTTCTGTGGAGAGATAAGGAGAAAGCTAATATCTGCATGGGTTTATTGCCTTCTGGTTTACTGGGGAGGCACATCTGGAAGGGATCCTGCTTCCAAAGGTGTTTTTCTTCCTCCAAAGCTATGGATCAGAATGGAGAGAGAAGGGAAGGAGCCATATTTTTTATCCATTTTTCACTATTTTACCCCTGCTTTGCATCTGTTCCTACAAGCCAGACTCTTTATATAGTTTTCTACAATTTTACTCCTGCTTTGGCTGGTTTTGCAGCATCTGGCTGCTTTTGCAGCTAATACTTCATACAGTTAAATGTCAGCTAGTATAGAGTAGCCAAACCTCAGCAGAAATCTGTGCCCCATTAAAAAGTGGCACTCAAAAATGTTTGCTGTCAGTCTGGAATGCAAAATCCTGCACCCTTTGGAATAGCATGGAATTTTGCTGTGAGCTTCGAGAAGATGAATGGTGGAATATTAGTAATAGGTTGAGCAACTAGTGTGAAAACAGCCTGTTTATGTAAACTGTGAATTCTGCTGGTTTCTGTTTAATGCCTCGTTTCAGCCCACAAATGCAAGAAGGGGTGGACAGGGTGCTTTCCAGCTTCTCATTTGGGACTGAGACATGGAGAGGAGGGGCATCTGTGAAGCTAGGTGAACCAAAGGGTCTTAAAAAGATTGAGATCCACTTTCTCGTCATTGGTGTCAGACAGCTTATTTCCAAGGAAATTACCATCAGTGATGCATCAGTGACAGTTTCATCACCCTTCATGGGAGAGGGGAGAGGCTGTACCTGCAGCAGCAGTGCTGAAGTGACAGGAGAGTCTGGCTCAGCATGCTGGGCGCAGGTGTCAAGAGAGGGTTAAGGCTAACGGAGCTGGACACCAGCAAGTTAATTAAAATAATGCTGAGAAACACACAAGAGCAAAGAACTTCTTGTCTCACTGTGCTGAGTCAGCACATGCCATATGGTCTTCCAGTAGCCATAGAGATGCAAAAATAAAATATCTTTCCACGTGCCAAAATAGCTATGCTGCCAAACCTTTGGACACTGTCAGGGAGATGTATTCCTGTCTTCTGGAATGGCATCTGCCTGGACTGATAGTTCTTTGTGACAGAAAATCTCCTTTATCCTAAAGGCTCGTAAAGGGATTTTAGATTCCACCTTCTCTCGCTGCTTGTGTTTTGTATCTTGATGTTTCATGAGGGCCTATTGCTTTGGCTGGGATTTGCAAAGGCACGAATATGGTAGGCACCAAGATGCCTGTGAAATCCCCTGCACTTATCACTAATAGTGGTTATTTCCCAGGCTCCTTTTGAGAGCTCTGTAGCTGGCGCTCTTCTCCAACCCCTCATGAGGTCTCTGCGGGAAGTCGCCTGTCCTAGCACCCTCCACAGAGCTTTACACAGACTCTGATTTTTTGTCCCCATAATTTGACATTGTAGCATCCTAAACAGTTTTAAGCAAGTCTGTTCCATTCAAAGATGATTTAGCTTTGTTAAGCTTTTTCTCTGCAGGAGCATCTCAGGGGGGTACTTTGCATGCCAATAAAACTTTGTGTTAAATCTGACATGGAAAATGAACCCTTCTGCTATGGTAGAAAAAATAAGGCTGCAACTCCTGCCTCTGTCTATAACATGTTCTGGCACCTACATGGATGAGTATCTTGCAGGGCTCCAGGAAGATGTAATCCTCTGAAATGGCAGCAGGCTGTGTTTTGACATACAGTGAACGAATGTACTAGATAACCAGACCAGACCCTTTCCAACAAGATTACCCACATGGGAATTTGAGGCTGGCTGGTACAGACAGAGCCCACGGCTGCAGTGCCTCATGTAGAGGGTCTGTAGTGCAAGTTCTGGGTTTCAAAGCAAGGCATAGCTACAGAATTATGGGGAAGAAGCATGTTTCATAACATGCCAATACCAGGAGCCCTGTTTTCAGCAGAAGCTTTCTGGATGAGGTATTGTTACCTCTGGATACAAGGCTGATTGCATTTTAGTCCATCACAGAAGTATCCACCTCTGGTGAAGGCTGTCTGCGCTTGATGTGTAAATGCATCTATAGATGCCAGTGTTGGCCACTGGCAGCACACGTACCAATTCCTGGTCTGAGGGATTTATGGGATGCTGCAAAGGAGATCCCAAACTGATCTCCGCACACTGGAGCTTCACAGATTTTTCTGCGGTTGCTGCATGATCATGGAAACGGAGGCAGACGTGCAGGTGACCACACATAGCCCACAGCTGGTCTCCAGAGTCCTTCTGTTGTGGCAGCCTGAGAGCCCCAAGCACAGCAGTATGGGGCTGAGCATCTGCAAAGCACTCCCAAAGCAGCTCTTCTTGGTGAGGTGCCTGTACTTGGTGCTCCTGGAGAGCTGGGCGCTGCCTTAAGTGAAAACTTTCAAGGTTAGTAATGGCAGATGATGCATTAAGGGCTGTATGTTTAAGACTTGTTGAGGTGGGAGTGGGGATAAGACCCCACTGTTCCCCAGGGCTGTCTGCTGTGTCCTGAGAGTTTCTGCTGTGCTGGGAGGAATGCAGTGGCACTGGGGTCTAATGGGGATTATGCCAGGTTGAAAGCAGGTCCACAGCAGCTGTTAGTTGATCAGAGATGGTTCAGACAGAAGGGAAATCAAGAGAGAACAAGGAGATTTCTATGCATGCACAGCTTTTCCATTCCACCTCTGTGATGCATCATTGATGATTGCCCATAAAAATGTTATGTAGCATGAAGTATCCTGTATTCCTTTGTGACACTGAAAATTGACGTTCATAGAATCATAGAATGTCCTGAGTTGGGAAGGACCAACAAGGATCATCAAGACAAACTGCTGTCTCTGCACAGGACAGAATGTTGTATGAGGCTGACTTATTTTTCAGGGTCAGCTCTTTCTGTTTACTCAAACTCTGTGAAAAGCAATGCTGGTTTAAAAACACCCTAAAATCATCAGTGTGGTTTGGGGTTGATTTGAAATGTCAGAAGTGTGAGTGTGCTTCAGCACCTAACACTGGCTGTGAGGACATTTACTGCCACGGTTAGGAAGTTGGCAGTTTGCAACACAATGTCAATTTAGAGCATCCTTCAGTCTGTGTGTGTCAACGTGTTCAGTGTTGTCTCAATCTCACAGGTGATGACTAGAGAAAAGGAAACTATACAGTAACTTGTGATTTTCAAATTTGTTTAGACATACTCTTTAAAAAATGGCTCCTGCATGTTCTTCTTAACTAACTTGATATTTGAAAGTCTCATTTTAATTGAATTGATTTATATTGGAAGCAGTGGGATAAAAATGTTGTAATTATAATCTTTTTAAAGAAATGCCCTACTAGAGGTTTACATAATTGAGAGCCTTTGTCAAACTGCAACAGTCCTGCTGCAGTATAAATGCTTTCAAAGTGAGAATGATGAATATTCCAAACTCACCAAGATCTGGAATGTGCTACTGCCACAGCTATGAAGTTTTCTCATGTGCTGTGTAGTGAGATGGTTGAGATGTCCCTTTGTAGCTGAAAGCAGATGATGTGCCTGCATGGGAATAGTCTGCAGGAAAGGCTCCTGTAGTGGGAAAAACCCAGAAATCAGCGTTGTGTCTGGAAGGCAGGAGGGTTCCAGGATGTGTCTGCAGGGGTTGCTGTCCTGGATTAGCTCTGGAACAGTCTCAAGTGTAATCAGTTAAATTGATTCAAGTTGTTTGTCATACTGAGGTTGAGAATAGACTAAATGGGGTAGAAATTGGGTTTAGAATTGCTCCACTAGGAGCTGGTGGTATAAAATCGATCTGTAAACTGAAATCTGCACTGAGCACCATGCAGTTGCTTGGGCTTTTTATCACTGCTACCTGTTTAATTGCAAGCGTCAGAAACCCTTGCAAATGACACACATTTAGTTTCCAGATGGCATGTGAAAGTCTCCCTCGGAGCAAGTAGCGCTAATGTTACCAGCTATGGCTCTGGGCTATGCCTAAAGACAAATTACCCCTCTCTGCATTTAGGATAGGACTTGAGAGGTGTGCACCACAGGAGTGCATGTCTTGGCAAGAAGAGGATGCTGGCAGGAAAAATCCCATGTGTGTAGCTGGTGATGCTCTGCATCTCACCTGCGGCTGCTGGAGGCAGCCAGCAACCTGAAGGAGGCAACTCCTACCAAACCTGTGAGCATCTCCCTGTGTGGTGCTTATGGGAAGGTGGGAAGTCTGTCTGCCTTTCCCTACTTTGCAGTTAGTCTTTAGGCAAGTGCAAGCCCCTCTGCGTGCCTTTGTTTCCCCACTTATCTCTTGTGAACTGTGCTATTGAGTCACAAGTAGTTTCCAAATGTAGAAGTAAAAATTACTGCTTGTGGGAGAACAAGGGTTGCTGAGCTTCACGGATTGTTGTGCCTGTAATTCAAGAGATACTAAACAGTTGTATTCAGCTGCAGGAAGTTGTTGACCCTCTTACGTGAGCAGGGCTTTTCTGGCTCTCTCATGTTAGGAGACACTAGCAGTATGCAATGTGGAGAGCTTATTATGGGCATCTCCTTGCTAAGGGCAGATGTGGTTCCTGTTTATCGCTCGTTGGTTTGTGTTTCAGAGGGTCTCCAGCTGCGCAAACCAGCTTCTTTCCTGAAAAGGTGTGCTCTGCAAGCACCCCTGGGGCACTGATGGGTTTCTGGTCCTGGGGCAGGGCAAAGCTGATCCTGAAGAAAAGACCTGAAAGGCAGGAGGTGTGGGTGCCAGGACTTCAGCACCACTTTTCTGATCTGCACTTCTTGGGTTTCGCAGAAGATGTAAGTTTAGTGGCTGTTGTGCAGCAGAGACTGGAGCTGGGTACAGATGACATCTTGAGAGCCACTTTCTGCCTCTGTACACGTGCCCCAGCACAGCACAGTCAGGATAGGGTGGCTTATGCCGCTCAGGATGCCCTTGCTCTCTGCTGACTCCACTGAAGAGGGAGGAGCCAGGGCTGGCTGAGCCCTTCCATGCTGATGACTGGAGTGCATGTTAGCTTCATCTCCCCTCAGCACAGGTCTGAGTTGGTATAATTTTTTTCCCTTTCAGATAATTGCAGCTTTGCTCAAGTTGACCCTTCCAACGTTGCATCCAGATTGCAATACCTCTCCTTCTGTAACACGAGGGAAAAGCAAAGCTGGTTGAGTGGTACCCCAGTTTTTATTATGCATATTAATGGTGATAGCCTATAGAAGCCTTCACTGTGTCCCCCCGATTTCACTTAAAGTTTCAGGAGAGAGCAACAGAGATGGGGGGGGGGGGGGGGTATTGTATTTCAAGCCTGGTGCATCCTGTTTTATTTTCTTACTACAATTCATTATATACATAGAAGGCTCCACATAGATGAGCGTATGAAATCTTACCTGAGTTTCTAGATATGTCCTTTGAACAGACAATAAATAGGATAGCTCCTATCCCAAGAATATGTTCCTTGCAGCATTACCATAGCTGAAAATAAGCCCTCATCCAGAAAGTGCCTTCTGCTGGGCTCCTCCAACGCCATCCATGTGCTGCTCACTCCCACACTGCTGCTGACAGTGGCTGGAGTTGGGGAGGTATTTTCAGTCCCCAAAGTGAGATGTTATTTGGCAGAGGCCCTGTCTACATACAAGGACAAAAATAGTTTTATGACTACAGCCCTGAATCTGGAAGTTGGGAAATTTGAAATTAGAATTTCTCCTAGGCTTATATGCTGGGTTTTATTTGACTTGGCTGATATTGCTCTCCCCAGTTTATACCAGAATCATCCTACTATAAAATGGGGGTAAAGTATTTATTGGCCATCCTTGGTGCTTTCTGGAATATGTGGAGATATAGTTGTTTAAAAGTCTAGCATTACCTCTTCTACTGTTTTGGGCTATAAATCCCAAAGGACTAAATGCTGCCTGGCCTTTCAATCTCCAGAGGGAAGCCCTTTTCCCTTTCTGCTGATGTTTAGTTATTTCCAACCTGGCAGATCAGATGCAAGCTCTCACTCACCAGATCCGTAGGATTGATGGGGTCGTGGAGGGATGGTCCTGTATGGGATCCCTCAATATGAAACTAAATCCCCAGTTAGGGAGCAAGATGTTGCTTTTCCTCTCTGGCCTCTCCCACTCCTGCTGCACTCATCAGAGAGCAAATATTCCATTTTTTTTCCATTTTTACACGGTATGTATGATCTTTTTTATTAGACACTTGCATAACCTTTCCTGCAATCAGCCTGGGGTATTAATTAAACATATGCACAAAGACAGAGCCCACAAAATGGTGTTGCACATCCTGATTGTGCTGAACAAGTTGAGGAACTGCAATCACATCTTGTTTCTACAGGCCTAAAAATGGTGGGAAATACTGCGTGGGTCGTCGCATGAAGTTTAAATCCTGCAACACTGACCCGTGCTCAAAGCTGAAGAAAGATTTTCGGGATGAGCAGTGTGCCGACTTTGACGGGAAGCACTTCAACATCAATGGGCTGCCCACCAACGTGCGCTGGGTTCCCAAATACAGCGGCAGTAAGTGGCGGGGGGGATGCAGATCCTGCCTCCCGCATCGCCACATTGGCATTTGGATAACGTGCTTCTGACTTTCATCCCTCCCATCCCCAGTCCTGATGAAGGATCGGTGCAAGTTGTTCTGCCGAGTGGCTGGAAACACGGCGTATTACCAGCTGCGGGATCGCGTCATTGACGGGACACCCTGCGGCCCTGACACAAATGACATTTGCGTGCAGGGCCTTTGCCGGGTAAGTATTTTCCCTTCTCTTTAGCGAGGGTGATGGCAGTTTTGTGTGTCCAGGTGGTGCTTCCATACTTTGCCCACACGGTTGTTGCTGTGCCCAATTTGCACAGGGGCTGCCAACAGAATCCGCTGATTCCACCAGCCCCAGCTGGGCTGGAGCTTTGAGGCAACCTCCAGATTTGCAGAAGAGCTGTGCATGAACGATGCTTGTACATCTGCCTTAAGTTACAGAGAACTGTGGAGGTCCAAGCCTGAATCCAAATGGTGCTTCCTTCTGTGCTTTGCCCCTGTTCTTCTTTGTCAGCACCCAGAGCACTTTACATTTCCATTCGCAATTATTTTTCACACTCTTCGATGCAAGGAGTTTTCTCTAGCGAAGGCATCACCTGATGCACATGGCAGTTCTGATTCTTGCTTTGTAAAATAGCCTTTTGTTTGGAAATCTTGTGGGATGGCCACACCATTAGTCAGCAGCAAAATGTGGGGAAGCAAAACAATTTGTCTCACGGCAGCCTTTTGCATACAAAGCTTTTGTGTGCCTTAATTGGGAGGTTTGTAAATGCTGTTCTAGTTTGTATTGCTCAATCTAGTTTTTTCAATTTCTCTCTTAAAGCAAGCTGGATGTGATCATGTGCTGAATTCAAAGGCAAGAAGAGATAAATGTGGTGTTTGTGGTGGGGATAATTCTTCATGCAAAACTGTTGCAGGCACATTTAACACGGTGCATTATGGTAAGAATCTGTTGCTAAAAACTTTACAGTGAAAAATGCGGGTCTGTAAAAGCATCTACCACACTTAATCTACAAAAACATTGATGTAAAATGCTAAATCCTTCTAGCTATAGCAAACTCCATTTTATAACTATTTATGCTATCCCTAAATGAAAAGTATCAGCTTGTGTAATGTGAGGTAATTTCACTCATTTCCTTTTCTCCTGTAGAAAGCAAATGAAACGTCTGTGTAATAGCCTTGACTTTATGTTAAATCTCTCCTAGGCTATAACGTTGTGGTCCGCATCCCAGCTGGTGCAACAAATATTGATGTACGTCAGCACAGTTACTCAGGGAAACCAGAGGATGACAACTACCTGGGTGAGTGCAGTCCAGAACTCTGCTTTATAGCCAGGTTGTGATGAGGTACCTACTGGCGTCTCTCTTCTAGGAAGGATGAGGAATTCATTTAAAGGAGGTGTTTTCTTATCGAGAATTTAGTTCATATGTTTACCAAACATTCAACCTTATCTTGCTCCTTCTCTTCCTGGATGCATAGTTTGGGAAGCTCAGGGATTGTCACATTCCCCCAGAGTTTCTGTGGGGCTGGAAAGGGCCATTGAGCCCAGGTTGTGGGTGGAAGCTGAAGCACAAAGCTGAGAACCAAACAGACTTCTCAATTCTGCTGGAGTCTCCTCATCATAACTTGAAACATCTCTGCTGCCAATCAAAAGATGGTTTTGCCATTAAGCCCTGTTTGTGTCCCTCAGAGTCTGGTCAGGCTGTTGATGGAGCAGGGAGTCAGGCTGTGGCTCTGTGAAGTTCCAGGGTGGTGGCTGCTTTCCTGCCTCTTTTCCTTCTCTTTTGGATGGCCCATGCCTGGCACTGCCAGCTGCACTCTGGTAGCACAGGTCTTGTGTTTACATCTTCAGCCAGGGCACTTCATTTCATTTCATTTCACAAAATCCCTGCATTGTTGAGCATTTTTGCAAAATACATAGGGCTTATTCCACAACTGCACCAGAGGGAAATGATGCTGACAGCTTTGGCTGTTGCTTTGAAATGCCATCCGTGTGGCTGGACCTTTCATTGAGGCAAAAGCTGGGCAGGTCCTCTCTGTCCTCCTTCCCAGACTGGGGTCACACAGGGCTGTCTGTCGCTACGCACACGCAGCCATTCACTTACATCCATCTTGCATTGTTTGCATGTTCGCAGCAGCAAAATGAGATGGTCCAGCATGCGTACATATAAATACCGAGAAAACCTTACTGAGATGTGATAGTTTTCCATCTGGGGGGAGTGAGATACATTTCGTTATTCATTCTTTCTAGAGAAACAGTCTTCACTGTGTTGTGCCTATTCAAACTAGTTCACCCCAGAAGGAGCCCCAAAGAACTTCTTAGCTCTTCATGGAGGGCCTTTAATCTTCATGGGAAGCAATGAAGTCAAATCTTCTTTAATGTTGCTTTAATATTGCTGGGAAAGCATCTCTTCGCATTAGGCCTGACTAGAAGCAAATGAGAAGTGTGCATGTGTCCACTTATTTTGCAGCTCACTGAGTGTGAAATCTTGGGCCCTCAGTACTGTGAACCTTGTAGTTGCTTAACAATTTAGGAGGAATTTGATGTTGTCATCAAGTCCAAGACATGTACCTACTGTTGTAGGAGATGCAGTAAACGGGAAGGAATCCTTTAATGAGTTTTACTACTGCCTAATGACATTAAAGCCTCCAAAGTGTTGAATTTGGTTGAGTATAGCGTCTGCTTTGTGAGGTTTTTCTTCCATCTGTGTCTGTTTGCTGCCGAGCAGTGTATTGCTTCATTATCTCTCCTCATTCAGGGTAAAAACTTTCCCTTTGGTGTTTTGGTGTTAAGTTTAGATTTTTCAGTACAGAGGCTTTGTAGTAATGTAGCTGTGATGGGTGAAATGGTGGGGAAACTAACTTAGGAAATTAGCTCCATAATCGCATTAGTGTGAAGTTGTGCAGCAGACTGCTGTTTTCAGGAAACTGTTCCTTTTATAAAGCATTTAGGCTTTAAGCCTTCAGTGCTTTCACATACCTTAAGATTTGGAATAATAAAAAGTACAGGGGGGAGGAGAGAGAGGGGGAGATACTGACCAAACTCCCTGTAATTATCTGCTAGAAAACAGCGTTTGGGCAATTAGAGTACATGTATTTACGCTAAGAACACACCTGGAAAGAAGAGAGAAGTTCCCCTGTCTGTGTAACAGGAATCTTTGGGCAAGGTTATTCCTGTGGTATACAATGAGATGTGAACTGTGTGTTCAGTGTACAGCAGCCACCTAGCCCGGCGTGCCTTTGGGGATCTCTGCCTTAGGTTAGGGGTGAACTATTTATCAACAGCTTCAGGCATTCAGCCTTCATTTTACTGAGGCTCTCCAGTGGAAAAAGGAGAAAACACAATGTCTGCAAGAGCTCTGCTGCTCTCTTTACGTCCTTTCTTTTTGAGAGTGCCAGTGGGCTTTTCCTCCCACCTTGATGAAAGAGAGCGCTGAGAGCACATGACCACGTTGTTATGTATGTATGAGTTATTTCTACGTCTTTAGTTCTTGTTTTTTGCACCTATGCAGCCTTATCTAACAGTCAAGGAGACTTTATATTAAATGGAGACTTTGTCGTCAGTATGTTTAAAAGGGAAATCAAAGTTGGGAATGCTGTGATCGAATACAGTGGATCAGATAATACTATTGAAAGGATTAATTCTACAGATCGGATTGAGCAAGAAATAACACTGCAGGTGAAGTATATGTTGTGCATGTTGTAAAGTTTGCCCAGCATTATTGGACTGAAAACAGTGGGCAGTGAAGTCTGTTGGTTTACTCTGCTTCATCTTTTTTTCCCCTCAGGTTTTATCAGTGGGCAATTTGTACAATCCTGACGTTCGTTACACATTTAATATCCCCATCGAGGACAAACCTCAGCAGTTTTACTGGAATGCATATGGCCCGTGGCAGCCCTGCAGTAAGCTCTGCCAAGGTGGGTGCTTGGGAAGGCTTTAAAGAAGACAACAGTTTTGTCCTGGATTCATTTGGGGTCCAGGCAGTGCCGTTAAATCCCTCTCCATTTGCTCGCTTTGAGATTCGCACATTATGGGAACGATTGTTTCTCTGGCCTGTAGTGGGAGATACTATCACACGAGGCATAGTGCAGCTCTGCTGCTTCACAATTTCAGTGTAGGGCAACTTTGAAGCCCTCTCAGAGCTTGGTGAGCGTTGCAACCTGGAATGCAGGTGAGGAAGCTCAAGTATAGAAAAGGTCACATGGCATTTCCTTAGACTGCAAAAGACATTGGTGCCTGGTTTGGGTCTGACACGAAGTCGTATCCATCTGCTGACCCTGCTAAAGGACAGAGCCCATCCTTGCAGGCATGCTCCCCCTCTCCTGTATCCATCTCATCTGCCTTGAGCCCCTTCTGCTCCCTCCTTGTTTCTGAAAGAGGTTTAAAAACACAATTAAATGTCTTTTAATTACTACTATGAAAAGAGTAAGAGAAATAACTGATCTGATTGCTTTCTGGTATGATTTAAACAATCTGTGGGTTTTTTTCTGTACAGGAGAACGAAAAAGGAAACCTGTGTGTACGAGAGAGTCGGATCAGCTCACGGTGTCAGACCAGCGATGTGATCGAATTCCCCAGCCTGACCCCATCACTGAGCCTTGTGGCACAGAATGTGAATTAAGGTGCGCTCTACTCAGCCATGTGTATACATTACATTGTATATTTATTGTTTACTTCTCCTTCACCTCTTACCGTAATTCCTTTTCTCACCAGACTGTATTGGGTTTTAAAAAAGGATTAGCAGTTGCCTCTTTGTCAACCAAGAGGGATTGGCATCCACCAGCTGTGTTTTGAGAGGCACTTTTCTACATTTTCAGTTTTTTCTTGTTGGATTAAATTAGTGCTATTAAAAAAGAAAAAATATCACCTAATGTTGAAAAATCTCCCTGTGCAATACAGTGGCTGAAATTCGCATCTGCCAGGATCAGAAATGCTCAGCTTCATCCTACAAGCAGCCTGCAAAGAGGGAAAAACATATGCTCGAAGCAAAAGAGTGGCTAAGACTTGGATTTATTGTCATTTGCTTAAAGCAAAGAATAGGCTTAAGTGTAGAGCGGGTTTGGGGCTGTCCCCAGACAACTCCCGGAGAGCTGGAATTGGTAGAGCATGGCCTAAATCATTACAACCCATTTTCCTTTAAAAAGCAATCTGTTTTCCTTGGTGGAGCTTAAATATGGTGGCATTAAAGGGCTGCTGGTGAAGCAATTCAGATGGCCGCGTTTCCCGAGGGGCTTCTCCGGCTGCATAAACCCGGGGCTGTATAGAGGGGCTGTAGGTCGGGTTGTCGAGGTAACAGCTGTTGCCATTGCAACAGGTTGGAAACTTGAGAAGGGCAAATGCAGCGGCTTGAAAAGCAGGCAGGGATGTGAGGGCTCCCTCCATTCAGGAGCTATTGACTCCAAATCCCCTTGATCTCATTCTTCTCCTAGCTGTGCTGAAATTTGCTCTCTCAGCTTAGGAGCGGGGCTCTACTTTCTCCGCAGAGGCGCTGGCGACAGCCCCAGGGGTTTCCAGGACCCACAGGGAATGTCACTGCCCCTTTCCCTGGGAGCCACCCCTGCCAGGTGCCGGGGCAATCGGCTCCCGCCGACTCCAGGGTCTCTGGTCTCACCCTGGATCAGGGCCTGTGTCCAGCATCTCTTGCCAGAGCTGGGGCTGATGGAAAGCAGGGCTGTGTCTCCAGGTGCCTCCCTGAGGACCACCAGTGCCAGCCCTGTCTGCCCTTCCCAGGAAGGGAGGCACCAGGGTGGGAGTCCCCCCCATCCAGAGGGAACGGCTATAATCCACGCTGACACCTCTGGGGCTCATGTGTCATGAGGCAAGTAATTCACTCACACTTGGGAGAGCTGAAATGGTTTTGCAGCCATCCTGCCTTGTGGAGTGGCTTGTCACACCTTTGAAGCCTGTGAAGATCCTTATCTGGTGCTGTATTTTTCCACTTTTTGTATTCAGAAGTCAAAGTAGCACTTCTGCAGGGGAAGGTGGGGTAGAAAGACTCCAAAGCATGACTCCTTGCTTGGCCATGGGCTCCTACCGCTGCCTTGCATGGTCTCACAGGGTCACAGCATGGCTTTGCTTGTCTGTAAGAGGGACCTGGTGACAGTTCCTGGCCCACAAGGAGCAATGCCAGGGTTAATTACCTAAGGTTTTTGGAATCCACAAAACATTGAGAACTATTATAAAGGGCCAAAGCTTTCCATTCAAGTGTATATTCCTTATTCATGTGAAACACCCCCTAAGCATTTTACCTGCTTAGACCCAGAGCCCCACAGCTCCTTCTGCCTCTTCTGATCCACTCCCAGGTAGGTGCTTTTGTTTGCACTCATGGAGTTTTGCTGCACCGGGGCTGATGTTTTCTTTCCTCGGCTCAGGTGGCACATCGTGAGGAAGAGCGAGTGCACAGCCCAGTGTGGGCTGGGTTACCGCACCCTGGAGATCTACTGCTCCAAGTACAGCAGACTGGAGGGCAAGATCGAGAAGGTCGACGACCGCTTCTGCAGCAGCCAACCCAAGCCAAGCACGAGGGAGAAGTGCACTGGAGACTGTAACGTGGGTGGGTGGCGGTACTCAGCATGGACAGAGGTGAGGGATGCTCAGTGGTACAGCAGACACTGCCTCCCCCTTCTATGGGGCTGTCGAGCTGGTTTGGTTGCATACAGCGTATAAAAGTTGGCCACAGTGATTCTGCTTCTGTTGCTTTTTCTGGAGAACAACACAGTACAGATCAGCCTGGACTCCTTGTTTTTCCACTACAATGAATTTACACTTTGAAGCATCCTGAGGTCTGTCTTCATTAGGCTGAGCCCTGCTGTCTTCTCCCACTGCAGCCAGGACCATCAGCAGAGGACTTCTGAAATTTGTTTCCTTTACACTGTTCAGATTTTTCAGGAAAAAGAATATTCCTGAATGCAGACCCAGCACTGAGAGAATGACAAGCTTGGGGCTATCCAGTGATGGCACAGGGAAAGGGGCAGGTTGGTTAGAGGGAATTAGTCTCTTCTAAAATGAGAGCAAGCAACAACCATTTGGGAGGACTGAAAAGCCACACTTGTAAAAGAAATGATGGGGTGGTAACCCAGAATGAATTTGTGAAACTCATCGCTGCAAGATTTTATTAAGCTTAGCAAGATTGGATTTTTAAAGGAGTATATCAAGTAACAGCCTTTTACTTAAAGTACAAATTGTTCTTCTGGAGGTTTTCTGCTGTCTCTTCACAGTCTTAGCTGCAAGAGGGGAGAAGGAAATAAATGGGCTCTCAGCCTGTAATAGAGTGACAGAAAGTATTTACTTGGTGTCTCTCCTTCCAAATGTGAAAGTATTTACTTGGTGTCTGTCCTTCCCAGTGCTCCAAGAGCTGTGGCGGGGGCACACGGCGGCGGCGAGCCATGTGCGTCAACACCTACAACGATGTCCTGGATGACAGCAAGTGCAGTCAGCAAGAGAAGCTGACAGTGCAGCGATGCAGTGACTTCTTGTGCCCCCAGTGGAAAACTGGTGACTGGTCTGAGGTAGGTGCTGGTCACCGCAACAGGCTCACCCTGCTGGTCCCCCACCTTAAGGGGCTGGGGCCTGTAAAGAGAGAACTTCATCCCTGCTCATCCCTTGGGCGTGGTTTGTGCCCTGGGCATGGTGGCACTGTGCCTCCTGCAGAAGATGTCCCCAAGCCTGTGCACAGGGAGGCTTGAGACAAGCAGCAAAGTCACTGGCCTTGTCATCACAGAATCACTGGGTAGGAAAAGACCCACAGGATCATCGAGTCCAACCACACCATCACTGGGTGTTTCCCTCCCTGCAAAGCTACACAGGATTAATTCCTCTCCAGTCCTGCAGTAATTCCTCCCAAGTTTTTCCACCGTTCCTCTGTAGCTTTGGGAAGAAAAATACCTTCTGCCCTCATTGAGATTGTCTTCATGAGCCCTGGCAGCATTGACTGTCACTGGAAAGCAAGATTTCACCCTTCTAGCATCATGCTCAGCCCTCTCCCAGCTGTTTATTTACCGTTACCACTTCCACTGCTGCTGGTGTCCTTTGCAGTGCAACAGAACTATATCTTGATAAGCTTTTTCCTGCAGCAGGACCAGGTTGTTGGAGAACAGGCTTCCAAGGCTGCTTTTCACCTTTGTGGTCAAATAGCTCTGGTTTCTGTGAATCACATCCTTTTAGGAAATAATGAAAGCAATTAAGTGGGAACAGGAATTGTTCTTTGCAAAATATCTGTCTTCTGGATCAAGCTGCTGGCAGCCCAAGCCATGCTGGGGTCATGGAAGAGGTGCTGAGACCCTTAATACACGCATTCGGAGCTGAGCAAGGTTTTTGCTAGCCTTTGGCACCCTGTTGTGCACAGCGAAAGCCCTTTTGGGCAGTGCTGTGGCTTTGCCCTGTGCCTTACAGGTGCTGGAAGTAAAGAGCTTTAATGGTCTCGCTTTGTCCATGCTGACGGGTCCCGTCTCGGCTTTGCTTTCCACACTCCAGCCTTTTCTCTGGACTATCTCCAGCGAGCAATCCTCTCTGGTTGCAAGATGCTCGTGTTTTCTCCAGCACGTGTGGTCATTAGCTAAACAGCCACCCCTCGGTACCAATTTTTAAGCAGTGATTGCAGCAGGTCTCCAGATTTATTTCTCGGCTCTGGGGCAGGTGCTGAGTTGGCAGCGCATCCCCAGCACCACATGAGCTTGTGCTTTACTCCTTGCAGTGCCTGGTCACCTGTGGAAAAGGGCACAAACACCGCCAGACCTGGTGCCAGTTTGGAGAAGATCGATTAAATGACAGGTTTTGTGATCCTGAAACGAAGCCAGAGTCGGTGCAGACGTGCCAGCAGCAGGAGTGTGCTTCGTGGCAAGTGGGGCCGTGGGGCCAGGTACCGCAGGGCTCCTGGTCGGTGGGACTGGGGTACTGGTGGTCAAGGCTGGATGCTATCCTTTTGTCCAAGTTCAGCGGCTTAACAGCCCTCTGTTCGCTTGGGTTCGGTGGATGGGTGGCAATAACAGTACCTGCCCATTTAATCTATGTCGTACTAAATTGGCTGTGACTTTGAAAAAAAAAAAAAGGTTTTCAAGGTTACTCTCCTAAATCCATATTTAGACATATAAATACATGGCCTAATTTTCACAGGAAAGCTGCTCCCATTGAGTAGCTTTTGTTGCTTTTAATGTTTTCCAGTTTCTGGGTTGCTGGGTTTTTTTTCTGCTAAAATACAAGTTGGCCCATTTCTCCAAGAGTGTTCTGGCATCTGCTTTTCCAGAAAGCTGTTAGCTCTTGACTTAAAAAACAGCAACAAACCCAGACTAATTCTTCCAGTCAGATTTATTTCCCATCAGCAAAATTATTCATTAGCTGCTTGTGCTACCATGGGGCTGAACGACCAACGACCAGTTTTAAAGAAGGATATGATGCAGGTTCTATCAGACTATGATCTACTGTGTGCAGCAAAGTAAATCATTTAAATGCTCACACATTCATTCCCGAGGAAGCAGGTGAAGCGTGAGAGGCTCTGGTGGGCACAGTGAATTAAAACTTTGGCCTAATTTAAAACTGAAATGCATGAAGTGGAGAGAAAACAGAAGGGAAGCTGGATTTTATTTTTGCTGCTGATGCTACATGTCTAAATGCAGGCTGGGCTGATTAATACTTCCTAACCGAAGCAGCTACTCAGTCTCAGCACTCTTTCTTCCGTCTGTCCTCTCCCAGTGCACGATGACCTGTGGCCAAGGCTACCAGATGAGAGCAGTGAAGTGTGTCGTGGGCACCTATGTGTCAGTGGTGGATGATAACGAGTGCAATGCTGCAACCAGGCCAACGGATACCCAGGTAAATCCTGCTGTCCTGTGCCCATCTTTTTCCAGCCTCCATACAGAGGCATGCAAGCTGCAGGTTTGGGAGATGTCTTGCTGCTGCAAAGGCTTGTCCTGAACGTCAGCAGTATCTTGATCTGCCATATGGCTGTTGGAGAGGTGCAACACAGCGTCCCGTTCTGGTAGATGTGAGACAATGAAGTTGTATTTGGGGAGTTCCAGACCTTCTCCACGTAGTTAACCTTACACTCTGAAGCACCAAATGGCCAAAAAGGCAACGAGCAGCTCGTTATGAGGGTATCAAGACTTTGTAAAGATTACCTTTGCTTATCATTTATATCCATGGAACTCTATTCGTAGCGTGGGATGTGTGAGGGGCTGTCCAGATTCAGAGCTAAAGATGGTCTCTGCAAGCTTGTGAGCTAAATAAGTGGCAGTAGATGAATATGGAAAGACAACCAGAGAGTAGAAGGGTTTGGTTTTCGTGGAGTTTGGGATCCCTGGCTGCAGGAACATTGCTGTGTGGTGCTAATGATGACCAGGAGCCATCCCTTGTCTGCTGCATGTGACAGTACAATGTATGTGCCAGCTGCACAATAATTCCAGGCGCATCCCCCTAGCTGGATACACTGAGAAATGTAGTCTCTCATACTTGGAAGCAAACATGTAAATTCACCATTTCAAGCATGGTGTGTGAAGGAGCTGAATAAAGCAGAACATGACCATCTCTCTGTCATCTAGCGAAGTTCCAGTGCTGACACCCTGCCCAGTTAGTCTTGCACAACTTCACAGGTTAACTGAGGCCACAACATTAAGGAAAGTGCTGCTTTTGCCGTGTATGGGGACCAATTGCACTGTAGTCAAGGGGTAGCAAACCCACTTGTCGTCATCCATCGCTTGGCATGCACATCTCCAGTGTAAGTTAAATCACAGCAATGCGGACATCATTTATGCCATTTGTCAAGAGCCGCTCTCTCTCTCGCAGTGACAATCAGTATTAATTTCCTTTTTGGCAATGACTACTCATGGGCTCATTAAATAAAGTCATGGCTATTCATCATTTCTGTTGCCAGACCTCCCAGGAAGTCCAGACAGGACCAGAGCCCCTCCTGTTAGGCACTGTACCAAGACTGAGCAGAATGACACGCCTGTCCCCAAAACCTTGCATGTTTAGTGTGTGGTGAGGTGGGCTGCAGGGAATCAAAGGGCTGCAATCCACTAGCAGCATAACCTTCATTAAGTGGGCGGCAGGTCTCGTGTTGAAGAAAGGGAGATTTGATTTAAGATAAAGTTGCTGCTTTGCAGATGTGTGTTCATACCAGAACTTTCTTAATGAACTTTCATCTTTTGCCTCAAAACATCTGGTTTTAATGCATGGAGATGGCACATGGTTGTGAGGGATCCCTACTGTAGAGTTCCCAAGAAGTCAATAGTCCACTGAGGTTCTGCCCCCTTGGGGTATTGAGACCACATTTTGCTGACAACCAAGAGGATGCAAGGAGAAAGCCTGCCAGCACACAGGCATGCGGGTCATGGATTTTCAAGACGTGTGTTGTTGATAACGACCTTGGAGAGGAGATAGTTTAACTGAAACATCTGCAAATTCTTTATTTTCCTCTTTTCCCTCATGTATTTCGTGTACAGGACTGCGAAATAGCAGCATGTCCTCCCCACCCAAATAGTCCTGAAGCCAAGAGATCTATAGCAGGCATTCACAGAACACAATGGAGATTTGGATCCTGGACACCGGTAAGCACGTGTCTTTCAAGATTATTTTACAGTAGACAACATAATATTTTTTAAGTGCATTTGACCAACTTTTCTTTCCAAAGCTTCTTTAATGTATAACAGGAAACTTTCTAGTGGAGTGCTTCTTGCTCTTCTCTAGTGCTCTGCAACATGTGGGAAGGGTACCCGGATGAGATACGTCAGCTGCCGGGATGACCAGGGCTCAGTGGCCGACGAGTCAGCTTGTTTCCACCTCCCGAAGCCGTCAGCTACAGAAATGTGCACCGTGACGCCGTGTGGGCAGTGGAAGGCCTTGGAGTGGAGCTCTGTAAGCATCATGCTGCCTCTAACAGGAGAGCATTATAGATCTCGTTGCTGGGAACGCGTTTTGTTAATCTGCAGTGCTTGCCCTTTTATAACTGGGGAGATTAAGGTTTTCTGATGTTCGTAGTTAGCACTAACTGTCTGCCTGATTTTCAAAGCTGGAAATGTGACTGTGTCTCCTTTTCCCACTGTAATACAGTGCTCGGTGACCTGTGGTCAAGGTAAGGCAACGCGGCAAGTGATCTGCATCAATTACAGTGACCAGCTGGTGGATAGGAGTGAGTGTGATCCAGACGACCTCCCTGCCACCGAGCAAGACTGCTCCATGTCTCCTTGTCATCCAAACAGCCATGACTACGGCAGGGCCATTCACCCTTTCCTCTATCCGGATCATCGCCTCAAACTGCACCCTGGAGGCAGCCCAAACCGAAACCGTGCGCATATACCAGGAGGCAATCAGTGGAGGATTGGACCCTGGGGTGCTGTAAGTGCCTTGATTTTCCTATTTCTGAATTGTTGTTCGGTTTGGTTTTTTCTATTCCTGGGCTAATCCAGGTTTTTGTTAACACCACCACACAAGGTCAAGAGGGACCGTTCTCACCACATTCTACTCTTTGCTCATATGTGCAACTCCTGCAGTAGGGTGCAGGCATCACTTCTCAGCCCCTCACACCTCGTATCTCCAAGGTAGAAAGCTGATGGCATCCTTTTCCATGAGGCAAAGGGCAGCCTCTGCATCTTGGCCCTCTCCCGGCACATTTACAGCTGTGCAGAGTGGTTGCCAAGGCACAGCAGAGCCTTAATGCCAGGTCCTCTCACCCCAACCAGTTCACAGCGCTTTATCACAGAAGTCCCTAAAGAGAATTAAGCACAAAGGGGATGTCAAGTGCTGCGTTAAGGGCAGTGGGGATTACTCACCTGCTTAAAACTAGGCTGGTGTTTATTTTCTTTGCTTAGTCAGTGCATAAGTCATTGCACTGCCATTAGTAATAGCTGGGTTTTGAAGCTAATAATGCCTGTTAGCTGTATTAAGTTTCTTAGCTGTGCATTCCCACGGTGCAAGGCACTGTGAAGGAGCTGGGAATGCAAAATTATTCTTGGACTCAAAGAAACCATGGACAATTGTGTCTTCCAGTGCTCTAGCACATGTGCGGGGGGGTTCCAGCGGCGGGTCGTGGTGTGCCAGGATGAAAACGGATACACTGCAAATAACTGTGATGAGAAAAGCAAACCCATGGAGCAGAGATCATGTGAATCTGGCCCCTGTCCTCAGTGGGCTTATGGCAACTGGGGAGAGGTGAGTGCGCCATTCATCCTGGCTCCCTGCGCCTGGGAAGGTTTCATTAGTGGGTGGCTGAAAAATGGGAGAAGGGGGGATGTTGCAGCGACATTTATTGGAAAGACTGGAGCGTGAAGGGCAACCTCTGATAAATGGGTGAACCCTTAGCAACTGCTTGGTGGTGGTTTCCATTCCATTTGTCATGGGAAAATTTTCATCCCAGGCAAAAGCAAATTCTCTAAAAACTGAGGGGTTTTTTTCTTTTCAAAAGAAGCCTAGTTTGACTAAAGGCCTTTTTTCTTAATAACAACACTGCTCCCTTCTGAAAATTTGACTGAGATGAGCAATTAGAGACATTAGCCTGCAGTATCATTGTGGAGCAGCATGGACAGCTTTGGGAAGAGAGAAGCTGAAGCAGCTGATTCTCCATCTGAGTCTCACATGGAGTTTGGGGGGATCTGGGCAGAGCTGGGTTGGTTGGGAACAGAAACAACCATCGGGTCTTGAGAGCTGCTGGAGCTTCAGGTGATTGGTCAGCAGTGTTTTTGCTGCCCAGACAGTGATTCCTCTGTCATCTCCTGACTTCCAGTGCACAAAGCCATGTGGAGCAGGGACAAGGACACGGCTGGTGGTGTGCCAGCGGCCTAATGGAGAAAGGTTTACGGATCTGAGCTGTGAAATCCTTGACAAGCCACCAGACAGAGAGCAGTGCAATGTGCAGGACTGTCCTAGAGATGCTGCCTGGAGCGCTGGTCCTTGGAGCTCGGTACGACCATAAACTCTTTCTCTTTGTGAACCATTTTGTGGATATCCCCTAACAACAGATTTAATTTGCTTCAAACCAAGGTGCTAATGCTTCATGTCTTAAAACTGCACTTAAAGAGGATTATTGACAATATATTCAGAATAACACCTGTTCAAGAAGGGCTTACATTAGGGGAGCTCGAGTCCTTTAATTTAAAAGGCACTTTCTGCTAAGTAGCCACCTTTTGTCCGTTTTATTACACTGTGAGCGCTGTGCGTTATAAGTCTTGTTTCTGGCGGAGTTCTTTGCATATGGATTTAAACCTGGCATTTAAGCAGTACATTTCCATTGAAGCTAAATTGTTCTGATGTTTAATGGCAATACTGCGCTGTACACCTACTGGCTTTCCAGTCGTGTGTTCTCTGCCAAAAACAAGATGACAGGGGTAAATGTGTAGTAAACTGCAACAACTCCCAGGCATGTACAAGTGTGTGTAGGTGTGTGTGCGTGTCCCTACCAGCCCCCACACACAGCTACGTAGAAACACGTGTGCATTTGCACCCGTGCTCTATTCCTGTTCCCACGTATCTATAATATGAATGTGATGTACTGTGCAAAGGCACCTCTAATCTGTTCTGGTGCATCTCTCTGGTTCTGGAGAGTTATTTTCTGGCCTGATCTACAGCTGCTGCTCTAGATATCATTAAGGCAGCGAGGGATCAGCAAGGTGGTGGAAGGCTTAAAGCCCTGGGAGTTTCCTAATAACAAAGTAGTGTTTGGGGCAGAGATGTCTTACACTGCTCCTCTGTCACTGGAGGAGCCTGCTACAGAGATGCTCTTGTCAGGGCAGAGCAGCCCTGAATGGCAGGGCTGGGCTTTTGGGTCCCACAGCTTTGAAATTCTCCTTGTCCCGAGCAGCACCTTCTGCTCGGCGCGGAGCCCTGGTGTGCCAAGGCGAGGGCCACCTGGGGCTCTTCTGGTGTGCTGGAAACCACGGACCTGCCGGTTTCGGAGTGGCCTTCAAACGAATGTGAACCTTTATTGTGTATTTTGTTATAAAAGCATTGAAGATGATTTTTAAAAAAAATTGATTTGACTCTAAAGCACTTTATAGGAAAAAAAAATAAGGACTTGTTTGTAATGTATTGGACTTCCTTAATTGTCATGGTTTGAAAAGTCATCTTGCTAAAACATAACCACGCCTTTGTTTCTGAGGGTGCTTTCAGTAGCACAGATGCCTTCAGTAATGCTCTTCAATTTTTACCGTACCTCAGTGAGTTATGCAATAGCCATAAAACTGCTGAACTGGTGTTTATACAGTGCTTCACCAGTGCAGGGGACAGTGATATGAAATATTTCTTTTGGGGTGCTAATGTATCACTTGTACACTAATATAGTTGGTGCTAAAAATGAGTGAGGTGAGCCAAGCAGAGCTAGCAACAAATGCAGTAGCTTCCCTGCAGAATTGCCAGCTGGGAACTGCCGTGCCAGCCTTTGCTACCCATGCTGGACTATTTGCAAGAACCCAGTGTGTGGACAGAGTTGTGTTGCATTTTGGTGTTGCTCAGCATTCAGCCTCTTCGCAGCTGTTCAGGAGCAGGCTCCGAGGCTGCGTCTGCTCCTCTATGTTGGAAATGCAGCTTGCGGTCCTATATTTTGGGTTCGGGTTGTTTTTCTTCACCCAGGGAAAAAAATCCCTTGACTCTTCTAGGTTGTGTTAACCTTGGTGGGCTGTCCTTGCTCGGTCTCCTGGGAACAGGTGGGATATCAAGCAAAGAGAGGGCAAGGGCATCCTCTCCTGCCTACAGCATCTCCTCTGAGCTGCCCACGGGAAAGGGGCTGCAGAGCTGAGCCCCAGTCGTTGCCACACAGTGACTTGATTTTTCAGGTCTTATTACTGAGGTATCCTTTGGCTTTGATGTAGGGGACCCCAGAGCTGTTTGAAGACTGAATTGCATCTATGGGTTCAAAAGGTCTTCGTGTCCCTCCTGCAAAATACTCCCCATATGTGTCTACCTCGTGCTACTACTGTAGGTAGTAACATCCAAATTTGTGTGCTTTAGTGTGGTATCACCTGGATTTGCTTTAGCTCTGTCATTGGTTGCAAGCATCATTCTGTAGCTGTACATACTTCATCTTTTGGGATGGAGTGTCACTACCATATTTTTTTGGTCACTTTTGAAACAAGAGTATAGTATTAGCTGAAACTTTTCAGCAGTATGGATTTATGTATTTATGTAAAAGTGTATTTATTTTTCCAATATTGTTATTTAATTTTATATAAATATTGCATACATTTACGATGTTTAATGTTAATGTTGAACAGTGAAAATTAAAGATGAGTAGAATGTAATCATAAATGAATTTGTATAATGATTTCTTGAGTCTTTTGCTAAATTAAGATCATATACTTAGTTTTGGTAACTTTTGCTAAATTATCTGAAGTGGTACTGCAGTGTTCCATCTTTTGACTCGCTTTTATTTTACTTGTTTTGTTCTCCAACAGAGCTGTCATTCTCAATAATTAAACAAACATAGTTAAACATTTATGAATTCTGAAGTTTGGATAACTAATTTCTTGCAAGTCTCTGCTTTAGCTTCACTCCAATTTCAGTGAAGTTAGTATATAAAATACATACAAATTAAAACAGAGAGGGTCTGAAGAGTCCCACCCTCAGTGCTCAGGCAAAGTTCCACTGAGATTTTTTACAGTAAACAAGTGATTTTTATCTGGCTGGTTAAATCCAGGTCTTAAAGAGATAATTAAATTAATAAACAGATTCTGTGTGTAAATGATGACTTTATACCAGAAGACTGGTGAGATACCTTGTTGTTATAATTTATGTTCGATGAGGACTAAGTGGAGGTGACATTTCGTTGCTTATTTAAAAACGTGTATTTAAACACTGCAGAACTCTATGCCATGTGATAAACCTGCCCTTTTTATTAAAATAATGCTTTTGAAAACATGCAGAGAATGTCACCAGGATACAGAGAGTGCTTGTTCGCCTCTGAATGCCTTGTAGTATGAATGCAGATCTCCATATACACTCTTGAATACCTAGAGGAAGACTCACCATGTTCTCCAGAATGAGGGAGGTACTCCCAGAGAGTATTTAGCCAACACTTCACTTAAAATCCAAGGCTGACTCCGCTTCTCTTGGAGCAGATCTGCTCCTTCCTACTCTGTGAAGTTTTGATGCTGTGGTTTACCATAACATACAGCTGTATCCTGATACAATTTATGAATGATGCTGAACTCATTGTCCTGGGCTTCTCACTCTTTCCAAGTTAGGAAACAGGCACAGATAAGGTAAAACAATTATATCTCACAGCACCATGTGAACCTGGTTCAGTTGGGTGAGTCATTGGGCTTCACTGCAGTGGGACATTAATCACCGGAATTTGACCTGTGGAAAATGAGTAGGTAGGATTTTCAGTCTGTTTCTTTTTCTCTTCCTAAAATGTATTACAATTTTAAAAGTAATCTGCCTCACCAAATACTTATCGCTCTTGGGTATCAAAAGTCCTAGCTGCTCATACAATGGTTTGTAGGTCTTAGTGCCTGCAAAACAGCGATGTGAGCTTCCTAGCTCCTAGTTGAACGGATAGAAATGCCGGTGTATCAGTCTTTAGGGGCCATTTGATATAACAATGAAGAATCGGAAGGTCAGTGTAAAATAATTAGATTATTAACTGGCTAAACACCAAATTCTGCTGCTGTAAATGTGAATTCAGGGTTGGGTTAGGACAACAATGCCGTATTCCCCTAGCTAGATCTGGAAGCTGCTGGCACTGATGGCTTTACAGGGCTCTTTGGCTGCGCGCAACGACACAGGGAGCAGGGAGGGAGCTCAGGACACGATGGGAAGCAGGACTGCCTGGCCAATATCCCTGTCAGGGAGCTGGCACTCAAGGATTGTAATCTTAAATTCAGTGTCAATGGAAAGTTCAGGTTATTTGTATTTAATTCTGTCAAAGCCCCAACACGTTGTTTACAAAATGCCCTCCCCAGGAAGCTGGTTGAAAATAAGCTGTTCAACAGCAATATTCTCCATGTCGTCATTCTGATAATATTCTTAGCAGGCAGGATGTCACCTCTTGCTATGGCAGAAGTGATAACTAGGGGCAGATTTAGTTGCAACTGTATATAACTCTGCTGTTCCCTTCCTGTCTTCTGCAGAAAATGAATTTGCTGTGACAGCAGCATTACTGAGCTGCCATATGATTCTTTACACATGTTTTTGCAATAACAAAGCCATCCTTGAAAATTAAGTGATCGGCATGCTGAACTCTCCGGTCACTCAGTGATTCATGTTGCCTTTTCTGTCCATTCATATGGTGTTGGTTCAGGCTCCAAGACTGCAACAGCAAGTCTGTATTTCTCTGTGGTGCCAGGTATTATCAGAAAACCAATAAAAAGAATCCTACGCTGAGAGGCTGTGGGGGAAGGACAGATGTTGCTGCAGCAGGGAAAGGCTGCACATACAGTCCTAGCACCCATAACCCAAGCAGAGGGGCTCACTGGGTGGCTGACGTGTCTTTAGAAAAACAGAGACCAACAGATGCCTTAGTGAAGATCGAATGAAGCTGATCCAAACCAAAATGAGAATTTGGTAGCCTCTGGATATCCCCAGCCGTCTGTCTGAAGCTGACTCTGTCTCTAAGTTGTTTGCTGTACGCTTAGGCTGGCTCACCAAGGCTGCTGTCCCTCCGGGGCTCCTGGCTGTCTCCCGACTGGGGTCAGTCAGACCAACTGACTCCAGGGACTGCCAGTTACTATGCTGATGCAAGATGCGTCTGCTTTGGCTCCTCATTCAGAAAAAAGCCTTTGACAGTGCAGACCTCTTTGCTTTTGTTTAAAAAGCACACCAGCCTTGTTGCAGCCCTTTCTTGGACTCCCTCCTGTGTGACGCCCATCCCAAGCATCCCACCACCAGTGTCTACTTCAGCCACCCTCCAAAACTGCACAACCCTGGGTCACAGCTGGGACGGGCAGAGCTGTACCAGCTGTCTTACTGTCCACCTATTCCCTGCTTCATGCTGTTCTTGGAGCTTGTCCCTCAAGGTAAATGCAATTTTGGGATCTTTGGTTGTAGATCTTCAGCTTGTTGCTCCTCCGGGCCAGGGTAATGGTTGCTTCTGTGGATCTTTCCTCAGCTCAGTCCCTGCCTACGCTCCAAGCCACAGATGGTAGCTCTAAGCCAGTTATAGCTGGGTGAAACCAGTGGTGCCCAGTTGCCTGGCAGAGAAAAATCACTTTATGCCTCTCTTGCTACCCTAACATCTCCAGATTTTATTTTCCTTCCAATTTTTGTTGTTTGTCTATTGTCACCGGACGTATTTCATTGCTACTTCTGTTTCTCCTTAAATAAGGAGAGCTATACAGGGCTACTATTGCTATCGGTTCTGCTCTTTCCTGGCTGCTAGTGTTGATGCTCATAACCATCAAAGCCCACCTGCTTCACTGCAGGTGAGGGCGCAGCCTGCAGCATGGTGTGCTTAACACTGAGCTTGCACACAAGTTCTTTGCTGGATCAGCTCCTTGCAGGACTGATTTCCTGCAATTTAATGTACAGCCATCGCAGTCCACACTCCTCCCTTGCAGGCACCCCTCGTTCTTTGCACTCGTTGTTATCTGACCTCATGGCTAAATTTAGTATGTCTCAGTCTCATGGAGAAGTAAATGTACCAGGTAGGAGCATCCCCTCTAACCTCCCTAATCCAGTCCCTGAATGCTGAGGAAATGCCAGGGTAGTGAGCTGCAGGACAATGAGCTGCAGATAAGGGCCAGTCTTGTCTGCTCTCCTTCGATAGCTTCTTTTGCCAGTGCCAGGAGAGAAGCAAGCTGGAGCATTGGTGGGACTCTAGAAGGTTGTTTTCTTGTGTGTTGAAATTTTTGTTTTTCTCTGACTCCCAGATGCTGCACCTTTTTCCAAGTTCCTCGGTGCATTGTCCCAGCCAGAGCATGTAACTCCATTAGTATTCCTTGATATTTCTTACCATGTATAGTCCAGCTGATGTTTTTCTCCTAACACTGTAAAATTATTTCCTTTCTTCTCCCAAAGAACTACAGTGGTTGCTTGGCTGCTTTTGGTGTGCCTCTGGTTGTTTTTTTATATCTCCCTTCTCACGTTTTCTCAACGCGATGGTCATTGTTCAGGCTGCACAGCACTGACCTGAACTCAAACAAGTGGTGGGACTGCTGTTCAGTGGTGACTGGGTTTGGTCTTCGTGTCATGGTTGGCCCACCCAGGGCTGCTGGTTTTGTAAAGTCTGCAGACCTCCTACACATGCACATGTAAACATGCTCATGCATACAGGAGAAATAAAGCAATAAATTAAAGGACAATTGCTGGGGACATTTGTCTCCCAAGGCAATGGTTTTGAGTGCAGTAATTGAAATACGTGTTAAACTGCAGGAGGCATGTTAAAACAGTAACACGCTTTCAAGGTTGAGCTGTGAAGTTCAGCATCTTCAAGCAGATCCCTGAGCCGGGTGTTGGGAGGTCTGCGTGCGTGTTTGCCCACATTCACACTATAGACCCCAAACTGCAATAATTGCTGTTGCTCAGATCTTAGGGACTGTAGCATTTAGAAACAAGGATGCATGATGATGAGGGACACTAAGCACAAAGACATTTACTGTGTTTCTGCCTTTCACGGTGACTGATTTGTGCAGTCATTAAGGAAAAATTATGTAGACTATCTTCTTCCAAAGGCACTTAATGCTCTATTCGTGTTTTAATTTTTACTGACTCACAGGGGAGGTGAGCGAGCCAGCAGCATGGATGAAATTCTGTCTGATGCCCGAGACTGTTTGCAGGCTGAATGTGTTTGATCCCTAGTACATTAAATCAAGAGGTTTTTTATAAAATGGGAGCAAGAAGCAGTCCAGTGCTCCTACAAACCCCCAGTGTGATGCACACACATGAAATAGGGCTGAGGTTCCTTGGGGGGAGCTCTACTTTGTGTTTCACTCCATCTGACATGGAGAAATCCTGTTGAATGGGACTTCTAAATGGCATTGTAATACAACCGTTCACTAAACATATGAGGTGTAGGTTAACCTAGGCTGCTTGCTGCTTCAATTGCTACTCTCTTAACAGTGTCCCAGCATGGAAAATAGACTTCATCAGTGCCTTCCACATCCCATTATGCTGGCATCCTTGGGTAGCTCCTCCTAATTTAAGGAAATGCCATCTAACGCCTCACTTCCTGGAGAGACCTGTAGTAGCTCTTCAGGGGTTTTGCTTGTTTGTTGTTCAAGTTAAATAGCATGGAGTGGGGCAGGGACACAGCTTTTAGGGCAGTTTTGTGCATTCAGAGCCCTGCTGATTTCTGCAGCCAGTGAAGTCTTTGTGTGGGTTGCAGGTGCAGGAGGAAGAAGGTGCTACTGAGTAGGTGGATACCATGAAAGAGGAGATGCCTGGCTTCTCCTGCTGCAGTTACCTGCTGTTGTTAACCTGTAGGTTAATCAGTAGTTATCCTGTGAGGTTTGCCAGTTCAGAGAAATCATTGTGTTGACTTTAGTGCTCAAGGTTTTAAATCGTGGTAACATTTAACAGCCTCCACCCAAGAGTATCCTTTCCTCCAAGACAATATGGGCTGCTGGAGGAATAGGCTCCAGACATACTAGACTCTTCCCTTAGCTGCAGCAACACATTGAGTTGGACCCTTTTATTTGAGAAATTTCCCTCTCCCCCTTATTTTATTTCTTAACCTATTATGAGGCATCATCACTCACCAGTCTCCACAGCTTGGTTTGGTAGCGGAAGGTGGAGGTTTTGTCGATTGTTTTATTTCTCCTTTTTGCAAACAATCACTTGGGGAGCTCTGCTGCAGAGCTGGGAAAAGAGCAGCCAGAGGAGAGAGACCCATGAGCAGCACACAGAGCTGGCGTGAGCCACCATGGGTGTTGCCTCTCACCCATGCCCAAGGCGAGGACTCCTACTCGGGGACACTGGGACTCAGGCTGCTCTTGTGCACACCAAGGTCCACCCTTCAGCTCCCAAAGGGCTCCTCAGGGCATTCCCACGGGGGTTTCTGGACAATGCTTACAAACTTACTTGGACTACACACTCCAAAATCCCTAATGTGCTTGTCTTTTTTTCTTTTTTTCCAATCCTCCTAATTCTTTGGGGAGTCAGCAGAGGTTAAGCATTTCTTTCAAACTGCAGAGCAATGCTTTGGTGTGTTTTGGTCAGGTCTCTGGTCCAATTGCCCTCTCTTGAATGTAGAGATCATTCTTCCCTTTTAGATGTACAATAATCAGGTGTATTTTTCTGTCCTTGTACCAGCTAAAATCACCACAACCATGTGCTCTTGATACAATTCCTCTTACAATTTTGCAGGAACAAAAAGCCTAGCTGGGTGAATCCTGCCCTGTGTACCGCACTGTGGTCATGGTCTTCTCGCTGTGCTGATGCAGCTGGGCACAAGACCATGCTAGAACAGACAAATGGAAGAACAGTATTTCAAAGTAGCTAGGAATAAATACTTCTTAAACATCTAAAGTGTTGCAGCCACTGGAGAAACCATAGCATGGGGCTGCACCCTTGTTTTAAACCTATTGCTTGTCTCACTAAAGCCAAGGGAGTAGCATGCTACAATACCTTGCTGTAGTGAAGCTGAATAAGTTATTCTGGATGCCACAGAGCCTCTGTTTCTGGTTAATACACAAATTTTCAGACTTAAAGTAAGGTTTCTGCTGATGAGGAATGATCCCAGCTTTCTTTGGTGTCATGGCTTCTGAGCCCTTCATGCTTGAGAATCTTCATAGGTACAGATGTCACAGGGCTGTGATTTCAACATCTGATAGCACCAGTGTAAGTTATAGTAAGAGCTGATGAATACTAACAGGATGCTGAAATGTAAGTATGAGGGTGCATGTTTGGGCTTTGTGTGCAGCTGGAGAAGTCTGCTGACATCCAGGAGCACAGCCCCTCATGGAAGGGGAGTGTAAAGCATTGTAGGGATCTGTCATTTTTCTGCTTTATTTCATTCAGCACATGTTTCAGCTCAGACTGTTGGAAAGGATGAACAAGGGCTTACTTACGAGCGCTTACTTTACATATAATCCTTAATGTGTGGAAATCTAAACCTACAAGGATTGATTTTAATTTCCTCTAAAAAGTTGCTCCTGGCAGAATCTGATAAAGCCACTTTTAATCTAATTCTTCCCAGCCCTGCCCTTGGTGAGCTATCAGAGCATACCGGTCTTTGGAATTAATTTGGTGATCACTGCAGCTTGCATTCATTATCTCAAATACCTCCTAAATCCTTGGCTGATGCATGGGGGCCTGGAAAAGTGGTCTGACAGCGTTTTCTGAAAATTCTCACTTCTAGGGGAAGATGTCCCCAGATTCTTGCTGGTGGTTTGGTTCCTTTTCTGCCCTGGGTGGAGCTTGCCCGTTCAGAGAAAAACGTCAGTGAGAAGCCGAGCTGCTCCATTTCTTCTTGACTGCTCTGTGCTGCCTCTTTCTTTTCACCAAGATCTGCTTATTTGTACCCAGAGCTGATAAGGGCTTTTGGTGCCAGACTGACCTTACTCCCAGCCCTTACCCTGGCAGCAGCGCAAGCTCCCTGTGCAGAATTTTTAAAAGCCTCTGAGTCATAGAATCACAGAATCATTTAGGTTGGAAAAGACCCATAAAATCATCAAGTCCAACCCTTAACATAACGCTGCCAGCACCACCACTAACCATGTCCCTTGGTGCCACATCTACACATCATTTAAATCCCTCCAGGTATGGCAACTCAACCACTGCCTTGGGCAGCTTGTTCCAGTGCTTGACACCCCCTTCCATGAATTAATTTTTCCTAATATCTAATCTAAACCGCCTCTGGAGCAACTTGAGGCCATTTCCTCTCATCCTATCACTTCTTACGTGGAAGAAGAGATCAACACCTGCCACACTCCTCCTTTCAGGGAGCTGTTGCAAGGGATGAGGTCTCCCCTCAGACTCCTTTTCTCCAGACCTAACAGCCCCAGTTCCCACAGCTGCTCCTCAGAACACTTGTACTCCAGACCCTTTACTCCATCACCCTTCTCTGGACATGCTGAGGTCCATGGTTTTTGGGGTACATATTCTGGTTTTAGCTGCGACAAGCCCAGTGAATAGGTAGCAACCTTTCTACATTGGAGAAGTCTTACTGAAAGAGATGTACCCACACCTTCCAGAATGTTGGAATAGGAAACGCGGCAGAGGTTAGTTTAAAGCAGATTGTATGTACTTGGTAAAATAGAATAATTTTTGTCATTCCTGAACTCTGCAACAGAAAAGAAATTTCTGTGGAAACAAAAACACAGGCTTTCCGCTGCACTGGAGCAGAGCAATGTATTGCAGGAGAGATTTATCATCATGTTCTGACCTTTCTGGAAACAGTTGATATGGAAATATTTATGTCATATTTATTTAAATTTTTTCTTGTATTTATTTAAACTAGGCAGTGTATTTATTTGAAATAATCATCAGCATGCCAAGCCTCGGTTCTTGGCGTGTTAACAAAACTAATCATGCACTAAACCTAATACCCTTAAATCTGTACTCAAACGCTTTGATCCGAATGCTATTAAGAAGGTCCTTTTGTTCTTATTCTCCACGTAAAGCACCAGGTGTGACTGCAGTGATTTCAGGAGATAATAAAGATAATAACAAGGGGAAGGTTTACTGGAATCTTCAGTGTAATGGCTATAGCTGATTCTTTGAAACAATATTTCTCTATTAGTTTGTGCACCACAATCACATTGTATTTTTAAGAAACAACACAAGGTGTTGTTTCACACCATTCCCCATACCTGGCTGTCCTCCCAGGTTCACCCTGAGGTGTTAATATGCCTCTGCCACAAACTGCAAACAGCATTTCAGAGAGATGTTTTCAAGTACTTGAGGAGAGGCCAGGCAGGTTGACCATGGGCATGCCCAGTGCATTGATCCTTGACCCTAGAAAGCTGTCGAGTGGAAAAAGTTAATGCAATACCTTGGCTACTCCTTCAGGGCTGGATCTAGAGGTGATTAAAACCAGTAGAAGTATTTCTATTGACTTCAAAGAGCCTTGGATGAAGCTGCTGTTCCTCAGAGAGCCTCCTGTCCATCCCCAGTACTGTAAGGTAGTTTCTATGGGGATTTCGGGATAGGAAAGAAATCAAGAAAAAGAGAGAGAAATATGAAAGGAGTGGTTTTGTCTGTGCTATTTAAATGTTTTATAGAAGGCAAGGTCAAAGCTTACCTCATGATGGTACTGTTATTGATAGATACCATAAGTGGGCAGCAGCATTTGCAGCGATGAAGAACCCCGATAATGCAATGCAAAGTTTTCCCAGGGTCTGACATAAATGATGAAGCTGATGGCAGTAGCTCGTGTGCCACTTTTCTCAGTCACATGGCATTGAGATGAAGCCCACTACTAAATTATTTTCTGCATGTGGCTCACATATGCTTAAAATATATGTGCCAAATAAAACTTGGAAATACCTGAGATGAATTAGAAGGCAGTTATGAAGTAGACTCTTTGCAAAGGAATTTTAGTCTCTGATACTTGGTCACATTAGATAATTTGACCTCTCTTTTCTGTCAGCACAAATGAGATCATAACTCATATGTGCATGAAAGCAAATGGGTGGGTTAGATCTAAAAATGCACAGCTGCCTAACTTTGATTTATATTAAAGGCAGACATAGAAATGATTAATTCCAGCATCTTGGGAATTACTTTCAAGTATTAACAAAATTAGGCAAATTATGCCTCAACCTCTGAGTGCACCAAGGTATTCATGCAGTCTTGTTTGATGGTGGAATGGTGAGATAAATGTCAGATTCAGGCTCCACGCCAAAGTTAAGCAATTTGTAGAAGGGGAAAAATAATTTTGGAAAAGACTAGGACCCTATTAATTGTGAGATCAAATATTTATCAGCCAACTTCAGGTCCCCAGAAATCTCCTTGCTGTGTTGCACAATGTGGTTGTTCTTCCTTTTGAATGGGCAGTCGATCCAATGTATTTTTGAATTAGAGAAAAGATGCACCTGGCAGTACTGGCTTGGGATGTGGGGTGAGAGAGAGTCCTGATCAAGTGTGTGGATTTATTCTTTGGCTTTGACTGTCACAGTGAAGTGGCATCAGCCTGCAAGAAGAGTGCTTACTGAGGAGTACTTGAATTTTTGCTCAAGTATCACTGCTGGTGTTTAGTCCAAAGATAGTAAATGGATGAAAGTATTAGACATTTGCAATTGGATTTGGTAGGATTTGACATTTCCTTCTTGCAGCTGACGTTCATTGCCTGGGAAGAGATGTAGAAAGAAGTCTTATAAATAGGATAACATTAACTGAATCTTTTTTTCTGTTGAAACAAAAGAAAAAGTGAAGTTTATGAATCTGGGTAATTCAGGAAAGGCTTATTTTAGAACACAGGACAGCATTTCCTCTGTTTCTCAGGGCAAGGTTGAATGTTGCACTTCAGGGTTTTTGGCTTGTCTTTAAATTAGAGCCAGGGCCAGGAAAACTCAGAGGCAGCCATCCCTGCCTCAAGCTTACCTGGCTTCCCCACCTCTCTTGGAGGAGCATCATTAATGGCCCTGAAACCCTATTGATTGCAAGGGACCTCAGCTACCTCCTGTCTCTCTTAATGATCTTGCAGCAGGAAAACAGCCTTTTTCAGGACATCGCTTATACAAGCCTTTAAGCAGCAATGTCTGATCTGATAAGTTACACTCATTTCTCTCCATGTTGGCCTGAACTTTTCCATTTTAGAGCAAGTTACTCTTGCTGGTTCCTTATGTACCTCTTAACACAATAGAGACTGAATGGTTTGGAAGCAGGGCTGTAATTCAAAATAATCACAGCTGTCAGTGTATATGCCAAATTCTATTCTGATAGATCTTCCAGAGGTGTTACATATATAAAAATTGTACTTTTTTAGGTTTGAAATGTGTTCATAAGCTAGGAAAAGCTTGGGCTGTAATTTATTTCTTAGGAAATATACTGATGGTATGGCTCTAAAATGAAGGTAGAAGCCTCATCTCTGCATGTTTGCTCTGTCCTGAAAAGAAAGCAGAACATTTTATATTGAGAGATGCTTGAAACAGTGTGTTTGTGCTCAAGGATTAAACCAGGATGCTTATGACATGGCATGTAATGGCTTGCATAACATGTAATGAAGAAATAGAAGCTGAGTCTCTGGGTGCATCATGCTGAGTAACAGGCTTGTTCTACACAAAACTGTCATACTAAATTCTTGTCGTGACTCCAGACCCCTTTGATTCCTAAATCTTTTGGAGGAGACTAATCTGAAATCAAAGTGAAGTTGCTTGGGGTTTGCATGCCAGAAGCGGTCACATTTGAAAAAGTTCAGTGAACCTGCAGAGGGAGGTTGAAATTAGTTGCTTCACTACAAAGCTTGCAACTAACATACCTGCTGATTTGCTTTTCGCTTTGATTCTTCAGGGCCTGCCTTCTTGCCATCTTCTGAGTTGTTTCCAAAATGCATAAATCTTAGGGATGAGCGTGTCCTGGGTTCAGTCTGTTTAGTAAAAAAACAGTAAACTAGTCTGCCCTGGTAAAACAAACCTGAGCTTAAATACTGAGGAAATGGAAGGGCTGCGTTTTTCTCCTCTGCTTTGTCCTTTGTGGAGTTATTTCCCTCTGTGAAAGGCATATGTCACACTTTGCTCTCCTGATTTACCAACATTTGACCTCCCTTTTTACAAATGTAGATGGAAATGGTTCCTTTCAAGTTCTAAGTAGATACTGAGGGCTCCTGCCTTGATCCCTGTAAGATGACTCTGCTGCTTTGAAACCACTGGAGCAATGCCAGGAATCCATCCTGTTATCCCTGCTGAATGTCAGCTGCTTTCTCTTATTTTGGTATTGGCATTTGCGGGGGGCTTTCACCAAGAATATCCTGCAATATTAAGTGCAAATGGGAGCATTTCAAGCAGTTAAATTCTGCCCCTCTGTCTTCCCCTCAGGTTTTGTTTAGGCTGTTGGGGACCTGAGGATGTACGTTTTGGTCCAGCTAAAAGAAAATTGCCTGGGTAGCCATGGACCACGTATAACCACACAGATGGCCCTGCATGAAAGCTGATCTGTTGTTACTTTATATTTACAGTGTTCTGTCTCGTGTGGAAGGGGCCAAAAGCACCGCAATGTGTACTGTTTGACAAAGGAAGGGAGGCATGTAGAAGAAGATTATTGCAAGCACCTTGCTAAGCCCAATGTGCAAAAGAAATGCAGAGGGGGCAGATGTCCAAAGTGGAAAGCAGGAGACTGGGGACAGGTGAGATGCGTTGTATACCCTTTTGTACCCTTTAATATTCTTTCTCTGTCAAATTGGTTAGAAGCTGGTTTTCCCATCACTTCTGTCCTTATGAATTTTTCAATGGTAAAAGTTTTGGGCCAGATCCTCAGGTGTTGTAAATCAACGTAGCTTCGTGAATAACAGTGGAGAAGCACTGGTTTTACCAGCTGAATATTTGCAACTTGCTTTTAATGTCTATCTGAAAGCAAATTCCTTGTTATATATTTTAAATTTCTGCTAGAAAAGGCATTAGTATATAATATTAAAGAGAATCTAATATATATTAATTTATCGTTGTTATTTAAGTATGTCAAATCCCAAGCAAAATGTTCCTCAGTTTTGAGACATTTGAAATTAATTTTATTATCAGCTTCCTGGGAAAACCTAAAGAACAATCAGAGCTGTTCATTATAAGTGCTTTTCACTACCTTTTGTTTCTTAACAAGCTCATCAGTTGATTTTGCTTAATTAAAAAGTCAGACACTGATGAAGAAGTCAGACACTGGTGCATAGAGCAGAGGCTGCTGGAAATGTGAAAGTGCTTGGAGTTATTAAGCATCTTGTTTGCTGAAAGCATATCTTAAATCCTTGTTTTCCTGAAAATGATGTCTTTGTCATCAGCCTGAATCTGCTGTATCACATTTTTATCTCTGAACCTTGCTTTTCCCTCTACCTCATTAACATGCTAATCAGCAGAATTATTGAAAATCCAAGACTAAATGAACTGTTAACTTGTAAAACATCATGTTCGTTTGTGATCTGTCTTCCAAATTAAGGTAAAACCACCAGCTCTCCCTGTAAATGAGTCCCCTCAAAGACAAACCATTAACATCACTACAGGTACCCATGCAGACATTGCAAACATGAGGACTAGGACAGCATGCTCTTGTTTAATGTTGATTATTAAAAAAGACAATAAACCCATTGATGATCTATGATTGCTTTCAGACTTGCATTGGTTTTTTTATGCTTACTTTTGAGTCCATAGGTTGGGAATGTTTGCCATTACTTGTAAAGGGAGAAGTGTGCATTCTCCATGAATGTTCAGTCCCTGAGGTCTGGGTTCCCTACCCATGGTACGGCTGGGAGCACCCAGGTAGCCCTGCACAGCCCTGTGAATTGCACAGTACTGCTCCCATACTGGAAATTAAGTCAGTATTATTACCTTTATTACCTGCAAAACTGAAGCCTCAATTTCATAGAAGCTGGAGTGTAAAGGAAAGCTAGGCCATTAGATGGTCTTGTCACATCTGATTTGCACTTTATTCAAATTGACTGCTCCTGAAAGCAATTTTTACAGCTAATAATTGTAAACATAATAATGTAATGCTCTGTCGATTGCATTAAAATACACTAATGTTAATGGATAAAAGTAAGTGTTTTAAAATTCCCAACATTCCATCGCATGACCAGAGTTGATTTTATGCAACTGCAGAAAGAAACCCAAGTTAATAGGAGGATGGAGATGATTTATGGCTTGAGGTAATCTCTTGTGACTAGGCAATTAAGGAATATTTGTATGCTAATGATAAGACTAAGAATAGGTAGCACATTTCCAGTATGCAAGGTAGCTCCTCAGCCCAGATTCTTGATGCTGTATGTACTCACCCAGCCAGGATCTTGCTTATGGAAAAAATAAAGGGATGGAGACACGCATCCCACTATATCAGACTGGGCTTTTTATGGCTTTCTTGCATCCTGATCCTCATTTGTGCTGACCAAGTTTCTTGGCCTGTGACAGATGAAAAACGGGGCTGCCAGAAGTTTGGGACATCTGTGGTTGTCCCTGCGAGAGGTGCTCAGGGCTCGCACCGCTTTGTGAAAGATACAACGCCTCAGAGCCCTGGTGAATTTGGGTGCAGAGCTTCTCATTAGGACTATGAAACAGGCAGGGGTTTGGCACCCTGACTGCCCAGTTGATCAGGATCTAAACGGGTGCAGAAACTCCGTGTCACCTTCCCCATCACTGGTGACACGGCTGAAAACAGGAGCTGTGATCAGTTTGCTCTTAGATACTATCCAAAAAAGCTCTCTGAGAGGCTAATTGCCTCTAAAAGATAATCCCATCGCTGAGCTGGCTGCCTTTGTCCTGGGTAAACCAGCAAGAGCCTGTATAAGAACTAAGGCAACGTTTTCCCATGGAAGTGCATCCTCCTTGTCACCGTACGTGCACCTGTTGCATGTGTCTTTAGGATTTTTTTCTTTTCCTTTTGGGATTAAAAAACAGGCTGAAAAAAATACAGGAATGCTTAAAAATTAGTCCCAGCCAATTCAGGAAAGTGCTCCGCTCCCAGTTTATTTCTCTCTGTATTCAGAAGCCAGGTATTACTTTTCTAGATTGTTATAAATCCCCTTTCCTGCAGCAAAACATTTTTAATATATCTGTAATAATCAGAAGGGAAGAAAAAAGGGTTTTTCTCCAAGTTCTAAGTGTGTCTGCGCTGAAATACCAGATTTAATGTGTTTGCATTTCCTAAGTAGTATCAATTATGACCATTTACCTTTCACATAGCAAAAATACCAATATTTATTTTGCTGTCTGGTATTTACATCTTTCAGCTTCAGGCTGAAATCCAGCCCTGTCTGAATGCACAGGCAGAGCTTTAGGTAGAGCTTCTCTGCAGTTTGGTGGTTGACTTGCTCAGTGGTGTAAGCAGTGATCCTGGGAAAAAATATAGACTCTGCAGAAAGGATGAACAGACTGCCTGGCATCTCCTAGGGGAATATATAAATACAGCACAAGATGACTGCCCCCAGTGTGAGTCTCTTCTGGTAGCGTTACCCTGTTCTGTTCCCCAAAGTAGACAAAGGTTGGCTGACCAGTTTTCTAAATTTAAAAGAGCTAGAATGAAAATGGTGTTAAAACCCACCTTTTCTTGTTTCTGCCAGAAAGCATAATGGTGTTATTTTGAAGGCAGCTCTAAATCCAGCCAGAGCCACAGCAATACTGATGCAGAAGCACGGGCGGCAGGAGGAAGCACCTCACAGAAGGGGATGCCTCAATCTGCTGGGAAAATTCCCGTGGCCCCAACTCACCGGCTTTGGGACGAGTGTAGCCGTTGCCCCCTCCTCAGCAGGGCTCCAGGCTCTGTCGTCAGCCCCATCGTAGCCCTCCTGCGGACCCAGGACTGGGCTCACTAGTAGCTCCTTCCTCTCCGGCTGGGGCTGCACTCGTGTTCCCCTCTCCCGTGCTGTGGCTGAATGGAATTGTGGCTGCCCTGTGTCTGGCCAACAAGTGCATTGAGAAAGCCCGTTCAGCTAGGAGAAGCCTCTCCTGCTTACACACATATGGTTAGCCCAAGGAAAGCTCTTTGCTTGCTCGCTTGCACAAGAAGGGTCCAAATCTCTTCCAAGGGAGGGGCTGGGACATTTCAGCCTGGCCTGGGGTTCTAGGGGAGCTCGCTTCTCTGCTGTGAATCCTCCCACCCATTCAATCAGGGTGCAGTATTTATTCCCATGCCAAAGTTTCACCCAGGCACACAGTGAAATGAGCCTGCGGCTTTCCCCTATACCAGGTTTTGCCCACTATGGCCAGGTACCATCTGCCTCCTTGCACTCCCTTATCATAAAACACCTGTGTGGATGATAAATACAAACCAAAAGGCATTTTAGAGCATGCCGTGCCTCCCGGTGTATATGTTTCTCCAAGTTTGTTGCCATTTTTCAGCTAACTGTCCCCTATGGAATGTGTAGGACAAACAGCATTATTCATCACAGGGAGGCAGCACAGCGTATGGGAAGCACTTGCAGCACCAGTGATGGGAAATCTCACTGATACTTTCAAAAGTTACACACACAAAAAAAAAGCAACCCACCCGCTTACAAATATCTGAAGCCAGGCAAATGTGCACAGTCAGCTTTTCTTTGGTCCTCTTGGCTTTATGGGGCGTTTGGATAGTAAAGCAAGCAGAGCATTAAGGAGGAATACTCTGCAGAAGAGAGAATTACTTCCCCGCTAGGCACCACTTAATTCCCTGCTTTAAGAAGGCTCGCTTTTATGAGTATTGCAATAATGGGCTGTAAACTTGTTTTCTTAGTTCCTGATGTATTAATAAGGTTGCTTGTATTAATTGTTAATTCAGCAGCCGGTTAATTGTAATAGCTGTGGTTTAAATGCATGCTTTCGATTTTTACACGCTTTCTTCTACAAATGCAAATTCCTTTTATTCCAAATCTATGCCATATATTTCAAGATCTGGAGAGGAAGAATCCATACTGGTGAGAAGTGAAGTACTGCTGAACATATTATATTGTGCAGTCACAATTAGAAACACGTGAAAGAAAAAAAGCAAGCTGTTAAAAGCATTGTAGTGTGCATATTAACTTGACTATTTCTGAGAAACAGAGAAATTCAGCCTTTTCTTACTGCGCCTAGATGTGAGTAGAAATGTGCCCACAACATAATGAAGGAAATGCAAAATGCAGTTAATTTTAAGAAGGCAATTATTTTCACAAACTAACATGCCCTGCACGTGCATGTTTAGATGCCTGCTGAAAGAAATCCCAGCTGTATCATACTTTTACCTCTACTGCTACAGATTTTATTCTACATAATTCAAGTTTACTTTTCATTAAAGTCCGCTCCGGTGACACTTGTGGCATTTGACATATTTTAAAGTGTTGCTTTTTTGAGCGGAGAGCCTTGCTGCCTCTGGCACGTTGTGAAGGTTTAGCAGCGCCACTGTCTCCAGAGGTTTTGGCGATATAAATCCTGTCCAGGAAATCCTGACCCCCAACAGCAAAAATTCTCACTGGCTTCAGTGGAACAGGGATTTCAACCTGTCTGCTCTGCCCTTTGTAAAGTTTTCCCCTTTTGCAATGAAAAGCCTCTCCTGGAAGTTTATACAGTGGCGTTAGAGCATTGCTATCACTGCGCTGAGCCCAGAGCAGGGGGTGAACCCCAGGAACTCACCGTGACAGCTGCAACAAGGACCACCGCTTACCTTTTATTCCTTCCTCCAGTGCTCGGTGTCCTGCGGGCAGGGTATCCAGCGCCGTGCCGTGCGCTGCCACAGTGGCACCCCGAAGGCAGCCGAGGAGGCAGAATGCGACCCAGCCAGCCAGCCCCCTCCGCAGCGGGACTGCCACCTCCCCGAGTGCCCCACGCACCGCTGGGCAGCCGGCGAATGGCAACCGGTAAGCGGGGTCCCCCCCTCCACCCATCCCCGGGGTCACATCACTTGTGCTCTCAAGCGTGCAGCATGGGATGATGCTGGAGATGGCGGCCGTCGATGCTGGAGGTCACTGCTGGAGAGATGGGGGTTTGGGGTTGCGATCTGGACTGGCAAAAAAAAAAGTGGAGAAAAGGCTCCTGTGCGCTGGCTGGAAGGGAGAGCTGAGAAATACCTCTGTGGGGTTAATTTCTTGCTTTGCGCTGCCCTGTGTTTGGCTGGGACCTATGCAAATATTGAGCAGGTTTTGGGTTGGGCGGGTTTGGGTCTGTTCCCAGAGGCTGAGCAGTAACCCCCCCTTGGACCAAGCCCCGCCGTGCTGCTCCGGCACTGAGCTCCTTGCCTGTAGCTTGGAAGGAAATGAGGAGCATCAATAATTCCCACTTTCCTTCCTTGTTACCCCGGTTCCTGCAGACAGCTCTCTCTTTTCACTGAGCACCCAGTCCATGCTTTTTGCGAAGCTGTGAACCGCGCTGAGTTGAGATCTCCCATGGCAGACAGTGCTTTTCTGAGTGACTGGGACCTGTCCCCAGCAAAACCAGCCCCTTAGGCTGGAGTAGGGGATAAAGCTGCTGCTGCAGTGGTTCAGGGAGGAACTCCAACTCACCTGCTGAGTGCTCAACAGGTGAGCCTCAAGCTTGTGGGCAGCAGGAGGAGGGTCCAGGGGAGGCCCTCCGGTCAGCTGCCTGGAGGTTGCTGTGACAGGCTACGAGTGCACAACACGTTATGGCAGAGAGAGGTCAGACCAGGCACCAAAATAAGTATTTTTGTTCTGGTTTCATTCCATTTCCAGCCATCCCTGTGTGAAAGAGTCCTGCCCTGGTTCTGCACTGTCCTTGTCCCGCTGTCCCAGGGTCTTCAGGTCTTCCAAGGTCCCAGGTGTTCCAAGGGCTGCCAGCCTTAGAAATGGGAGAGGTGATGGAGCTGTCAGCTCAGGGGAGCTGGCTCCAGCAATGCAAAATCCATGGGAGAGGCCACCATTCCCATGGGGAGGATGTCCACGTCACACAGGGAGAAGGGGATAGCCCATCACAGGCCCTTCGTGGGAATGCAGGGGATTGAAAGTGGTACAAGATGTTTCCTGCAAAACCAATGCTGGCCCTGGTGGCAGGGCAGCAGAGGCTTGATCCTACACCCTTCGAAAGATCCCACTGACTTTGGAGGTGCATGGTCAGAGCCTGATGGTGATCTCCCTGGCACCTGCAGTCAGCAACTCCAGGATGGAGGAGCTCTATTAATGAAAGGGGACCCAGCTTTCATTGGCAATCAGGCTGCTTTTATATTGCTCTTGCATGGTCTAAGAGATCCTAAAGGGGAACAAAATTGGTCAAGGTCCCTTCCCCTGCTGTGAATTGGCCGCAGTGTAAATGCAAAATTCAAGACTGTGGTTTAGTAATTGGACAGGTATAGTTGGACTGAATGATCTGAAAGGTCTTTTCCAACCAGTGATTCCATGATTCTATGAAAACAGAGCCTCCTGCTCTGGTAACAGAAGACGGGGAGGCACCACCATCTTCCTGCTCAAAGCCTTGGTGCTTGCAGACACTTCCAGAGCCTGCCTTTATTGTGTCACTTAAAAAAAAAAAAAAAAGAAAGAAAAAAGAGGGGGAGGATAAGAAAAGCAAATTTACTGATGAGAGAAAAAGTGTTTCATGCACATAGAGGCTGTGCAACTGCTCCGCTGCAGCAAGGAAAAAGTCAAGGTTACAGCAGCGTGTGCTTACTTCTCATTCTTTCCTTCTCTGTAAGCCTGTGGGCTCAGGACTGCTCAGAGCACTCCAGACTGCAGCCACTGCAGCCACCTGTGTGACATTATCTAATATCCCCCCACCCACGGTACCTCAGCCTCACAGGGACGGTACAATGAGCTTTGCTTCCTTTCCCTGGTCTCAGCGGTGCTGGGAAGTTGTAATGGGTTTATAATCCTATTAACACGTCCACTGCTAGGAGAGGCCAGAGGAGACCATACTCCATTCCCACCTGCCAGGGAGCTGAGATGTGGTGGGAGGCAGGAGGCAAAGCTGACCAAGCAGTGGAGCCTGACGGAAACATCCCAGCCTGGAAAAGAAACATAGGAACAGCTGAGGGGGCTCCAGCAAATTCCTTGCAATGAACTTTTGCTTTTACAGAGCCCATTAAATTTCTTCAGGTGGCAAAATAGGTCACAGAACAGCATGCGGTTTCAGTGCTTACCTAATGCTGTGATCAGCCCTCAAAAGCCATGGCTCCTACCCCATCCTTTTGCTCTCTTTCCTTTATTTTTGCAACTTTTCAGACCAGCAGCAAGAGGCCTCTGCCTGCCCCCAGGCTGCCAGGCCCTTGGTGGGAAGTGGATGCTGATGTTTTCCAAAGTTTTCCAGGGCTCCCCATTGCACTAGGGACATTTTTAATGTGTTATGGAGACTGGTTTTTCCCAGGGGAGCTTTGCTAGGGGTGTGGGATGGAAATTTCTTCACCTATAAATAACCATTAATAGAACCATGTAGGAGATATGGAATGTGACTGACTCCAAGCAGTTCTTGTAAACACTTCTTGTTTTGTTCTCATGTACCCACTGAAAAACAGTAATAGCACCTTCTCCACAGCCTTAAGTACTGGCCAGACATTATTCATAATGAGGAGGCAGAGGCACCATTAGTATTCTCTGAGCAGGGAATGGCAATGGACCCTAATTGACATGAAAGGCAGGATGGATGAGGCTCTGAGCAACCTGAACTAGTTGAAGATGTCCCTGCTCTCTGCAGGGGGGTTGTACTGAATGACCTTCATGGTCCCTTCCAACCCAAACCACTCTGTGATTCAATGTAAAATAATCCCCCAGTGTCATGTTCTTGATTTCTTATCTTTAAAGGGAATCTGTTGAGAGGGGGGGTTCTTATAGATCCTTTTTGTTGTTGTTGAGAATGTTGGTCTTGCCAAGTTGATGAAAAGGAATAGGGAACTTATTGGAAACCGTTTATTGCTCTGTTGGTGTATTGCCTTTAATTAGCTGTTCTCAGTGTCTACAGCAGGGAGAAGAAAGTCAATAGAAAGGGCTTTGGAGATGTCAAAGCAAAACCCAGACCAGGATTACAAAGAAAAAGGAAAAATTGGGAGAGAGAATGGTGTTGGGGTTTTTTTTTCTTTTTTTTTAATTATGAACCTCTGTGGAAGGATATTGAACAGCTCTGGCAGCTGCAATGTGATTCTTGACTCTTCGGCATTTGCTGTTTGGGGGAAAATTGTGCCATCCTTGCCTGGTTTGCATTGCAGATTTACCCAGGGCATGTTTGAAGTGTTTGTGGCATGGGGTTTCATTTCATCTCTGTGTCAGATTTAGATTTTTTTTTTTTTAAAAAAAAAAAGAATGAAAATGATGAATGCTTTCGCAAAGGAATGCCTTTGGGGGTTTTTAATTGTTATTGCTACTCTTCTAGAACAGTTGCAGAAGTGCTTGTAATGGTCCTTAATTTGAACTTACAGGAAAATAGTTTAAAATTTGGGAAATGAGGCAAAAGAAACAAACATTGTCAAATGCCTGACCTGTTTCTCAGCTCTTGCTGTCAATATTGTTATCCCCAGCCCTGCTATTTTGTGGGAGGTTTAGATCAGTCATGAACATGAGATTTCATACAAAATCTATTACTATATTAAAAGGAAAAATAACCTTTTCATGCTAGCTGAACTGTCCTCTTTCTATGTGAGTAATGGTTTATAACCTTGGAGTGGCTGATTGGAATCTCTGCAGTGCATCTCTTTGATTTGTTTTATGGTGGTCTCACTGTATTTGAGCCATATTTAATATCTCAGTGGGATTATTTTAATTGCCAGTAATCCCTAAAATACAAATAATCAAACTTTAATGTACTGATGATGACAAAATGCACAGAGATGGCTTGGATTTACTTGGCCACAGGACCATTATTTGCAGAGAATCCCAAAGCAGGCTGGCATGGGTTTAAGAGTGTCAATCTCTCATCAGCAAGTAACAGTTTTAAATGAGGGTGAGCTTTTAATATGATAGTTCTTCATGGCCAATGCCAGAAGACCCATTGATGGCATGGAGATTATTCGGCCTCCTAAAATTAAGCATGAGCTAATGTACTTCGCAAATTTAGGCTTAAATATAAATTAACAAGAGGAAACAAAATCAGCCTTGTTTCTTCCCACTCTTTCCAAGGTGCCTTCTTTGGTCGTGAGTGGAGGAGGGCTGGAATGATGCACCCTGTACTGGTGACCATGTGCTGGGCTGGCCAGACCCGAGACAAGGGGAGCCTTGAGCATCTCATAGCCCAATTCCCACTGTGCTGGAGGGTCCCTCTTTAGGGGTGGAGAAGGAAGGTTAATGCTGCCTCTGAAAGGTGCTGCTCAGGGAAGCTACATGATGATTGAGCCATTAGTGGTGCCTTATTCACATCCAATAACCCCCTTTCTGATTTTACTTCTGTAACAGGGAGATATCAGATGGGCAAATATATGACGGCTTGTTTGCTCTCTGCGGAAATCACACTCCAGCAAATTCCTCCAGGCCCCGTAGGATCACTGGGTTTTGGCACAGACCTAGAAGGAGCTTACACTCCAAGGACTTAAAGCAAGAGAGTAAATAAGGTTGAAAGTACATGAAACCCTTAGGCTCTTCTGGCAGACTGTGGATTTTGCAATGTTGACTGTTGCCTAAGAGGTCCTAAGTTATTCCTTCAGAATAAATGCTACTTTGTGGGGCTGCCTCTCCTTCCCTGTCCCCCTCCACTTTGCTCAGTTACTAAATATTTACGACCAACATGATGTTCTGCTTGCTTGCAGATCTCCTTTGCTGCTCTTGCCGTGGATTGCTGTGATTTTTCAAAGTTCTCACATAATTTGCAGTCTTGGTTCTAACAATTAATTACAGAAATGAGAGCCTGACTGTGCCTGAGTTTCACAACTTGCTGAACCCCCCAAGATCTCACTAATTGTGGGCCAGCCAGGAGAGCAGGAACTTCTTCAATGAGGCTGGAAATGATGTTTGGAGGGCGAGACTCTAAATAGATTAAACTGGCACGGTCCTCCAAGCCTAGGTGACTTCAAAAGGTGTTTCTGTACAGATAGGGATGGTCTGATTGAATGTTTTATCCTTTTCCTTAGGGGAAGACATTTCCTGCGCGTTATATAAAATGATTATTTTCATGCATTTTTCTCCTTGTTAATCCAGTTAGTTGAAAGTGTTAGAAGTCCATTACAGATGATAACTTTAAGAAAATAGGGTTTTATCCAGACAGCTGCTCTTATGCTGATTTATTTTGTTTTATGTGTGTGTTTTGTAAGACACGCTCTGAGCACAAACTTGCTCCCAGGAGTGCAGCTTCACAGCCAGGCTGGTTTTTCCAAGACAAGCAGAGAAAGAACCAAGTCCTTAAAGCCTCCAGAAGCCTCTGGGGAACAGTTGTGCTTGGCTAGCATGGGTTGCTCTTAATACTGGGCAGGGCAGTGTTTAAAAGAGAATAAAGCTGTAGGGCTGCCTCGGCTGCAGTGGTGGCAGAGATGTGCCATGCCAGGGCAGAGCACTGCTGCTCTCCCACTAGTGGGGACCGAGAAGGGGGCTTCCCCCCGCCATGACCAAGGGTGCAAGGATGTGTATTTTGGAAAGGGGATGGCTGGGTTGTCATTCTCCAAGTGTCTGTATTTACTAGGACCTGAAATGATGGAGGTTGGCTACTTTACTTTCGCCTTGACTCATCTCCTGACCTTGCACACTGATCCTTGTATCTCTTGGTCCCATCACAACTGGCCCCTACCTGTACCTCATCACAATACCTGCTGCCGCAGTTTCTCCTCTCTCCCTACATCTGCAATTCGGCTTGGTACCTCCAAAGGATGGAAACAGTTTGTCACTGGATGCTCCCACAGCAGCATGTTGATCTCAAATTTGACCCCGAATCATAGAATCACCAGGTTGGAAAAGACCCACTGGATCATTGAGTCCAACCTTTCCTATAAAATACTAAACCATGCCCCTCAGCACCTCGTCCTCCCGTGGCTTAGACACCTCCAGGGAAGGTGACTCAACCACCTCCCTGGGCAGCCTGTGCCAGTGCCCAATGACCCTTTCCGGGAAAAATTTTTTCCTGATGTTCAGCCCAAACCTCCCCTGGCAGAGCTTGAGGCCATTCCCTCTTGTCCTGTCCCCTGTCACTTGGGAGAAGAGGCCAGCTCCCTCCTGTCTACAACCTCCTTTCAGGTAGTTGTAGAGAGCAATGAGGTCACCCCTCAGCCTCCTCTTCTCCAGGCTAAACACCCCCAGCTCTCTCAGCCGCTCCTCGTAAGGCCTGTTCTCCAGCCCCCTCACCAGCTTTGTTGCTCTTCTCTGGACTCGCTCCAGAGCCTCAACATCCTTCTTGTGGTGAGGGGCCCAGAACTGAACACAGGATTCGAGGAGCGGCCTCACCAATGCCAAGTACAGAGGGAGAATAACCTCCCTGGACCTGCTGGTCACACTGTTTCTGATCCAAGCCAAGATGCCATTGGCCTTCTTGGCCACCTGGGACACTGCTGGCTCATGTTCAGTCGCTGTCAACCAACGACCCCAGGTCCTTCTCCTCCAGGCAGCTTTCCGGCCAGACTTCTCCTAGTCTGCACAGGATTGTTGTGCCACAAGTGCAGGAAAATGATACCAATGAGAGACGCCAACTTGAGCCATTCACTCACCTGCTCCACATGCAGGTTAATTGATTTGTTGAAATCCCTTATGGGTTATGTGAGCTGTTGTTTCTTTGAAACAGTGCATGAAGACGTGCGGGGAGGCATCCCGGTACCGCAAGGTGGTTTGCATGGATGAGAACAAGCGGGTGCAGAACAGCGGCTACTGCGACGCCAGCAAGCGCCCCCCTGAGATGGAGAGCTGCGGGCTGCCGCCCTGCGAGTACATCTGGATCACTGGGGAGTGGTCAGAGGTGAGTCCCCATCCCCATGCAGGGACTGCCTTGCTTGGCACCAGACCACGTTCTCCTCTGCTCGCTGCTGGTCTCGCTGAGATGTTGCAACCTAAATCAACAGTGGCAGGGCAGTGCTGCGTGGTTTAATTATTATATTTTGGGTTGTTTCTATGTGCAATTTCCTTGCTGGAGAGAAGGGAGCAGGGCTGTGGGAGAAGACCAGGATATTAAACACCAGCATGCTCAGAGTCCTCGCTAATATCTAGAGGCAATTTTCTTCCAAAGCACATCGTATCCAGCAGACACCCTCTTTGGTTCGCGCCATTTTATTTCGTATTTTTATTTATTTGGTTTATTCCCATCCCCTCCCAGGGAGCTCTGGGACCCAATGAGCTGTGCAAGGGTTTAGGTGAGCACCCTAGGAGAAAGACAAGCCTGCATGTGACCACAGGGACATGTCCTTCCTCAGTGTTGTCTTTGGCAGGGGGAGGACATGACGTGAGTAAAGGCAGCAGGTTCACCCTCATGGCTAGGAGAGGACTCAGCAAGGAAAATAGATGAGTTTTCTTCACAGCAGACGCTGCATGCGGGAGGGCCCAGGCTAATCTCAGCCTGTTTCCTTCTCCAATGAGTGAAGGATTACTTTCCACTTGGAAGAACAGCACAGGGAAATGACAAGGCTGCTGCTGACACAGCACTGATTAATAAGAAAGAACAAGGAAAGGGAAAAAGGAAAACATGCCGGGTCTGAGGGGGAGGAGAGACAAAGCACTCAAGTTAGTGCAGGAGTGATGAATGTGGAGAGGATTTCTCCGAGCAGCCTGGTCTCCTGGGTAGTCTCTTAAGAGACAGGTGCCTGTGAAGCTGGGGCACTGGCTGCCCCTTGCCCAGACACCCTCTACCCACTCCCACCACCTGTGATCCCCCGGCAGCACTCGGACCCATGAAGATGAGTAGGTGAGCGAGAGCTCATGGAGCTGGAGCTCAGCTCACCCCAGCTCCCCGCTCCACCTTTTGGTGAGGAGGGAAGAAGCTCTGTTTTCCTCTAATTACAAGGAAAACCTTTCCTTTCTTCCAGTTGCTGCCAAGTAGCCGCAACCAGGGTCAATCCTGACGGTTTTGTTTCTCTGTGCATTCCATAGCAACAACAAAAAAAAAGGGGGGGGGGGCACAAACCCCAAGTAATAGAGACATTTCTGAGTTCCTGAAGATCTTCTGCTCCTTTTTTATTTTTGGGGAAAGAGAACTTATGCCCAGGAGCCAACCTGAAGCAGGGGGTCCTGGAGTAGCTTTAGAGGCAGCACTGTGAGGAATTGGGTGCTCAAAGACATTGTTGGGTGCCAGCCTGCTTGTAGCTGCTCATAATACCCATGGACGGCTAACATAGTTGTTAGTGATCCTTCAGAGCAGCTTGCTGTGTTTGAAGCTGGTAAGCCTGTCTTCCTCCTGATTTTGAGCAGCCTTCCTGAAGCATGTGGTGCTAACAGGAGCTTCCTCTGCCTGCAGTGCTCTGTCACGTGTGGGAAGGGATATAGGCAGCGCCTGGTGTCCTGCAGCGAGATTTACACTGGGAAGGACCACTACGAGTACGGGTACCAGAACACGGTCAACTGTCCTGGCACGCAGCCACCCAACATCCAGCCCTGCTACCTTGGGGAGTGCCCTGTCTCAGCATCCTGGCGTGTCGGCAACTGGGGAAGTGTAAGTTTGGCAAGCTTCTTTTCTTAACTCAAAAAACTACAACAAAATTTTTCATTCCATTAGGGGACACAGTCCTAAGTTTTGGCAGGCGAATGTTTAAGAGTAAATTAATGCAGTTAATACCCTTGTGTAGCAGCAGCCCTGCTGTGTGTAGGGCTTCTGCTCTATCTGAACCCCATCATATGAGGGCGTCCTAGCAGCAATGTTATGATCTCTGTGAAACTTTGGTTGTAGCCAAAATTTGTGGCACTGTTGAGGGTTATAGGATGATTTGGGTTGGAAAAGACCTTAAAGATCACCTAGTTTGCCCCCCCTGCCATGGTCAGGGACAATTTCCACTAGATCAGATTGATCAAAGCCTCATGCTTAGTCAGAATGTGGCGGTCATTGCCAGAAAACCCTGTGCTAAAGTAGAGGGAGTGATGGATAGTTGGCAGCTGGAGGTGATCCCATGTGCCTGTGTATGTGAGCAAGACTTGAGAACCACCAGTAGGCCTTAAAAAGATCTGCCCTTCCCCGTCTTACAAATGCTTGGGCAGGGCAGGAGAAAGAACTTTGCTGTTCTGCTAAAGTTATTTGTGTTGAGCCTCTTCTGGGGCCTGAACTACAAGATCAAATTTTAGTGAAGGTGATAACATTTCACTTCTTTGGACCTCTGGCATTCTTTGAAATTCTCATAAATTTGATTTATTAACTCAGCTCAGGAATTTGTCAAATTACAAGGCAATGAGGGTCGAGTTAAGTAACATGTAGTAGAAATTGTCACAGTAAATGGCAGAGCCATTTGAAATCTAAGTTCCTCCTGCCCCGTAAGAAGCTTCAGATCCTCTCCATGAGTCAGGGCAGAGGAGTTACAGCAAAAAGCTCAGTCTCAATTAATTGGTATTTCTCAGAATATCAGTGCAAAATGTCCAACTCATTAATACAACTTCACTGAGAAGAGTATCCGTTTCAGAGGGCAAGACCTCTCTCCTTGCTTTGGGCTGCTGGACGTCACAGTGACTACCAAGTGCCATGACCCTTTCTCATCTCTGAATTTCAAAGGGATTTAATGTAAAATACCATCACCTTTGATGGACAGAGAGAGTCCTGCTCAGCTCCTTAGTTAAGTTTTGTGGATTTGGGCCTGATAAAGAGTAAATGCCAAGTTGCAGATACCATGAGCGATTGAAGACTGTCTCCTTCACGGCGTGCTCCTTTAGACTAATAATTTCTAAAGAGTTACGCAGCATCATTTTCTTGGTGGCCTAACGTGGTACTTGTAGAAAGAGCTGAATTTAATTTCGAAGTACTGGAAGAACAAGTTGTGGAGGTGGAGCAAGATTCTCACACCTCCCATAACCCACACTCAGCAGCAGCCAGTCCAGATGAGCAGCTGCTCAGTAGCACCAGTAACTTGTACCATTTTACCTTTAAGATTACCCACAATTTGGGCCCTTTGAGGATGAACCAATGTTTGTGAAGATGTAGCCATTTTTCTGGAGAGCGAGGGGAAAGAGGGTTTGGGGGCTGTGGGTGTTTTGCTGTAGTTTGGATAGAAAACAACTCATGTTGTGCTTGTTCAGAGGCCCCTGCGAGTCACCCAAGCAATGTCTCCCAGCCACCAGGAGAAGATTTCTACCAATCGGGCCTCCTGGTGAACATTTCTCTTGTATGACCTTCCTAGTGTGAAAAATAAACAATTTCACATTAGCACATGGTAGCTTGTAGTGATCTTCTTGAAATAATTAGTGATGATGATAATAAAGGATTAATAATCAAAGGGTTTACTTGCTGAATTAAAATTAAGCCTGTTTGAACGCTTTGCAGGACTGGGGCCTTTGCTGCTGTCTCTAGATACAAGGGAAACCATCTCTCTCTGGTCCTCTGAGGCCCAGAAACTGTTGAGATAAAATACAAATCTCTGTCTTCTGTCTTGCAGTGCTCTGTCACCTGTGGAGCTGGAGTCATGCACCGGTCGGTGCAGTGTTTGACGAATGATGACCAGGTCAGCAGCTTGTGCCATGTGGATCTGAAACCCGAAGAGAGGAGGACATGTCACAACGTCCATGATTGTAAGTCTGCAGATTTGCACCTTTCTTTGCCTTCCTTGTGGCTTCAGCATCGGTTTCCATCAAACATCTGGGGGTGTGCAGTATTGCCAAGCACTGAGAGCCATCCAGCTAAGCACTAAGGCACTTTAGGGAGACATCTTAAAAATAAACAAGCTGCTTTGCTGCATGAGAGTCTTCACGCTGTTACAAAAGGCATTTTGATGTACAGTTGCTCAGTGACTACCAGTATTTCTGTTTTGTTTCAGGTGAATTACCAAGGAGTTGCAAAGACGTTAAAAATCTCAAAAGCATCACTGAAGACGGCGAATATTTCCTTCAAGTCAAAGGAAAGATGTTAAAGGTGCATTTCAACAACAGATTGATAGCTAATGCATTTTACGAAGGTGTAAGAGGATGCTGCGTGTGCTCTTCGCTTCCACTCTTGGATTTTCTACCTTCAGTTTTCTCAGCCATCCCTTTGCACATGATGCCTTGACGAAATTCTGGCTTCTCTCTCTCAGGTGTATTGCTCTGGGATGCAGACTGACAGCCCAAAGGAGTACGTGACTCTTGTAAATGGGGATGCAGAGAATTTTTCAGAAGTATATGGATACAGGTAAGAAATCCTTTAATCCTGAGCTTCACAACATTTTTGTTTTCCATGGCAATATTTTCCGGTCATGAGTAGAAAGGGTTTTCTTTTGATTTAGATTGCATAACCCGACTGAATGTCCATATAATGGAAGCAGACGAGAAGACTGCCAGTGTAGGAAAGATTACACAGCAGCTGGGTTTTCCACCTTCAGCAAAGTAAGGCTGGACCTGAACACTATGCAAATAATAAGTGAGTAAAAACAGGGCCTTGCTATTAAAAAAAAAATGTTTATTTTACACAAATATAACTGTAACTACAAGCAAGCAGTGGTACTCTAGTGAGCAATATTCCTGAGTTCACTTGTTAAGGGCTGCTTTACACTTAGAGACTGCAACTTGAGTAAATCAGAAGATGCTCGTACTATTCCTCTGTAATATGGGAAGATATTAAGATAGTCACTGGTGTATCTGCTATGTAGAATGAGTATTTGCATGCTCCCGGCAGGCTGGTGTATCTTTTGAAAGATTTTATTTTATTTGGTCTCCTGTTTTCAGACTGGACTCAGGCACAAAGCTTAACCAGGGAGGAGCCAGACCCCATTTTACATACAGAAGTGTCAGGAGATCCCAGTGCAGGAGCTCTGCTGGGATCAGCGATGCTGCTGTCTCTGGGCTAGGGTGGAAGAGGCTCTTAGTAGAGTCAGACCATGGGGAAATAACTTGTGTTGAGAGTGGTAGAGCTGGAGCTGTGGATTTGCAGGGGGGGTGGGAGCTGTAGCTGTGCAGTGTAAGTGATATCCTGTCTTTCTTGTCATTCATGAGAGCTGGGAGCCATCCTGCTGCCTGAGAGCCTGCAACATCCCATAGGGTTATAGTTTCCAGTCTCCTTGACTCCAGGGATGCTATCAGTTTCCAGCAAATGTTTTAAAAATACAACATATTGTTGGGTGTTCATTCAGTAAATAGCAGAGATTTTTTAGCAAATCGAAATCCTTCCTTGTAAAACGACTCTTTATCTGATAGGGGATTTTATCACTTAATTCTCAAACCAGGAGACCTCCCAGTCTATCAGTCTGTAAAAGGCTACTAATAGCCTGCAAAAGTTCCTAGGTAAAGATCTCAAAAGAACCACCCTCGGGGAATTTGATACCATGTCCCTTTCCATTTCAAAAGGAGCTGGGCACCTACCTCTGTCCGGCAGGAGCTATCTCACATCTCCATCTAAATGAGTCTTGGTTACTTCAGATCCCTCCAGAGCAAAATACCCCAATTCCCTTTGAAACCCCAACCCCTCGACTGGAACAGGCAGGAGAGCACAGGGATGGTTGCCTTTGTTTAAGAGAGGTCCCGTGGCCTTCTTGAAAGTGGGGAGTTTTCTAATAGAGAAATAAAACCCAAGTCATGGGTTTGAGTTTTGTTGTTATCTATATCAAGGCCCTAAATTACCAATGTACTTAAACCAAGCTGTAAGCATTGTGTGTCCTGTTAAATTCAAGGCTCACATAGCAGGAGTCACATGTGGGATGAATTGGGGGATTTAATATTAAGAATCCAGCAGATGAGGGTTTGACTGTCAAGATTAATGTAGGAAACCAGCTTTAGTGAATTTAAACGTTAACAAAGAGCATGTTTACATTTATTTTGTCTCTCTCTCTGCTTCTTTCTTTCCATGTTATTCACTAACTCTTCTCCACAGCGACTGATTTACAATTTGCCCGGACACATGATGGACGACCTGTTCCTTATGCCACTGCCGGAGACTGCTACAGCGCAGCCAAATGCCCACAGGTATTTCACAATAGCATTTCATAGGAATCAGCTCCATTTGTTATGGTCAGGTCCTCTATTAATTACTGCTGATCACATCAGCTCAACTCCAAAGAGTACCATGTTCTCATCTCATCTCAGCTGTGGGAGGAGAGTTGGGGTTTGTGTAGTTGAAGGAAGGAGATCTGTCCATGGCAGGGGTTGGTGGAAATGCTGGGCAGGGAGACCGGTTGTGAATCAAGCTATCGGGATGCCCTGAATCTTTTCTCTGCAGCCTCATATCTGCTGCAACTGCTGCTCACAGGGGTGTGGGAGGAGTGGTGGGAGGTAGCAGACAGACAGCAAGACTCCTGCCAAGCACCACTAATATACCCAACCACAAAGCACAGGGCTGGACACAGGCTGAGTTGCATCCTTAGTAGCTTCAGGATGCGATGCAGGATATCCAGCCCAGTCACCTGGAAGAAATATGCTTTCTTGAAAGCCTTTAGGAGAGTAATTAACACTGTGCTACAGGTGGCTTGCTCTGTGTCCCCAGCACATCTAGTTTCTGTGAAGATGGGGGATGATGAATGGGATCCTTGGGTAGTCCAAGGTATTGGGTAAACTGCATTTGCAAAGAGCATTAAGTAGGGAGTTGCAGCAACAGACGACAGAGGTGGAACCTCTCCATCTCCTTCCCTCCCTGCTTTCAGAGCTGACACTTTTCTGCACAGCTCAGCGGCTTAGGGATTGACTTCTTACCTCGGAAAGGCTCATGAATGTTAATATCCATCTACCTGACCCAGACAGTTTGATCCTTGCAGAAAATCAACATTCCCAAGGTAGCAAGTGCAAGAAGCAAAGCTAACAGCCATCTGGTACCGCAGGCTGGGCTGGGCTGTGGGTCAGCCTGGGGATGTGGCCACGGGATCTCTCCTTGGATCCAGAAACAGGGCTGGGATCTCCCCTGGGATAAGGGAAACCCTGGGGGGATGCAGACAGAGCCCCTCATTCTCCATCAGTTTTGTGCATTTTGAGACAGCGTGGACTGAAATTAAGGACTTTCAAGAAGAAAGAAAATAAATGGAAGAGTTTTGATCTTACTGAAGTCTGGAGGGAGGGCGAGCCCAGTGGAAAATGTGGAAAACAAGCCAGAGTATGCCCTCTCCAGCTGAGGAGGGAGCAGAGGGAGCAACTGCAGTGCATCCCTGGGGTCCCTTTCCCATCAGCTGCTGGAGCACGTCAGCCTCCGCATTTTGTCATGGAAAAGCCAACAATGCCCTCAGCTGGCAAATTGTGAAAAAGCAGCGCAAAAGAGAGAAAAAAGCCCCTCCTTCCCTACAGCCACCAAGGGGAAAGAAATTCCTAACCTGAGACGTGCTGTGATTTGTGAAGTATGCGCTTATCAGTATGAGAGTGATGGAAAAAATTGAAAACGTTGCCAGCAAGATCCTGTTATAAAAGTGACACCATGCAAAAGCACGGCGTTTCGGGATAACCAGGCTTGTCTGCTCATTTTTTAGGGTCGCTTCAGCATAGACCTTTACGGGACAGGCCTGTCCTTAATGGCAACAGCAAAGTGGCTCTCGCAAGGGAATTATGCAGTGTCGGAAATTCAAAAATCCCCAGTAAGTTCTAATTTTACCTATGGTTACACTCACTCATGAGAGGTTTCTAATTGTTGTCTTTCATAGCAACATCTTCCAATTGCAAACTAGCAAAAAATCTAACATCTGACATTAGAAATTAAGTGTTGCCCATGATTGCATGTGAGGTGGGAGGACCCTAGTGGCTTTAACTTGATTTGAGTTATTGCAATTAATTAGTGAGCCTGCTTAATCAT